>NC_079193.1:39503557-39810432 GCF_029499605.1 Hyla sarda
AGCTGGAGGCACCCTGGTTGGGAAACATTGTGTTAAGGTATTATATAGAAGTTACATAGCCAGTGATGCCGTGGCCATTAAGCAGCTGGGCCCTGCCTCCATGACACTTAAAGGGGTATTCTGGACGGAATTATTATTATTATTATTATTATTTTCATCAATTGGTGGCAGAAAGTTATACAGATTTGGGACTTACTACTTTTTTAAAAACTCTTAATCCTTCCAGTACTTATCAGCTGCTGTATGCTCCAGAGGAAGCTGTGTAGTTCTTTCCAGTCTTACCACAGAGCTCTCTGCTGCCACCTCTGTCCATATGAAACCTCTCCTGCTCTGGACAGTTCCTGAGACAGACAGATGCCGACCTTGGCTCTTCCGTACGGTTAATATTAACTATCTCTAATAACCACTCGGATAACAAGGGTGGGGGGGGGGGGGGGTATAACCATTTTAGCTGCCTGAAAGAAAAGACAATATAATGATTTCGACACCATCCTCTCTTTCCATGGGAAAATAGAAACAAACAGGGGTGCAGGGTGATGTTCTAATTTGTATCCAGTAAAGTAGAGGCAAAATCAGAAGTACGGTATTTGCAATATATCGGCTTACAGTAGGAAAATCCTCTACGGTGATGGGAGATTATACAGAGACAATATACTATTCCTGAGGCGCTTCAGCTATATCTGCAGTGTACTGAGAGATCTCACCATTTTAAAGGGGTTATCCAGGAAAAAAAATGTTATATATATGAACTGGCTCCAGAAAGTTAAACAGATTTGTAAATTACTTCTATTAAAAAAATCTTAATCCTTTCAGTACTTATGAGCTGCTGAAGCTGAGTTGCTCTTTTCTGTCTAAGTGCTCTCTGATGACACGTGTCTCAGGAACTGTCCAGAGTAGAGGAAAATCCCTATAGTAAACCTCTTCTACTCTGTGCAGTTCTCGAGACAAGCAGAGATGTCAGCAGAGAGCACTGTTGCCAGACATAAAAGAACAACTCAACTTCAGCAGCTGATAATTATTGAAAGGATTAAGATTTTTTAATAGAAGTAATTTACAAATCTGTTTAACTTTCTGGAGCCGATTGATATAAAAAAAAAAAGTTTTTTTCAGTTGATATAAAAAAAAAAAAAGTTTTACCCTTTAATAGAGGGTAACAAAGGGTAACAAAAGTGTCCGCCCGCGTGTGACGTCATGCTCCGCCCCCTCAATGTAAGCCTATGGATTGTGACAGCCGGTATGTGCTCCGTCCTTTCTTCATATCCTTTGAAGTTGGTTTATTTGCATGAACTGTTCCATACGTGAGCACTACTGAACATTGCTTAAGGGGTAGTACATGAACATAGATGCAGAAGTCCTGGAAAGCAAGTACAGCAGTATATCTGTTTGGCGATGCCGGTATACACACCTCTTTGCGGGTTTCAACTTAGCTGCAGCAATGTTTTTTTTTTTTTTTTTTTTTTTTTTTTTTTACTCCGGTCTTAAAGGGGTACTCTGGTGGAAAACAAATGTGTTCAAATCAACTGGTGCCAGAAAGTTATACATATTTGTATAGATTTGTTTTTTCACTTTAAGGGTGCGTTCCCACCTGGCGTATATGCAGTGTATTTCAGGGTGCGTTCACACGTGCGTATTTTTGCTGCAGATCTTGCTGCTGCAGATTTTGCTGCCCATTGACTTTAATGGGCAGCAAAATCTGCAGAAGCAAATCTGCAGCAGATCTGCAGCAAAAATGCGCACGTGTGAACGCACCCTCACGCTGCTCAAAATATGTGGCAGCAGCGGGAAATAAGCTGCGTATTCCTTGCTCACTATACACACAGGTCCAAATTCCACGTACAGGGGGAAACCATGCCCCTTTTTCTGCTAAGCCCCACCCACTTGGTAAGTGCATTCTAGAACAAGTCTCAAAATTCACAACTAATTAGTGCAAAATTCAAAAAATTCCCCCTATTTGTTTTAGACACTGACACCCCTTACCCCCCCCCCCCCCCCCCCCCCCGTTCCAACATGGGGAGCAGCTTCAGATAAAATGGGCGTGGCTTTTTAAAAAAAAAAAAAGGAATATTAGTGCAAATTAGAGGATTAGTCAATATCAGAACCTCCAAACCATCAGAATGCTGTAGGATTTGTATTCATATGAGGGGAATTGTTCCAGTTTTGGAATGCATGATATGTTTTCCGATTTCTCATCCACTTTTTTTCCAGTTCTTATGAATGATCACTTTATACAAGACAATAATCGTAAAAACAATCATTATGGATTGAACTGGGCGGAAAATCACTCTGGTAAATGAGTCCTTATTACTTCAGGACTGTAATATGCCTGGGTTCCATTGTCATCGCCAGCTGTTTACAACAATGGTGCCGACAGCCTGCCTATACAAGGCAATGAGCTTCCATGTATGACCTCTAGGTGGCATAGTCTCTATATGGAAAATAACAGATGTTGTGTTTACAGTGGACATGGTTGGGGTTCGGCTTAAAGAGTACCTGTCACCAAACAAAACTTTTAATACATTGTTCCTAATGGATTTATAAGGCGCCTTGTTCCACCTTTCTGTTTGTCCCGCAATGCTTGAATAAAAGATTTTATTTGCATGAGAAGACCTGGTGCCGTGGATTCTTCTCCCTCTATGAATTGTAATTATAAGACACTTTGCTATTTACTTGCTGTTAAAATTCACAACCTTTACATGTTTTTAATGTTATTGTAAAAACAGCCACTAGGTGGCTCTGGCCTGTTCCCTGCACAAGTCAAACAGTTAGTTTGGTCTCCTCCCGGACTTGTAGAAGACTAAACTCAGGAAGTTCGTGCTGGGCATGGTGAAGCACAGCTCTTGCAGGCTTCAGTGACAGGCTTTGCCACTGCTGGGGAACGCCCACTTTCTCCTGCCGGGAGCTCCCACAATGTGAACAAGGGGCAGGAGTGTTAGGAGTAGTTAGGGAATATAATCTGAGTTAGTTTAGAAAATATGGTTTGATGACAGGTACTCTTTAAAGAAATATTATAATGTAAGGCTAGGGCTAAATTGTCATTTTGGCTGCAACACAAGCCGCGTTGCATCACAGCTCAAGCAAGTAACAGGGTTGTGTTGTGATTAGGGATCGACCGATTATCTGTTTGGCCGATATTATTGGCCAATATTCACGATTTTGGACATTATCAGTATCGGCAATTTCCTTGCCGATATGCCGATAATGCCCCCCCCGCCTCCCCGGCCAGAGACCACCGCCGCCACCATCGCCGCTGCCCCATTGCCTCCCCCATCCCCGGTTTTATAATTCCCTGTTCCCGGGGCGTCCGTGCTACTTCTGGCTCCTGCGACGTCCTGCGACGCTGTGCAGCGCAATGACGAGTGACATCCTCAACACGATGTCACCGTCAGTGCGCACCGTGACAGCTCAGGACGCCGCCGGAGCCAGAAGCAGCGTGGACCCCGGGAACAGGTAATTATAAATCCGGGGATGGGGCAGCGGCGGTGGTGGTTGGACTAGGGAGGACCCCAGGACAGGCAGAGGGAGAGAAGTGGGCGGCGGCGGCGGTCTCTGGCCCCGCATAAGCCGCTGCAGTTCATTGATTTAAAGCGCCTACTTTAAATCATTGATCTTCAGCGGCTTCTGCGGGGCCAGGTGGGGGGGAAATAGCCGATAATTTACACCGGAATATTGGTATAAGTTATTGGCTATCGGCCTGAAAGGTCACAGATTATCGATATCGGTCGATCCCTAGTTGTGATCCAACAGTGGCTTCCACCGAGGCATGACATTCCCAAGACATCCAACACCTTTTCACTGTGCCAGCCTGTCTGATGTAAGTCCCTAGCCATTGTGACCATAACAAACTCTGCCGTGACCAGACTGCGACAACCATTAAAGGGGTACTCCACTGTCCTTCATCATGTTATGCCACGCCCCCTCAATGCAAGTCTATGGGAGGGGGCGTGGCACGCCCCCTCCCATAGACTTACATTGAGGGGCGTGGCATAACGTCACGAGGGTGTGTGGCCTTGTCATCATGACACCCGCAGCCTGCACCCAGCGTTCGGAACTAAATGTTCCTAATGTTGGGGCAGTGGAGTACCCCTTTAGGGACTACGACCTTCATAACTCATCACCCTACACATCCCGCTAGCTCCTCTAGAACCATTGCACTTCCCCTGGGCTGCTGCATCTTTGCCCCGGTTCCGTTGGATCCATTGTGATCTCAGAAATGTTGATAAATTATCATTGTGTATAAGAAGTGGGGCAAGTTTTACTTTTTACATTTCTACAATCTGCAAGTTTTCCATGTAATGTCAAAACCCGTATTTCTTGTTCAGTTACTAATTTTAGACACTATGGAAACACAACACTCCCTACAGTCCGCTGTGTGATCTACTATCTGGTGAAGGACTAGAACAGGTTCCTTCCTTATGGATATCTTCTCACTTTATGGTATTTGTTACCACTTTCCACTCCTCTCTATGGGATCTTTTTTTCTCTTCATTCTTTTCTCTCAGATCAGCTCTCTATTCTTCTCTGCTTTGTATACATTCCATCTGTTTATGTCTCCAGGATCAGTTTCCATGTACATCGTCCAATTATTTCCATTTGTCTCTGTTTTATTTCTATAGGATGTTTTCCCAATTTACATTTCCCTTTAACCCAATTACTGGTGCCAGAAAGTTATATAGATCTGTAAATTACTTCTATTTAAAAATCTTAAAGAGTACCTGTCACTAAATAAAATTTTTAATATAGTGTTCCTTGTGTAATTAGCAGACACTTTCCCATTCACTTGCTTTTAAAATTATCAACATAAATATGTTTCAAATGTAAAAGAAAAAACGGCCACTAGGTGGCTCTGATCTATTCCCTGCCACAATTAATACAATTAGTTTGGTCTCCTCCCAGCCTGGCAGGAGACAGAGCTTGATGTCTTTTATTAATCACAGCGCTGCAACCATGTGAGGGCGGAAGTGGTCCCCCAACAGGCTTCAGTGATGTAATGCCTGCTGGGAAACGCCCACTTTCTCCTGCTGGGAGATTGCACTATTTGAGCTAGACGAAAGGTATAATACAGAGCTTTTAAAAGCTCTGAAGTTGTTTTTAAGGGTGGGGAGCGTTTTAGGAGTAGTTAGGGAAGATGAGCCTGAGTTAGTTTAGAAAAGTTTATTTGGTGACAGGTACTTTTTAATCCTTCCGGTACTTGTCAGCTGCTGTATGCTCCAGAGGAAGTTGTGTAGTTCTTTCCAGTCTGACCACAGTGCTCTCTTCTGCCACCTCTGTCCATGTCAGGAACTGTGCAGAGTAGAAGCAAATTCCCATAGCAAACCTCTCCTGCTCTGGACAGTTCCTGTTTCGTCACAGCATTCTGATGTTGAATAAAGCCACACTTACTTTCTGGATGTACTGCTGTGATATTTCATGTAGATAGATAAATGTGGGATAGATATGAGATAGATAGATATGAGATAGAAAGATATGAGGTATATAGATAAATATATAGATAGATAGAAAGATAGATATAGATCATTAGATAGATATGAGATAGATAGATAGATATGAGATGGATAGATAGATAGATAGACAGAGATAGATATGATATAGATAGATAGATAAATAGAGTTAGATATTAGATAGATAAATATAAGATAGATATGAGATATATAGATAAATATAAGATAGATATGAGATAGATAAATATAAGATAGATATGAGATAGATAGATATGAGGTATATAGATAAATATATAGATAGATAGAAAGATAGATATAGATAATTAGATAGAAATGAGATAGATAGATATTAGATAGATAGATAGATAAATAGATAGAGTTAGATATTAGATAGATAAATATAAGATAGATGTCACGATGCCGGCTGGCAGGTAGTGGATCCTCTGTGCCAGAGAGGGATTGGCGTGGACCGTGCTAGTGGATCGGTTCTAAGTCACTACTGGTTTTCACCAGAGCCCGCCGCAAAGCGGGATGGTCTTGCTGCGGCGGTAGTGACCAGGTCGTATCCACTAGCAACGGCTCAACCTCTCTGGCTGCTGAAGATAGGCGCGGTACAAGGGAGTAGACAGAAGCAAGGTCGGACGTAGCAGAAGGTCGGGGCAGGCAGCAAGGATCGTAGTCAGGGGCAACGGCAGGAGGTCTGGAACACAGGCTAGGAACACACAAGGAAACGCTTTCACTGGCACGATGGCAACAAGATCCGGCAAGGGAGTGCAGGGGAAGTGAGGTGATATAGGGAAGTGCACAGGTGAACACACTGATTGGAACCACTGCGCCAATCAGCGGCGCAGTGGCCCTTTAAATCGCAAAGACCCGGCGCGCGCGCGCCCTAGGGAGCGGGGCCGCGCGCGCCGGGACAGGACCGACGGAGAGCGAGTCAGGTACGGGAGCCGGGGTGCGCATCGCGAGCGGGCGCTACCCGCATCGCGAATCGCATCCCGGCTGGAAGCGGAATCGCAGCGCCCCGGGTCAGTGGATCTGACCGGAGCGCTGCAGTGAGGAGAGTGTAGCGAGCGCTCCGGGGAGGAGCGGGGACCCGGAGCGCTCGGCGTAACAGTACCCCCCCCCTTGGGTCTCCCCCTCTTCTTAGAGCCTGAGAACCTGAGGAGCAGACTTTTGTCTAGGATATTGTCCTCAGGTTCCCAGGATCTCTCTTCTGGACCACAACCCTCCCAATCAACTAAAAAAAAATTTTTTCCTCTGACCTTTTTAGATGCCAGAATCTCTTTGACGGAGAAGATGTCCGAGGAGCCGGAAACAGGAGTGGGGGGAACAGATTTGGGAGAGAAACGGTTGATGATAAGTGGTTTAAGAAGAGAAACGTGAAAGGCATTAGGAATACGAAGAGAAGGAGGAAGAAGAAGTTTGTAGGAGACAGGATTAATCTGGCACAAAATTTTGAAAGGACCAAGATAGCGTGGTCCCAACTTGTAGCTAGGGACACGGAAGCGGACATATTTAGCGGAGAGCCATACCTTGTCTCCAGGAGAAAAAATGGGAGGAGCTCTTCTTTTCTTATCCGCGAACCTCTTCATGCGTGATGAAGCCTGTAAGAGAGAATTTTGGGTCTCTCTCCATATGATGGAAAGATCACGAGAAATTTCGTCCACAGCGGGCAGACCAGAGGGCAAGGGGGTAGGGAGGGGGGGAAGAGGGTGACGGCCGTACACCACGAAAAATGGGGATTTGGAGGAAGATTCAGAGACTCTGAAGTTATACGAGAATTCGCCCCATGGTAGAAGATCTGCCCAGTCATCCTGGCGGGAGGAAACAAAATGTCGTAAATAATCACCCAAGACCTGGTTAATTCTTTCTACTTGTCCATTGGATTGAGGATGATATGCAGAAGAAAAGTTTAATTTAATCTTGAGTTGTTTACAGAGAGCCCTCCAGAATTTAGACACGAATTGGACGCCTCTATCCGAGACGATCTGCGTAGGCAACCCGTGAAGACGAAAAATGTGTACAAAAAATTGTTTAGCCAACTGAGGCGCTGAAGGAAGACCAGGAAGAGGGATGAAATGTGCCATTTTGGAAAATCGATCAACGACCACCCAAATAACAGTGTTGCCACGGGAAGGGGGTAAGTCAGTAATAAAATCCATACCAATCAGAGACCAAGGCTGTTCGGGGACAGGCAGAGGATGAAGAAAACCAGCGGGCTTCTGGCGAGGAGTCTTATCCCGGGCACAGATAGTGCAGGCTCGCACAAAGTCCACAACATCCGTCTCCAGAGTCGGCCACCAATAGAAGCGAGAGATGAGTTGTACAGATTTCTTGATGCCTGCATGACCTGCGAGATGGGAGGAGTGACCCCATTTGAGGATTCCGAGGCGTTGGCGTGGAGAAACGAAGGTCTTTCCTGGAGGAGTTTGCCTGATGGAGGCTGGAGAAGTGGAAATCAGGCAGTCAGGAGGAATGATGTGTTGCGGAGAAAGTTCAACTTCAGAAGCATCCGAGGAACGAGAGAGAGCATCGGCCCTAATGTTCTTATCGGCAGGCCGAAAGTGAATTTCAAAATTAAATCGGGCAAAGAACAGAGACCACCTGGCCTGGCGAGGATTCAGCCGTTGGGCAGACTGGAGGTAGGAGAGGTTCTTGTGATCGGTGTAAATAATAACTGGAAATCTTGATCCCTCCAGCAGATGCCTCCATTCCTCAAGTGCTAATTTAATGGCTAGAAGCTCTCGATCCCCGATGGAGTAGTTCCTCTCCGCCGGAGAGAAGGTCCTAGAAAAAAAACCACAAGTAACAGCATGCCCGGAAGAATTTTTTTGTAGAAGGACAGCTCCAGCTCCCACTGAGGAGGCATCAACCTCCAATAGAAAGGGTTTAGATGGGTCAGGTCTGGAGAGCACAGGAGCCGAAGAAAAGGCAGACTTGAGCCGTTTAAAGGCGTCTTCCGCTTGAGGAGGCCAAGACTTGGGATCGGCATTTTTTTTGGTTAAAGCCACGATAGGAGCCACAACGGTAGAAAAATGTGGAATAAATTGTCTGTAATAATTGGCGAACCCCAAAAAACGTTGGATAGCACGGAGTCCTGAGGGGCGTGGCCAATCTAGAACGGCAGAGAGTTTGTCTGGATCCATTTGTAGTCCCTGGCCAGAGACCAAGTATCCTAAGAAAGGAAGAGATTGGCATTCAAAAAGACATTTCTCTATTTTGGCATAGAGTTGATTGTCACGAAGTCTCTGAAGAACCATACGGACATGCTGGCGGTGTTCTTCTAGATTGGCAGAAAAAATCAGAATATCGTCCAGGTATACAACAACACAGGAGTATAAGAGATCACGAAAAATTTCATTAACAAAGTCTTGGAAGACGGCAGGGGCGTTGCACAGGCCGAAGGGCATGACCAAATACTCAAAGTGTCCATCTCTAGTATTAAATGCCGTTTTCCATTCATCCCCCTCTCTGATGCGGATGAGATTATAAGCACCTCTTAAGTCCAGTTTGGTAAAGATGTGGGCACCTTGGAGGCGATCAAAGAGTTCAGAGATGAGGGGTAGGGGGTAGCGGTTCTTTACCGTGATTTTATTAAGACCGCGGTAGTCAATGCAAGGACGTAGAGAGCCATCTTTTTTGGACACAAAGAAAAATCCGGCTCCGGCAGGAGAGGAGGATTTACGGATAAAGCCCTTTTTTAAATTTTCCTGGACGTATTCAGACATGGCAAGAGTCTCTGGGGCGGACAGAGGATAAATTCTGCCCCGGGGTGAGGTGGTCAATAGGACAATCATAAGGCCTGTGGGGAGGTAGAGTCTCAGCTTGTTTTTTGCAAAAAACATCCGCAAAGTCCATATAGGCCTTAGGGAGACCGGTTACAGGAGGAACCACAGAGTCACGGCAAGGGTTACTGGGAACCGGTTTTAGGCAGTCCTTGGAACAAGAGGACCCCCAACTCTTGATCTCCCCAGTGGACCAATCCAGGGTTGGAGAATGAAGTTGAAGCCAGGGAAGTCCAAGGAGAATTTCGGAAGTGCAATTGGGGAGGACCAAAAGTTCAATGTTCTCGTGATGAGATCCGATGCACATTAGAAGGGGCTCCGTGCGGAAACGTATGGTACAGTCCAATCTTTCATTATTTACACAATTGATGTAGAGGGGTCTGGCGAGACTGGTCACCGGGATGTTGAACCTGTTGACGAGAGAGGCCAAAATAAAATTTCCTGCAGATCCGGAATCCAAGAAGGCCATAGTAGAGAAGGAGAAGGCAGAGGCAGATATCCGCACAGGCACAGTAAGACGTGGAGAAGCAGAGTAGACATCAAGGACTGTCTCACCTTTGTGCGGAGTCAGCGTACGTCTTTCCAGGCGGGGAGGACGGATAGGACAATCCTTCAGGAAGTGTTCAGTACTGGCACAGTACAGGCAGAGATTCTCCATGCGGCGTCGTGTCCTCTCTTGAGGTGTCAGGCGAGACCGGTCGACCTGCATAGCCTCCACGGCGGGAGGCACAGGAACAGATTGCAGGGGACCAGAGGAGAGAGGAGCCGGGGAGAAAAAACGCCTCGTGCGAACAGAGTCCATATCCTGGCGGAGCTCCTGACGCCTTTCGGAAAAACGCATGTCAATGCGAGTGGCTAGGTGAATGAGTTCATGTAGGTTAGCAGGAATTTCTCGTGCGGCCAGAACATCTTTAATGTTGCTGGATAGGCCTTTTTTAAAGGTCGCGCAGAGGGCCTCATTATTCCAGGATAATTCTGAAGCAAGAGTACGGAATTGTACGGCATACTCGCCAACGGAAGAATTACCCTGGACCAGGTTCAACAGGGCAGTCTCAGCAGAAGAGGCTCGGGCAGGTTCCTCAAAGACACTTCGAATTTCCGAGAAGAAGGAGTGTACAGAGGCAGTGACGGGGTCATTGCGGTCCCAGAGCGGTGTGGCCCAAGACAGGGCTTTTCCAGACAGAAGGCTGACTACGAAAGCCACCTTAGACCTTTCAGTGGGAAACTGGTCCGACATCATCTCCAAGTGCAGGGAACATTGGGAAAGAAAGCCACGGCAAAACTTAGAGTCCCCATCAAATTTATCCGGCAAGGATAGTCGAAGACCAGAAGCGGCCACTCGCTGCGGAGGAGGTGCAGGAGCTGGCGGAGGAGATGATTGCTGAAGCTGTGGTAGTAGCTGCTGTAGCATCACGGTCAGTTGAGACAGCTGTTGGCCTTGTTGCGCTATCTGTTGTGACTGCTGGGCGACCACCGTGGTGAGGTCAGCGACAACTGGCAGAGGAACTTCAGCGGGATCCATGGCCGGATCTACTGTCACGATGCCGGCTGGCAGGTAGTGGATCCTCTGTGCCAGAGAGGGATTGGCGTGGACCGTGCTAGTGGACCGGTTCTAAGTCACTACTGGTGTTCACCAGAGCCCGCCGCAAAGCGGGATGGTCTTGCTGCGGCGGTAGTGACCAGGTCGTATCCACTAGCAACGGCTCAACCTCTCTGGCTGCTGAAGATAGGCGCGGTACTAGGGAGTAGACAGAAGCAAGGTCGGACGTAGCAGAAGGTCGGGGCAGGCAGCAAGGATCGTAGTCAGGGGCAACGGCAGGAGGTCTGGAACACAGGCTAGGAACACACAAGGAAACGCTTTCACTGGCACGATGGCAACAAGATCCGGCAAGGGAGTGCAGGGGAAGTGAGGTGATATAGGGAAGTGCACAGGTGAACACACTGATTGGAACCACTGCGCCAATCAGCGGCGCAGTGGCCCTCAAAGACCCGGCGCGCGCGCGCCCTAGGGAGCGGGGCCGCGCGCGCCGGGACAGGACCGACGGAGAGCGAGTCAGGTACGGGAGCCGGGGTGCGCATCGCGAGCGGGCGCTACCCGCATCGCGAATCGCATCCCGGCTGGAAGCGGAATCGCAGCGCCCCGGGTCAGTGGATCTGACCGGAGCGCTGCAGTGAGGAGAGTGTAGCGAGCGCTCCGGGGAGGAGCGGGGACCCGGAGCGCTCGGCGTAACAATAGATATGAGATAGATAGATAGATATGTAGATAGATAGTTATGAGATAGATAAATAGATATAGATATGAGGTAGATAGATAGATAGATAGATAGATATGGGATAGATAAATATAAGATAGATATGAGATAGATTGATAGATATGTAGATAGATAGATATGAGATAGATAGATAGATATGAGATAGATAGATATGAGATGGATAGATAGATAGATATGAGATAGATAGATGGATAGATATGAGATAGATAGATAGATATGAGATAGATAGATAGATATGAAATAGATAGATAGATAGATATGAGATCGATAGATATGAGATAGATAGATATGAGATAGATAGATATGAGATCGATAGATATGAGATCGATAGATATGAGATCGATAGATATGAGATAGATAGATAGATAGATAGATAGATAGATAGATAGATCTGAATACAAGTCCATCCAATTCCCCTGTTTCTAGCTGGTGTAAAGGCGTCATGCGGTAGCCTTGCATTTGCATTGTAAATCGTATCCCTCTCCCGGATAATCCTTCCCTTTATGGTCTCTCACAGATGTTCTGCAATGTTAGACTTTCCTGCCTACATACTAATAGTTCAAAGTCACCCACACACACACACTGAGGGCCAACGTAAATGGTCCAGTAACTTTTACTTGGCAACATTACCTCTACAATCTATTCTAAGAGACAGGATGAGGTTTTACATTGATCTGAATCAGGGAAAGTCTATGAAAAGCCGATTTACATTATCATAAATCTTAAGACAAGAGCCACAATTTCATTCAGTCTACGCCATGACCACTAACCAGTTAACACACTGGTAGATTATTAGTAATTGTGCAATAACAACCACACAGGGAGCCCCTGGCTAGGTGGTGACCTCCGGGGGAATTTTAAGCTCGGAGCCCCCAATATATATTCTTTTACAGGCCCCCTGCCTGTCTACCATTGACTGGTGCCCGTGGCCTCCATCATACACCATGGCCGAGCCGCAACTGTCTCCTCTGATAATATTTGTTAACGCAAAAGTAACTTCTGAATAAAGACATTACGGGCAATGTGGGTTTTTTTTGTATTTCTCTACAGCGGGAACTATTTCGGTTGCAATAATTGTTCCCATTGTTCCCATTGTAGCACATTTCCTTGTATGTCTGCTGAAACGCACTTTCCATTATGAAATTATTGGGACGTTCATCTGAATCTGATCCCTATCCTTTAAATTATAATAATTCACTGCAGGACTATTTAACAAATACCAGATTGACACAATGAAGTTATTAACCGCTTCATGATAGAATTCTATTCCTGAGATTCAGACCTCCAGACTTTTCTCATGTGCTAGACTAGGTACTGGCCTCTTGAATTGGTGGTTAAAGAGTACCTGTCATCAAAACTATTTTTACATTTTAAATGCTTTTAAATTGCATACTTTAAAAAAAAAAAAAAATTTATATGTACACCTTTTTTTTTATTTCTGAAAAATTACCTATAGGGGTCTCCCTACATCTCCCGGCCGCAAGTCTCCCATAGAGTTCGGACTCATTGCTGCCTGACATGAGTCCAATCTCTGTCAGTGCAGCTGGGTCAATCAGCGCTGTGACCGCAGCCTCTCCTTACATGGCCTGCCGGCTGGGACATTATTTAATATTTTTTCTGTAAATTATGGCCACCCACCATATTGTCCTTGGCAGGAAGTGCAGCTCGCACGGCAGGTTCTCGCTCCTACACTCCTCCTCCCTGTAAAGCATGTGCAGTGCTAAACAAGGAGGAGGAGACCCCAGAGCAACCTGCCGTGCCATAGGCTAATCATTTTTGTGTGCTCTTGACATGGAACGCAGCAGAGAGGAAGTGTGGTCCGAAGCTGTCCCCCAGCAGGCTTCAATGACATAGCACCTGCCAGAGCACGTCCACATCCTCCTGCCTGCAGCTCAGACTATGTGAGCAAGAAGAGAGGTAAGAAATAGAGCTTTTTAAAGCTCTAACAAAAAAAATCTAAGGGTGGGGGTGGGGGAGGGGTGTTAGATGTAGTTAGGGAACATAATGGAAGGTAGTTTAGGTGAGTTTGTTTCCTGACAGGTATTCTTTAACTGGTTCTATGTCTGAATCTCTGTGCAGATGTCCAATATTTCATGTTGTGGGGCCCTTATATAGCATGCAAGATGGTTCGTGAAGGCCAAATTTGAGCCTAAATGGGTTATTTCAAGATTAAAAGTGATTCCCTATCCACAGGACAGGGGATGACTGGCTGATCAGAGAAGGTTCAATTGATGGGATCACTGCTTATCATGGCAACAGGGGTTAATGATAAGTAGTGAGTTAATGGAGTGACAGCGCACAACACTGCTCTATTCACTGTCTATGGGACTTTAAGACATAGCCGAGTTCTTGTGACTGATGTGGGGCCCCATTGGTCGTATAAACTAGTTCAGCTAGTTTTCCCCTTTGCTACTATGGGACTATGGGCTGTAATACCAGACAGAACCTGTGGACAAGTGTGGTGCTATTTTGGCAAAAAAAAAAAGAAAAACTTTTATCCATGATACTTTTTGTTCTTTTAGGTTCTACAAATGATTTTGGCTGACAATTTCAGTGTTGGAATTACTAAGGTTTTTATATACAATGTGTGCAATGACGGACGCTTATTTACAGACTTTAAAGGGGTTATCCACCATAAGGTGATTTTACTACTTACCTGCCACAACTGGGTATTTCCTGTTGGATTTTGTTCTCTAAACTACACATCCCACAGTTCCATGCTTGAAAGTAGGAGGTCACTTTCCTTCCTCCTACACATCAGCCCCCCACCCATTGAAACACAGTGTTTTCTAACCACGGGGCCTACAGCTGTTGAAAAATTTTAGCAGGACAGGCTCCATTTGATCACCTGACTAGTGATGTCAGGCCTTGACGCATTGCAACCTGGGAAATCCCGAGACAAGAGTAATTTTGTATGCTGTTAAAAATAAATACTGGGACGAAAATCACAGAATTGTGAGAAAACCGTCACACACGGGTACATACACTGTATTATGAACTACACTAACTTTACAGCCCCTGTAGCATAGTCAAATAAAAAAAATGCTGGAATACCCCTTTAATAAAACACATTATTAGATAAAAAATACTGGTACTTTTTCTACCTATTTTACAGTTTTCAGTGTATTTTTTTTTTTTTTCATTTTGCAATGTATGAGCAAAGCCTAAGGAGGGTATTTATCATTGGCTTGACCATTTTTGTTTTTTGTTTGGTGGTTTTTTTTTTTGGCACAAATTACTGTGCAAAAATTTTACAACTTTTAAGTGCGCTTTCCTTTTTAATAAGTAGTATGGTTGACGTTAAAAGAGCTTTCACTTTACAGTGATATCTATCAAATAAGACAATTTAAATTGCAATAAATATTTGCTGTCACTCACATTTGTTTGCAATCTGACTGATAAAGAGATTGTAGGTAGAGAAAAGGGGGTGTGGGTGGGGCTCAGCTGTGATAAAGAGATTGTAGGTAGAGAACAGGGGTGTGGGTGGGGCTCAGCTGTGATAAAGAGATTGTAGGTAGAGAACAGGGGGTGTGGGTGGGGCTCAGCTGTGATAAAGAGATTGTAGGTAGAGAACAGGGGTGTGGGTGGGGCTCAGCTGTGATAAAGAGATTGTAGGTAGAGAACAGGGGTGTGGGTGGGGCTCAGCTGTGATATAGAGATTGTAGGTAGAGAACAGGGGTGTGGGTGGGGCTCAGCTGTGATAAAGAGATTGTAGGTAGAGAACAGGGGGTGTGGGTGGGGCTCAGCTGTGATAAAGAGATTGTAGGTAGAGAATAGGGGGTGTGGGTGGGGCTCAGCTGTGATAAAGAGATTGTAGGTAGAGAACAGGGGGTGTGGGTGGGGCTCAGCTGTGATAAAGAGATTGTAGGTAGAGAATAGGGGGTGTGCGTGGGGCTCAGCTGTGATAAAGAGATTGTAGGTAGAGAAAAGGGGGTGTGCGTGGGGCTCAGCTGTGATAAAGAGATTGTAGGTAGAGAATAGGGGGTGTGGGTGGGGCTCAGCTGTGATAAAGAGATTGTAGGTAGAGAAAAGGGGTGTGGGTGGGGCTCAGCTGTGATAAAGAGATTGTAGGTAGAGAAAAGGGGTGTGGGTGGGGCTCAGCTGTGATAAAGAGATTGTAGGTAGAGAATAGGGGGTGTGGGTGGGGCTCAGCTGTGATAAAGAGATTGTAGGTAGAGAATAGGGGGTGTGGGTGGGGCTCAGCTGTGATAAAGAGATTGTAGGTAGAGAATAGGGGGTGTGGGTGGGGCTCAGCTGTGATAAAGAGATTGTAGGTAGAGAATAGGGGGTGTGGGTGGGGCTCAGCTGTGATAAAGAGATTGTAGGTAGAGAATAGGGGGTGTGGGTGGGGCTCAGCTGTGATAAAGAGATTGTAGGTAGAGAATAGGGGGTGTGGGTGGGGCTCAGCTGTGATAAAGAGATTGTAGGTAGAGAATAGGGGGTGTGGGTGGGGCTCAGCTGTGATAAAGAGATTGTAGGTAGAGAAAAGGGGTGTGGGTGGGGCTCAGCTGTGATAAAGAGATTGTAGGTAGAGAAAAGGGGTGTGGGTGGGGCTCAGCTGTGATAAAGAGATTGTAGGTAGAGAATAGGGGGTGTGGGTGGGGCTCAGCTGTGATAAAGAGATTGTAGGTAGAGAACAGGGGTGTGGGTGGGGCTCAGCTGTGATAAAGAGATTGTAGGTAGAGAAAAGGGGGTGTGGGTGGGGCTCCGCTGTGATAAAGAGATTGTAGGTAGAGAAAAGGGGGTGTGGGTGGGGCTCAGCTGTGATAAAGAGATTGTAGGTAGAGAATAGGGGGTGTGGGTGGGGCTCAGCTGTGATAAAGAGATTGTAGGTAGAGAATAGGGGGTGTGGGTGGGGCTCAGCTGTGATAAAGTGATTGTAGGTAGAGAAAAGGGGGTGTGGGTGGGGCTCAGCTGTGATAAAGAGATTGTAGGTAGAGAATAGGGGGTGTGGGTGGGGCTCAGCTGTGATAAAGAGATTGTAGGTAGAGAAAAGGGGGTGTGGGTGGGGCTCAGCTGTGATAAAGAGATTGTAGGTAGAGAAAAGGGGGTGTGGGTGGGGCTCAGCTGTGATAAAGAGATTGTAGGTAGAGAAAAGGGGGTGTGGGTGGGGCTCAGCTGTGATAAAGAGATTGTAGGTAGAGAATAGGGGGTGTGGGTGGGGCTCAGCTGTGATAAAGAGATTGTAGGTAGAGAAAAGGGGGTGTGGGTGGGGCTCAGCTGTGATAAAGAGATTGTAGGTAGAGAAAAGGGGGTGTGGGTGGGGCTCAGCTGTGATAAAGAGATTGTAGGTAGAGAAAAGGGGGTGTGGGTGGGGCTCAGCTGTGATAAAGAGATTGTA
Source organism: Hyla sarda (assembly GCF_029499605.1). Taxonomy (NCBI): domain Eukaryota; kingdom Metazoa; phylum Chordata; class Amphibia; order Anura; family Hylidae; genus Hyla; species Hyla sarda. The sequence goes on from NC_079193.1 coordinate 39,520,398, forward strand.
GGTAGAGAACAGGGGGTGTGGGTGGGGCTCAGCTGTGATAAAGAGATTGTAGGTAGAGAACAGGGGGTGTGGGTGGGGCTCCGCTGTGATAAAGAGATTGTAGGTAGAGAACAGGGGGTGTGGGTGGGGCTCAGCTGTGATAAAGAGATTGTAGGTAGAGAACAGGGGGTGTGGGTGGGGCTCAGCTGTGATAAAGAGATTGTAGGTAGAGAATAGGGGGTGTGGGTGGGGCTCCGCTGTGATAAAGAGATTGTAGGTAGAGAACAGGGGGTGTGGGTGGGGCTCAGCTGTGATAAAGAGATTGTAGGTAGAGAACAGGGGGTGTGGGTGGGGCTCAGCTGTGATAAAGAGATTGTAGGTAGAGAAAAGGGGGTGTGCGTGGGGCTCAGCTGGGATAAAGAGATTGTAGGTAGAGAATAGGGGGTGTGGGTGGGGCTCAGCTGTGATAAAGAGATTGTAGGTAGAGAAAAGGGGTGTGGGTGGGGCTCAGCTGTGATAAAGAGATTGTAGGTAGAGAATAGGGGGTGTGGGTGGGGCTCAGCTGTGATAAAGAGATTGTAGGTAGAGAATAGGGGGTGTGGGTGGGGCTCAGCTGTGATAAAGAGATTGTAGGTAGAGAACAGGGGTGTGGGTGGGGCTCAGCTGTGATAAAGAGATTGTAGGTAGAGAAAAGGGGGTGTGGGTGGGGCTCAGCTGTGATAAAGAGATTGTAGGTAGAGAAAAGGGGGTGTGGGTGGGGCTCCGCTGTGATAAAGAGATTGTAGGTAGAGAAAAGGGGGTGTGGGTGGGGCTCAGCTGTGATAAAGAGATTGTAGGTAGAGAATAGGGGGTGTGGGTGGGGCTCAGCTGTGATAAAGAGATTGTAGGTAGAGAATAGGGGGTGTGGGTGGGGCTCAGCTGTGATAAAGTGATTGTAGGTAGAGAAAAGGGGGTGTGGGTGGGGCTCAGCTGTGATAAAGAGATTGTAGGTAGAGAATAGGGGGTGTGGGTGGGGCTCAGCTGTGATAAAGAGATTGTAGGTAGAGAATAGGGGGTGTGGGTGGGGCTCAGCTGTGATAAAGAGATTGTAGGTAGAGAAAAGGGGGTGTGGGTGGGGCTCAGTTGTGATAAAGAGATTGTAGGTAGAGAACAGGGGGTGTGGGTGGGGCTCAGCTGTGATAAAGAGATTGTAGGTAGAGAAAAGGGGGTGTGGGTGGGGCTCAGCTGTGATAAAGAGATTGTAGGTAGAGAAAAGGGGGTGTGGGTGGGGCTCAGCTGTGATAAAGAGATTGTAGGTAGAGAAAAGGGGGTGTGGGTGGGGCTCCGCTGTGATAAAGAGATTGTAGGTAGAGAATAGGGGGTGTGGGTGGGGCTCAGCTGTGATAAAGAGATTGTAGGTAGAGAAAAGGGGGTGTGGGTGGGGCTCAGTTGTGATAAAGAGATTGTAGATAGAGAACAGGGGGTGTGGGTGGGGCTCAGCTGTGATAAAGAGATTGTAGGTAGAGAATAGGGGGTGTGGGTGGGGCTCAGCTGTGATAAAGAGATTGTAGGTAGAGAAAAGGGGGTGTGGGTGGGGCTCCGCTGTGATAAAGAGATTGTAGGTAGAGAAAAGGGGTGTGGGTGGGGCTCAGCTGTGATAAAGAGATTGTAGGTAGAGAATAGGGGGTGTGGGTGGGGCTCAGCTGTGATAAAGAGATTGTAGGTAGAGAAAAGGGGGTGTGGGTGGGGCTCAGCTGTGATAAAGAGATTGTAGGTAGAGAAAAGGGGTGTGGGTGGGGCTCAGCTGTGATAAAGAGATTGTAGGGAGAGAAAAGGGGGTGTGGGTGGGGCTCAGCTGTGATAAAGAGATTGTAAGGAGAGAAAAGGGGGTGTGGGTGGGGCTCAGCTGTGATAAAGAGATTGTAGGTAGAGAAAAGGGGCTGTGGGTGGGGCTCAGCTGTGATAAAGAGATTGTAGGTAGAGAACAGGGGGTGTGGGTGGGGCTCAGCTGTGATAAAGAGATTGTAGGTAGAGAAAAGGGGTGTGGGTGGGGCTCAGCTGTGATAAAGAGATTGTAGGTAGAGAACAGGGGGTGTGGGTGGGGCTCAGCTGTGATAAAGAGATTGTATGTAGAGAATAGGGGGTGTGGGTGGGGCTCAGCTGTGATAAAGAGATTGTAGGTAGAGAATAGGGGGTGTGGGTGGGGCTCAGCTGTGATAAAGAGATTGTAGGTAGAGAAAAGGGGGTGTGGGTGGGGCTCCGCTGTGATAAAGAGATTGTAGGTAGAGAACAGGGGTGTGGGTGGGGCTCAGCTGTGATAAAGAGATTGTAGGTAGAGAATAGGGGGTGTGGGTGGGGCTCAGCTGTGATAAAGTGATTGTAGGTAGAGAAAAGGGGGTGTGGGTGGGGCTCAGCTGTGATAAAGAGATTGTAGGTAGAGAATAGGGGGTGTGGGTGGGGCTCAGCTGTGATAAAGAGATTGTAGGTAGAGAATAGGGGGTGTGGGTGGGGCTCAGCTGTGATAAAGAGATTGTAGGTAGAGAAAAGGGGTGTGGGTGGGGCTCAGCTGTGATAAAGAGATTGTAGGTAGAGAACAGGGGGTGTGGGTGGGGCTCAGCTGTGATAAAGAGATTGTAGGTAGAGAATAGGGGGTGTGGGTGGGGCTCAGCTGTGATAAAGAGATTGTAGGTAGAGAATAGGGGGTGTGGGTGGGGCTCAGCTGTGATAAAGAGATTGTAGGTAGAGAAAAGGGGGTGTGGGTGGGGCTCAGCTGTGATAAAGAGATTGTAGGTAGAGAATAGGGGGTGTGGGTGGGGCTCAGCTGTGATAAAGAGATTGTAGGTAGAGAATAGGGGGTGTGGGTGGGGCTCAGCTGTGATAAAGAGATTGTAGGTAGAGAAAAGGGGGTGTGGGTGGGGCTCAGTTGTGATAAAGAGATTGTAGGTAGAGAACAGGGGGTGTGGGTGGGGCTCAGCTGTGATAAAGAGATTGTAGGTAGAGAAAAGGGGGTGTGGGTGGGGCTCAGCTGTGATAAAGAGATTGTAGGTAGAGAAAAGGGGGTGTGGGTGGGGCTCAGCTGTGATAAAGAGATTGTAGGTAGAGAAAAGGGGGTGTGGGTGGGGCTCCGCTGTGATAAAGAGATTGTAGGTAGAGAATAGGGGGTGTGGGTGGGGCTCAGCTGTGATAAAGAGATTGTAGGGAGAGAAAAGGGGGTGTGGGTGGGGCTCAGCTGTGATAAAGAGATTGTAGGTAGAGAAAAGGGGGTGTGGGTGGGGCTCCGCTGTGATAAAGAGATTGTAGGTAGAGAATAGGGGGTGTGGGTGGGGCTCAGCTGTGATAAAGAGATTGTAGGTAGAGAAAAGGGGGTGTGGGTGGGGCTCAGCTGTGATAAAGAGATTGTAGGTAGAGAAAAGGGGGTGTGGGTGGGGCTCAGCTGTGATAAAGAGATTGTAGGTAGAGAATAGGGGGTGTAGGTGGGGCTTAGCTGTGATAAAGAGATTGTAGGTAGAGAACAGGGGGTGTGGGTGGGGCTCAGCTGTGATAAAGAGATTGTAGGTAGAGAACAGGGGTGTGGGTGGGGCTCAGCTGTGATAAAGAGATTGTAGGTAGAGAACAGGGGGTGTGGTTGGGGCTCAGCTGTGATAAAGAGATTGTAGGTAGAGAAAAGGGGGTGTGCGTGGGGCTCAGCTGGGATAAAGAGATTGAAGGTAGAGAACAGGGGGTGTGGGTGGGGCTCAGCTGTGATAAAGAGATTGTAGGTAGAGAAAAGGGGGTGTGCGTGGGGCTCAGCTGGGATAAAGAGATTGTAGGTAGAGAATAGGGGGTGTGGGTGGGGCTCAGCTGTGATAAAGAGATTGTAGGTAGAGAAAAGGGGGTGTGGGTGGGGCTCCGCTGTGATAAAGAGATTGTAGGTAGAGAACAGGGGTGTGGGTGGGGCTCAGCTGTGATAAAGAGATTGTAGGTAGAGAATAGGGGGTGTGGGTGGGGCTCAGCTGTGATAAAGTGATTGTAGGTAGAGAAAAGGGGGTGTGGGTGGGGCTCAGCTGTGATAAAGAGATTGTAGGTAGAGAAAAGGGGGTGTGGGTGGGGCTCAGCTGTGATAAAGAGATTGTAGGTAGAGAAAAGGGGGTGTGGGTGGGGCTCAGTTGTGATAAAGAGATTGTAGGTAGAGAATAGGGGGTGTGGGTGGGGCTCAGCTGTGATAAAGAGATTGTAGGTAGAGAAAAGGGGGTGTGGGTGGGGCTCCGCTGTGATAAAGAGATTGTAGGTAGAGAAAAGGGGTGTGGGTGGGGCTCAGCTGTGATAAAGAGATTGTAGGTAGAGAATAGGGGGTGTGGGTGGGGCTCAGCTGTGATAAAGAGATTGTAGGTAGAGAACAGGGGGTGTGGGTGGGGCTCAGCTGTGATAAAGAGATTGTAGGTAGAGAAAAGGGGGTGTGGGTGGGGCTCAGCTGTGATAAAGAGATTGTAGGGAGAGAAAAGGGGGTGTGGGTGGGGCTCAGCTGTGATAAAGAGATTGTAGGTAGAGAAAAGGGGGTGTGGGTGGGGCTCAGCTGTGATAAAGAGATTGTAGGTAGAGAAAAGGGGGTGTGGGTGGGGCTCAGCTGTGATAAAGAGATTGTAGGTAGAGAACAGGGGGTGTGGGTGGGGCTCAGCTGTGATAAAGAGATTGTAGGGAGAGAAAAGGGGTGTGGGTGGGGCTCAGCTGTGATAAAGAGATTGTAGGGAGAGAAAAGGGGGTGTGGGTGGGGCTCAGCTGTGATAAAGAGATTGTAGGGAGAGAAATGGGGGTGTGGGTGGGGCTCAGCTGTGATAAAGAGATTGTAAGGAGAGAAAAGGGGGTGTGGGTGGGGCTCAGCTGTGATAAAGAGATTGTAGGTAGAGAAAAGGGGGTGTGGGTGGGGCTCAGCTGTGATAAAGAGATTGTAGGTAGAGAAAAGGGGGTGTGGGTGGGGCTCAGCTGTGATAAAGAGATTGTAGGTAGAGAACAGGGGGTGTGGGTGGGGCTCAGCTGTGATAAAGAGATTGTAGGTAGAGAAAAGGGGGTGTGGGTGGGGCTCAGCTGTGATAAAGAGATTGTAGATAGAGAAAAGGGGGTGTGGGTGGGGCTCAGCTGTGATAAAGAGATTGTAGGTAGAGAAAAGGGGGTGTGGGTGGGGCTCAGCTGTGATAAAGAGATTGTAGGTAGAGAAAAGGGGGTGTGGGTGGGGCTCAGCTGTGATAAAGAGATTGTAGGTAGAGAACAGGGGGTGTGGGTGGGGCTCAGCTGTGATAAAGAGATTGTAGGTAGAGAAAAGGGGGTGTGGGTGGGGCTCAGCTGTGATAAAGAGATTGTGGTCGAAGAACCTGTGGTGTGGGTGTATCTAGTAAAAATAATGTTTGCACCCTTAAGCAAAAAAAGGGCAGAAAATGGAAGGGCGTGGCATGTGAGAGGGGGTGTGTCTTGCAAAATGGACCCACAAACTCACCAGGAGATGTAGAGCGAAGCTTGTGGAGTAAGGTACTCAAAGTCCCATAGACTTGTATGGAACTTTAGCCCAAAAACCACGACCCTTGCAAATAGGGATGGGCTAGGGTTAATTTAATTATCCTATATTTTTAGCTAAAATATAAGTAACATGTACATCAAGGAGATAATGAAATGAAAGGATGCACTCACCCTGGAATCGACAGGCCGAAGAAGTGCGCCTTGTGCGTAGGAAGCAGCCGGTCGCTGCGAGGTTGCTCCTCTGCGCCTACCCGCCTATGTGTTGTACCGATTCCTGAATAAAGGTGTTCTGCTATCAAAATTCCCGGGTGAGTGCATCCTTTCTTTCATCATCTCCTTGATGGACATTTGTATCTACTTCTGCTATCGGATCGTACCCCCAGGCACTACATGAACTGTGGGAAATGTAACGGACGATTCCGTTTTGTGTAATCTAGTTGGACAGCAGTGCCGGACTGCACTTTCTGCATATCATATAAGTAACGTGATGCTGGAACATACATATACACCGGGGTAAAGTCCTGGGAAAAATGTGTGGGAACTCACCCAAGATTTCTGCTCAAGGGCTGGTCCTGCAAATGGGAACTATATTCCTGCTGTGGAAAAAGAGCAGGAACTCTGAGCCCTGCATACACACATTGAGTTATGTGTGTGTATATATATATATATATATATATATATATATATATACATACACACACACACACACACACACACACACACACACACACGGGGGGGGGGGGGGGGGGGATTTATCATTGGTTTTACCCTGGTTTTGTGGTGTACATTTGTCTCACAGTTTGTTTCAGTTTCTGTTTTGAGACTTTTCATTGCGACTTTTGCTTTAGAAGGTTTTTCAAGAGTAACATACCAAGTGGTGGTTTCAGTTGATATCCTGCAGTGGTCAGGAACTTATGATGTGCGACATTTCAGTTTGTCGCTTCTTTTGTCGCAACTGCCTATACTGAGGCGCAAAGCTACACCACCTCTGACTTGGCTTACAGACTGACTGTAGACAGCAGTATTAAAAAGTCCCACATTTTGTTGCACGGGATAAAAAGTCGCACAAAAACATACAAAGTGGAGTACAGAAGTAAGAAATGTGATCAGCACCAGATTTATCACATGCCCTGCTCACAGTGTCCACCACATTAATTAATGGGGTTCACCTCCGACACTCTTAAAAAAATAACCCCATACTGTACACCCAGGCAAACTGGCTTAAAAAAATTTGATTTAAGCAGACAATGATAAATTCTTAGTTTTTCTTGTGTCATTTTGTACAAGGGTTTTTCCTTATTTTTGGATGCTTTGTTAAGAAGCCTATGGAAACAAAAATTGCAAGAAAGTAACACAAAGGCAACTGAAATACTGCAAAATGTTCTATGTAAAACCAGCCTAGGTCTATCCAGTAATGCCTGTAATGCCTTGTTTTGCCTTTAGGGGAGCTGTAGAGAACAGAAGTACCTAAGCATCAGAAATCTGCATGTGAAACCAGCCTAGGTCTATCAGTATACAATATGTTGCCTTTTCTCAATCTGCATATAAACCATTCCTTATGGGAAATATTCAGAACCATAGAAGGTTTTACACCGGCCCATAAACTGCACTGGGATTTTAAGAATTCATATGGTATTGGAAGGAGTTTTCGATTTTTGTATTATTATGAGAACAAACAGTCCATTTAATGTATGGCAGGTGCCATCCAGCGTGATCTCCCATACCTGGCTTCCCGCAGGTAGAATTATACGCGCGCTATGATTACAGCCGCATGGGTTTTTAACATATCCGTCGTAATTACAGGGAAATATCAAAACTTGCGAGCGAGAATAGTTATTTTAGATTAAAGCTTGTCATGTTTATTATTCTAAATGACTTCAATTTTCTCATCTTTTCCTCGCTTTTGCTGGCACATCGATTTTATTTGGAGGCTGCATGAAATTTTTAGCGAAAAAAAATAAAATGATATAAAAATAAAAGGATTGTGGGTAACAGAACAAGGAGTGAAAAATATCATCCCTGTAATATACACTTTGTGTCCATCTAGTTTCTCTATAAACATTCCAGGTAAAGGGGTATTCTAATCTTAGACCTCTAAAGCAGTGTTCTTCAACCGGAGTGCCTCTAACTGTTGCAAAACTACAAGTTACGGCATGCTGGAACGTGTAGTTTTGCAACAGCTGGAGGCACACTTGTTGGAAAACACTGCTCTAAAGCATATGTCACATATATCAGATAGATGTGACCGACATCTGATAAGTGTGACTGACCCTCCTCTTTCCCAAGGTGTCCAGTGCATCCGGGCAGAAATAGAATGGAGTGGTAAACCATTTATTCTTGACATTCTTAGAAAGGATTTACGCTTTTCTTAGGGCTAAATGGCTATGTTGTGAGATTACCATATCTATTCCCTCTTGGAGTTTGTTCCCTAGAACTACAAGTCCCATGATTCCTTGTTTGTAAGTATGAGGTCACTTTTCTCCCTCCCACACATCAGCCAACCCACTTATTGTAACACACCTGTGATCCCTTCCATGCAACAGACCAGTGTTTTCTGACCAGGGTGCCTCCAGCTGGTGCAAAACTACAATTCTTGCAGAATGATCTCCCACCCAGTGGTCGCTCCACCTATTGAAGCAAAGAAAGCCTCCGTCTGAACACCTGACTAGTGATGTAATGTCTCGGGCCGCATTGCAACCTGGGAAAACCTGAGACAACAGTCATTTTGTATGCTGTTAAAAATAAACATTGAGGCAAAAATTACAGCAGAATTGCGTGACCACCATGAAACACAGGTACTATATTAAGAACTACACTAACTTTACAGTCCCTGTAGCATAGACGAATAAAAAAAAACTAATACCAGACTACCACTTTAAAAGCTTGTTTTTGATAAAAAATCATCACTATAAGATGTCGTCTATAAACCAGCACTATTGTCTGTTACCCTAATAATCCAAAATTACTTCATTGGTATGCACAGTGGCGGATTGACTTAAAATAACATAGTCGGGATAGGACAGAGGAAATCATAAACAGTGCTGGACCTCATGGGCTCCTTTTGGCTGAGCCTCCTGTTCTCTGGTGGGTTAGGTTGACCCTTTTATATTGTGCTTCTGTCTGTATATATTTCTAAGCTGCACACAGACCACCTGGATTGCTGAGCCTTGACCTTCGCAGAATGATGTGGGTAGATGATTCAGATGTTCCTCCCATCATCTGTGTTCTGGTTTTTACTTCAGCTGTGCAGAATCCCTAATCCCATAACAGCTTTAAAGCAATTTCGGCAACAGTTTAAAAAAAATACTGTGATACTACAAAATGTCCTAAATCCTATGAACATAATAAGTGCACAACCTGTTCTAAGACTAAATACTTTGAACAATTCCAGATACTTCCTCAAATTGTAATTCCAAGAAGAAGAGAAAAAAGCTGGTTCTGCAATGGTGCTACCACTATGGATCCAAGATCGGATATCGTATCAACGTATTTTACAGCTTTAAAAAGAACAATATTTGTGTTCTGTTTTGCTAGCTGTCGGGCTTAACCCTCCATGCTGTTCTTTGTATACTTTAATATATTACTTAGTATTTTGAAAAACTCTTTAATAAAAAATTCAGTTAATAAAAAAATGTAAAAAAAACAATAAAACATGACAGATAAAAGTTAATTCTTCCTTTAACAATTTGCAGGATATAAACGTATATATTGCAATTGAGAAAGGAGAATCCCCATAGATCTGGTGTGATCAATTGCCTTTGCAAGTCACACTTCTAACTATAAATATGTTTCATAATTAGTAAATAATGATTTACCTATCTGCAATTTAATATCAGTACAAATAAACCTGTTCTATGAAGAGTTTGTTAAAGAGTAATACTGAACAATCAGCAGCATATAGACCAAGAAGCTCACCAAATAGGTCAGGTCTTTTTAAGTCTCATTAAGTCTATTTGAACTCCATAAGGTCCAAGGGGTTGAATACTTAAAGGGATACTCCGCTGCTAGACATCTTATTTCCTAAAGATGTCTGATCTTTGGGGTTCCCACCGCTGGGACTCCCGCAATCTCTGCGAAGCACCCGGCATATGTTCACAACGCCAGGTGCTGCACGGGGAGTGGGGGGACACTCCCGCGATCAGACATCTTATCCCCTATTCTTATCCCCTATAGCAGCGAAGTACCCCTTTAAGCAAGGCACCGTACATCCTAAAAATATACAGTGGTCCCTCAAGTTACAATATTAATCGTTTTTAGGATGATCATTGTATGTTGAATCCATTGTATGTTGAGACCAGAACTCTATGGAAACCTGGTAATTGGTTCTGAAGCCACCAAGATATCATCCGAAAATAGAAAAAAGTGAGGATTAAAGAAAAATAAGTAGATAACTAATAGAGATAAAGCAAATCCTTATAAAAGTAAGAAGGTCTGCTGGGAGCTGTAATCACTGTCTATGTCAGTGTTTCCCATCCAGGGTGCCTCCAGCTGTTGCAAAACTACGACTCCCAGCATGCCTGGACAGCAAAGGCTGTCCAGGCATGCTGGGAGTTGTAGTTTTGCAACAGCTGGAGGCACCCAGATTGGGAAAGACTAGTCTATATAGAGGACAGGAGCTTCTTCAGGGTCCTGTACAGTACACGCAAAATGTAGCCACCCTTACCTGTGTCCAAAGGAGCAGCTAACCGTGGCACAGGTAAAGAGTACAGAACATGTAGTATTACTTGTATTGTAGGGAGGCGCTACCAGTCAGTCAGTGCATGCACTTTAGTAGTACAGGTGTAAATGTCTATTCTAATTGGTCAGTTCAATTGGTACAAGTTTGATAGATCTGGACTGTCCGTAGCATTGTATGTTGAGTCTGGTTTCAAGTTACAATGGTCCAGAAAAGACTATTGTATGTTGAAACTATTGTATGTTGAGGCCTTTGTAAGTTGAGGGATTACTGTATTACAATCACCCTGGAAATGTCTAAGAAGTGAATCATTTTGTGTCTGTATTGCTTTAAATCCAAAAAGTAGCTACCAACACAAAAGTCCTATCCTATAACCTGAAATATTTCCTATTACTTCTTTAAAAGGATATTTAAAAGGCAATCTCTAGATCCTAAGCTGTAAGACCCCACAACAATGTATCAGAGCCTCAAATAGCTGTAGACGGCACGTTGTGTAGGGTCTGACAAACCAAACCCTGCGAAAACGTATAGAGGTTAAAAAATTCTTCATTGTCGGGAGGTATTAAATGTTAAATTGATTCCGGCTCCACAAGAAAAATGTTCTACAGGAATCGAGAACAAATGCAGAGCAGGCTATAAACATTAGTGCGAGCTAACCTTCCTTTATACAGCTCTGACCCATTGTGTGAGCTGGAGCTTTCTTCCTTTGAAATGAGGATTAGTGGTAAATTCACCGTATCAGTGGCGAGTGAAGTTTGATGAATTTGGCCCTGGAAACAGGATTTAATTTCATGAATAATTTCTGTACTTTAAGTTCTAGAAAAGTTGAAAAAAAAAAAAAAAAAAACATGTGCAATTGACGTTAACTATTTCAGTTCACAATGTGGATGAGCTTTGTTTTTAAAGAACAACCAAAAATTAAATAAAATTTAAAAACTTGCAAAAAATTTTATTATTTTATTTGAAGGGGTTTTCAATGATCAGAAGAGAAGGTCTGGTTATTTCTATAAATAACACAATACATGTTCCTAATCTATGTCTAGTTTTGCATTAAGAATCTGACTAAAGCTGAGCTACATTTACAGTATAATGTAGTGATTTTTCCAGCATATAATTTAAGTTTTTTCAAATGGCCAAAACAAAAATTACGGGAAAAACTGTTTCAGGTAAAAAACCCTTAAAGGAGTAGTCCGGAGTGCACTTTTTTCATTTTATCCCGTCTGGGCTGCAAAATAAAAGAAAACACACTTTCTCTTACCTGCCAACGAGCCCCCGGTGCTCCGGTTCACTCCGGTACAGGTGTTATGTCCCCGGGCTGTATTCTTCTTACTTCCTGTTAGCCCGGCATGTCACACGGAGCTTCAGCCTATCACTGGCCGAGGCGGGACATCGCTGCGGCTGGTGATAGGCTGAAGCTCCGTGTGACGTGTAGGGCTAACAGGAAGTAAGAAGAATACAGCCCGGGGACCGAACTCCTGTACCGGTGTGTACCGGTGTGTACCGGAGCTCCGGGCGCTCGTTGGCAGGTAAGAGAAAGTGTGTTTTCTTTTATTTTGCAGCCCGGACGGGATAAAATGAAAAAAGTGCACACCGGACTACTCCTTTAACAGACAAAGGGGCACATCTGAAGAAAAAAAAGGTTTAGCCTCCAAACTAGAACTGTGAATTTATGGAACAGTCTACCTCAGGAACTGCTCACGGCAAAAACAAATGGGGCTTCAAAACAGGCTTAGATACATTCCCATAACTAAATAACATTAATGCATATGTAGAAATTTTGTATCACATCCCTTCCTCTTTATCCACCCATACCCCTTCCCTTGACCTCCTTGGTTGCACTTGATGGACATGTCTTTTTTTTAACCATACTATCAATGTAACTAGTCCTAATCAGTCCCTTTAAAGCGATTCTGGCCTTTGGAAGTCTCTACTTGTTAGACACATCCTGACACAGCTGATAAAGTTTCCCCCTGGTTCAATCTGTTGTAATCTGTGGGGAACCTTGCAGTAAGTGTTTAAAGGGGTACCCCGCCCCTAGACATCTTATCCCCTATCCAAAAGATAGGGGATAAGATGTCTGATTGCAGGGGTCCCACCGCTGGGGACCCCCAAGATCTCCCTGCTGCACCCGGCGTTCGTTTAGTGTTAGGTGCAGTGCTGGAGGCTCGTGACATCACCGTCATGCCCTGCTCGTGACATCATGGCCATGCCCCCTCAATGCAAGTCTATGGGAGGGGGCGTGACGGCCGTCACATCCCCTCCCATAGACTTGCATTGAGGGGGCGTGACCATGATGTCACGAGTGAGGATTGGCCGTGATGTCATAGACTTGCATTGAGGGGACGTGGCCGTGAGCTCACGAGCGGGACGTGACTGTGACGTCACGAGCCTCCGCCCATCTTATCACCTCTCCTTTGAGTAGGGGATAAGATGTCTAGGGGCAGAGTACCCCTTTAATTCCCCTACAGCACCATCATAGGAGAAATTGCGGAGCTTTGAGGCCTAGTGTTATGTCAGGACCTAGGCTCAGTAGGGGATCTGCTGGTACCTTGCATGAAATAATTCTGGTTACTTGGGCCAGAAATTAGTAGAATAATGGTGTCGACTGCTCTTCTTTGAAGATGGGATCTACAATTGATCATTATAGAACCTGATAATCTTTAAATTTAAGAATGCGTAAAGCAGGATATGTTGCACGCTACAATGTTTTAGATCATACAGAGCATTTGTCAAGGACGTATGTTCCAACATGCAGGTATAAACTGGACATTGCAAAATAAAATTTTTAATATTTTGTATTTATGTCTCCCATATGGGTTCATTTACTTTTTATTCCCTTTTAATGGAGAACAGTTTCAGGTTATTAGAAAGAAAAAAAAAAGTAATCTCTGTGATCTCCAAATGTTTGTGCAGTCCTAATAAGGTAGGAGGTCACGACAGTCTTGTAGAGTTGGTTTTCCAGAGTATACAAACAGTATTTGTGGGCCTCCTGCACTTTGTCTGACCTTTTTTTTGGGGGAAAAAATCCTTACCTCTGTGTCTTTAATGACATTCCTAAAAACCAGATGTACAGTTTATCTTACCATGTTTTCTTTGCCGAGAATGAAAAACATATCTATTGTTTTTATTAAAGAAAAGGTATTTGTGAGATTCTATAATGAAAATTATATTAATAATTCTTTACAGAGGATTTATATAGACAATGGAAAATAGTCATTTTAGTCAAATCATTAGGATAAGCCCTAACCCAGTCCTCAAGGCCCATCAACAGTGCAGAATTAAAATTTTTCCCTGTTCTATTGCAACGAAGTTACCGAAAATCCCAGAATGTTGGTGGACCCCCCATTGCAGAACATCTTATGCCCTATCCACAGAATAGGGGATAAGTGTCTGATCGAGGAGGCGGGGGACTGCTGGGACCTTCCAGAGTCTACTGCCAGGCACCTCGGCTCTCTCTGTGCATGGAGCAATCTATGGGAGAGCCGGAAATACAGTGCTTGGGTGTATCTGGTGCCGCGGTAGCAGGCAGGAGATCGGGGGGAGACTGACCACTGGGACCACAGGACAGAGGATAGGAGACTTATTCACTGGACAGGGGATAAGATGCTCTGCAACAGAGTACCCTTTAAGAACTGTGTTGGGGACAACTGTGTTATAGCACCCTCTTTATAATTTCACTATACCTAAAGAACCACAGGTTGCAGACCACTGCTTTATCATGAATAATATGGACATGTCCCAAATAAAACCCTAATTTTGCTAATAATTTGCATTATGATAGACAATGGCTCCATTAAACAGTGATGGACAGTAGTTCCTTAGTGTAGAAGATTTAAAGGGGTACTCTCCAAAGGATAGGGGATAAGGAGTCTGATCGTTGGGGTCCCGCTACTGGGCACCACCCCCAGACCCAACACCCCCCCCCCCCCCGTGATCTCCCTGCAGCACCCAGCGCTCATTTAGAACGCCAACTGCCGCACCGGAGGCTATGCCCCATCATGACACCACTCCACGCCCCCTCAAAGCAAGTCTATGGGAGGGGGCATGGCGGTCATCACGGCTGTGACGTCACGAGCCTCTGGCGCCGCATCTTTAATCTGGCACGGAGCGAAGCTTGCTCCATGCACCGGATGACTGGCATCCTGCAGCATAGATTGCAGGGGGTCCCGCCTTTGGATAGGGGATAAGATGTCTACTCCTTTAAGGACTACCCCTTTAAGGACCCACTGTGGTACCTCAGGCCACCAGAGCAAATTATTCTGAGGGCTACTCACCATCTATAGAGAAGATGCAATTATACATTATACCATGGCTATACACAATGAGGTCTAATGGGTTATTTGTGGGGTGGCTGGGGTGAAAATTGGCCATTTATTGGTTGAAGATGAATATATAATGCCATTGTCTTCTTCGGGAGCTTTGAGACCTATTGTTATGTCAAGAGTTCTCATAAGATTAGTGGGGTAAGGATAATACCTTTATGGGCTAACTGAGAAGATATAGAGTGCAAGCTTTTAAGACCTCTCAGGTCCCTTCGGGACCTGAGAGGTCTTAAAGACTTGCACTCTATATCTTTCAATTAGCCAATAAAGGTATCATCCTTACTCCACTTATCTCATGTCTTTCTGGGCCTGGACCCAAAATAGGACTCTCTGGTACCCTACATAGCATAGTCCTGGTTACTATCATAGCCATTCTACGTTCTAGTTAGTTATTGGGTTAAGAAACCCGTGTGGACTAGGCGTTAGTAGGATAATAGTGTAGACTACTCTTCTTCTTTGAAGATGGGATCTACAGTTCACGTTTATAGAATCTGATAATCTTCAAATCTGACAATGCGTAATGTAGGATACATTGCATTCTACGAAAAAGGCTCTACGTAACGCTCCAAAGACAAAAGCCTGCAGCATTAAAAATCTATTACTTCTGAATTATTGTTTTTTTGCTTTGATCCTTTTCCTCACATTGTTATCCAGAAAAGCCAGCTGTCAGCGGACACAATGCATTGATCTAAAATCTGCTGGGTCTTTTTGGGGGGGTGGATGAAAAAGCATTGCTAAAATAAAAGATATGAAGAACACTCTTATTACCAAAATTGGAAATATTTCTCTTCTCTGAAGAATAATGTCTGACCAGATGTTTCACAAAAAAAAATAAAAAATTGGCAGAGGAGGTAATATGTAGTCACCTTTCCTGAATTCGTTTCCAACCTCTCATGTATATAAAATACGGTATCATACTTTGCCATAACTGATATTCTTCAAGGCTTGTAAAAGTCTTGTAGAATGTTTTTCGATCCCAAGGAATTTGGGTTTGAGTAAATGTCTTTCCATCGGATCCTTATTTCCAGTCCTATACTAATGAATCATTTCTTGAACTATTTTATTTGAACCAGTAGTACCTGGAAAGTCTTGGTCAACAATTGGGAAAGAAGCGGCCAATTTGGCTCTCAAAGGAGTACTTTTGTTATTACAAGGGTTCGTTGACAATAAACTGGTCAAAAATATCCCTCCTATGGGGCCACTGATCAGCTGTAATCTGTGGGGAAACCTGGCACTAAAGACGGGTTCACACCATGGAATCTCCAGTCTGTATTTCCACCTGGGATCCTAAGGGTGGCACTAGGACTACGCGGACTGCATTGCCATCCCCATAGGCAGCAATGCATTTCTGAGCTGATACACAAAAAAATGTTCATGTACACATATTTGTGGTGTCCCAGTACCGCATCTTATTCGGTACCTATGTATGTGTGGGTCCCCATAGCCAGAGTCCCTAGGACGTAGGGATCCCTGTGATGTAGTCTACCCCTTGTCGCCTCTATTCCAGCTCATAGACCAGTAATTTATGTAAATATAGTAATATATATGTAAATAAATGGTTAATTACCGGTTCCATAGCGTTGCAGGACCTGCGGGTCACATGGCTAGGTAAACTCTATGGTATTAAGCTTAAAGACCTTTGGAGGCCCTGTGACGTAAGCAATCCCATTACTCTCTGTAATAGATGTTTGGACCAATCGGATTCACCCTGCCCCTTGCCCGTTTAAGGGAGCGACGGCCATCTTCTCTCTCTCTTGTTCCTGTACTCCTGACGTGGAAAGACCTGTACAGCAACTAACGCAGTGAGTTAGGCCCGAACCTTGCGGCAACGGCTGAGTAGTCCAGAATATAGAGTGTATCAATCCCCAGACACTCTGCAGCATCACCGAACCTAATATAACCCCTAAATCCGGACGGATCTGCAAATATCTACCCTAAATTCAGAGACTGTTTAAATAGCTCAAGGTCCGCAACAACTGTCAGTCACTAAGCAATATAAAGACTGTTTGTACAAGACTGTTACTGTGTCTTGGATGTATCGCAAGCACTTAAGTAAAGTTGTTCAAATTCAAGTTCAATCTCCTTGTGGACCTTCAGTCATTTCATGCACCTATCGTTACTGGAAAGGGCGGCGATAGGCCGGAGTGTTGCCTCAGCATAACAGCCCTCAGCCTGACGTCACGAACTATAGGGTTAATATTAACCCCTCATATACCGATACATACCACCACTACCATACACCCCCCCCCAAGGGCTACCAAATATTCTTTCGGCGGACCAGCTCAGAAATGTATTGCCGTTTATGGGGATGGTAATGCAGTCCACATGTTTCTAGAGAATATATATATACAAGGAAGATATTGATTAAAGGGCTTATCTGGCAGGAGGGGGGCTTTTTTTTATTTTTTTTAGAAGAATGTCCATTGTTCATTATATTAAAAAATAAACCCTTACTTACCTCCAGCACTTTTGCGGTTCCTCCAGTGTCCCACTGCTATTTACTTCCCGTTAAAAAGCATAACACTTGGGTCCGGAATGATGTCTGGGCCCAGAGTGTCATACAGCCACCAATCACTGGCTGCAGCGATGTTCAGTCTTAACTGGTGATTGGCGGAACATTCTGTGGATATGTGGGGATATGTTTCATTCCCTAGATAATCCCTTTAATGCCAACAACTCTCCAACTTGTACTTCACGGCCAATCAAAAAGGTCTGTTTGTTATCCTGACTTGACTGTTTTAGTAAAAAATTGTAGTCCCTATATCACCTTTTCTTAGAACTCTGCATTATGTCATCCCCCTGTTATTCCTCCTAGAAATGTATGAATGAAGAATTGACAACTGGGTGTTTCGATCTCCCTTGACAATAGGGACCTGTCACCACTGATTGAACAATGTCAGATTGTAGGGGCTCAACCCTATTGTCACATTGGGCAGAAGAAAGTGCAGCCCTGAGCTCATCCAGACCACTGCCAAAATCCCTTAAAGGGGTACTCCACCCCTAGACATCTTATTCCCTATCCAAAGGATAGGGGATACGATGTCTGATCGTGGGGTTCCTGCCGCTGGGGACCCCTGCAATATAGCATGCAGCACCCACCTGTATCTGCTTCCGGCAGCGCTGGAGGTTCTGGCTGCCGACCACGGGAACGGAAGATTGTGATGTCACGACTCCGCCCCATGTGATGTCACACCCCCGCCCCCTCAATGCAAGTCTATGGGAGGGGGCGGAGTTGTGACATCACGATCTTCCGTTCCTGTGGTCGGGAGCCAGAACCTCCAGCGCTGCCGGAAGCAGATACAGGTGGGTGCTGCATGCTATATTGTGAGGGTCCCCAGCAGCGGGACCCCCGCAATCAGACATCTTATCCCCTATCCTTTGGATAGAGGATAAGATGTCTAGGGGTGGAGTACCCCTTTAATAGAATAGCCCAACCCAAGGTGCTGGACCCTAATCAACTACAGTGCAAGATGAGTCAAGTCCAAAACAATAAACAAACACTGTACACTGTCAGGAAAGCAGGTCAGGACACAATGGGTTAACAGGCAAAGAACTAGATACAAAACACAGGATATAAACAGGCAAATAGTAAGAGAGTAATCAGACTGGCCGAATCCAAACCAAGAGAGTCCGCAGTACAAATACGGAAAACAGAAGAATAGTCAGATCATTTAGCCAAGCGTCAAAATACACAGGAAAGGTCAAACAATAAGCAATACAGGACTCAGTGGAGAGGCTCATGGGGGCACAAGGGCTCTAAGTTCAAATAAATATAATAATTTTTTTTTTTATTCTCACCAATATTCCTTTAAAAAAAACTCTATATACTGTTAGAACCTGGGGGCAAACAGATGTTCCTCAAGTTCTCTGGTGGCCTGACTAACACTGCCAATGACATTGTCGTAGTTACAGAGCAGCATATTGAAAGCAGATACAAGTATAAAAATCACGGAGAACCATAGAAATGCATGTGGTTAAAGTTAAATAGAACACCAAATGTGACTTATCATGCAGGTTTCCATTAATATTTTCACACAGTATAAAATGCGATGGAGAACCAACATGTCTGTGTCTAATGGGACTTGTGTAATGCCTTCTTTCACCTGTGGTGGCACTGCAGGGAAATTGAACACTTGCTGCCTTGGATTAAAGCTGATTGTTGGGGGGTCCCAGAAGTTGGACACATTATGGGCAGATTTTTGATTGGGGAACCTTCTAGTAAAGGAAGTTTCTAATGCAAGCGACCCCCTTTATGTTAAACATTCGTTACTGAAGATTTTTCAGTTTAAAAGCAATTTCACTAAATCCTCCTTGAGCTAAATAAATAAATTGCCAAGAAGAGACATATTTCTATTGAGTTATCCCAGCATCCATATGTTATTCTCTTCCCCTGAGGACAGCGACTAAAAAAAATTGTAGACGCCGCTGCTTTAATCGGTGCATAATTTATTTTATTAATGTTTTAACCATTAGATTGTCGCTGTTTTCATGCATAAATTCATGTGTATGTCATGCTTGTTATACGGAGGTTGTATAAGGAATTATAATCCTGTTATGATTAAGAGGTGAAGAGTAAGGAATGCAAAATGGATTTCACAGACCCCGACGGAACCGCTAATGGGCTGTAGAGAAAGTTTTAAGATGAGGACTGTGAAAATGATTTTTAATATTATTGTACCTTTTTTTTTTTAGCTGACCTTTAGTTTTTTGGTGTCTTGAAATTGGTCACTGATGGTTGCTTCCTAAAGCTGTTTTAATAGTGTCTGGAAATATCACAGAAAAAATACTAGGTCATGCAGATTCTTTACATCTCTTTTTATGTGTCTATCTTCTGTGTTTGGCTCACAAATCCCTCTGTTCTGCTGCTCGCTCATTCTGACATCCACTGCTCAGAAAGGGAAATGTCCGAGGCAAGCACTGAGCCTGCTCTCACTCAACATGCATTTACTTCCTCCCTGAGTCTGCTGTGCTGGGTCTCTTCATCCAATCACTACAGGTTTCTTTATAACCACCTCCTCTGTTTTCATGCTGCAGTCTGATAGGACGGGAGTGAGCACAGAAAAGTGCTATTCCCACCCTCACTTCCTAGACTTTGTTCCAGCCTGTGCTTCAGTTGAGACAAGGATAATGCTGCACTATGTTCTGGATGGTATGGGGACCCCGAGGGGTGTTTTTTAATAAGTCATGATTTTTATAATTAGGTTTTGCTTGTTAAAAATGTTACTGTGTTTTCAGTGTAGCAATAATAGCATCCACTAATGTACCACTTTCTGTCTTATTGCAGGTGTGCTTTTTCTACAGTATGGAGAGGACACAAAGAAATTACAGATGCCCAATGAAATTACCAGTGTAGACACCATTCGTGCCCTCTTTGTAAGTGCCTTTCCGCAGCAGCTGACAATGAAAGTACTGGAATCCCCCAGTACTGCCATTTATATAAAGGATGAAGGACGGAATATCTACTATGAACTGAGTGATGTAAGGTAAGGATCCACAACATACTTAATTCAAGGAGACTTTATTATAATTATTCATATGTGGTGTATGCAAAGGTGCAGCAAAGTGTGTGATGTGGAGACCCAGTTTGGTAGAACTGAAGGAAGCATTAGTCCTCGGATGTCACGGTCTGCTTCACAGTGGTCAACGTGGCTGTGGCTGGGGTCTTTCCACCAGATGAGGGGTTTGCAATTAAGGATGATGGTAGGCACTCGTGTGTGATGGCTCCTGGATGGTGTAAGCTGGGGTGCCCTTGATGATGAGGTGCAGACAACAGGCTGGAGACTTGAGTAACTTGACACAAGTTGTTTATACTTGGCAGGCAGATGGTTAAACACTTACAATTCAAGATGGAGGCACAGATTCTTTGCGATACACAGGTGAATGCAGACAAATACTCACAAGGCAATTTCTCTCTAGTCTTATTTCCTTCAGTGCAATTCCCAGTTGCGGTTTGTATATATCCAGTAGTTGCACAATCTTAGCGCTGCAATTCCCAACTGCGGGGTGCAGCTCCGCAAAAAAAGATGCAGCAGGTTAGCTAACAGCTTGCCAAGTCAGGTCTGAGGCCTAAGACCTAGTCCAGGGCTGTCACGTCCTTGGCAAATTTCTCCTCATAGACTTCACTCTTCACAGTCTACTCACATTTCTGTTACTTACTCTGCATTTTCCTGTACTTAACTCATTGCACCTTTCCAGAAAGTTCTAAAGTTTTGCATTATAAAACGCACAACAAAAGGCACAACAAATAAAAGGTCCCAACTATTCCGCACTAGTATTGTCCTAGTGGGAAACTAAAAAAAATTAACTTTTGATTCCCTGTATTTGCTATAGTCATGAAATATGGAATATAAAAGTAGTCAATGCAGTATATGAAATAGCAGAAATGTTCACAGACTTTTAGTAAACCTTTATACTGCTCTGTAGCATTATTGTCATGAGGAGGGCACTAAGGTGGCACTTTCTCTGTTTGGGGGCACTATTGCTACGTACAGACAGAAAGATGGTTCTATAAATGTATAGGACACTGAAGGAGGCACTTTTCATGATGTGTGTCACCCAAGATGGGGCCCACTGTTATATTTCACACTCCCACCACCCACATACCCACCTGGTATGAACTTCTAGCAACACCTCTGAAGGAATCAATAGGTGGCACCAGAGAGTAAACTTCCTTCCATCTGGAGGAGGGGACTGAAAAAATCACATGGTTCCCTACCATTGTTTTACATTATCCCAGTTCCGTAATGAGATTCTATTAAAATAATTTTGTTCCATTTGATCTATGCGCCCATTTCAGCGCTAAATGAGGACGGCTATATTTTAGCCATTAAATGAAGTCAAATTTTATGTAAAATCTAACATCTTGCGAAAGTTGATTCATCTCGCTTTGCTGCCTTGTGCCAGGAAATAAAAGTGTAAATACTCTAGCGTCAGATTTATTGGGTCTGTGCTATCCCTCTATATGCACCACGGCACACACTGTCAACACTAGATCAGAATAAATGGTGAATATTAATATTCCAGACATTCACAGCTCTTGATACGAAGTCAGTCATCATAGAGGTTGGAGGCAATTTAAGTACTGCAGCAGTGATATTAATATTCTATAATCTCACCCCTAGGACTCGTTCCGAGCACCTCATTATCATTATCATATGAAATTACAGCATTACACCAGGGCACATGATCAGAATCATGCAGCATGTGCAAATAATGGAAATTAACACTAATAACTTAAAGATTTTTTGGCAGTTTATTATTTGGTTTTTCACATATTCCACCCCGCCACCACCCCGCCACCACATATTCCACCCCGCCACCACCATAATAACTACTCCCCCATATAGCAGACATGTAGAGTCACTGCGGCACACACCTGCATTTTATATGACCACCCTGGAGAGTCCATTAATATGGGCCTCCTCTTTTTATAGTTTTTACTTTGAAAAAAATGATCATAAAATGTAGTTATATTATTATTACTTTTACATTTTTTATGTGTTATTTTTTTCAGTATTTTATTGTAACTAATGGTTGTCCAGCTGCTATAGTAATGAAAAACCATAAAAAGACGAGTCGCATTATTCCTGTGTGAATACGGCTCACTGCTCCTTGACACTCTCGAAATCAGAAGCAGCTTTAAAGAATATAACGTAACAAACTCCCATATGAGTAAAGAAGAGTTGGAGACACGTAGGCCAGGCAAGCATGGGCTCCACTTTATGAGAACAAAAGCAACAAAGAAGAAATGGAAAGATAAATAGTAAGAAACAACTAGGGAAACAATGATCTCCAATACAAATAACTGCACCGAAAGGTTACAACATAACCTCCG
Organism: Hyla sarda; assembly: GCF_029499605.1. Taxonomy (NCBI): domain Eukaryota; kingdom Metazoa; phylum Chordata; class Amphibia; order Anura; family Hylidae; genus Hyla; species Hyla sarda. The sequence goes on from NC_079193.1 coordinate 39,542,674, forward strand.
GACTTTCAAATGATATGTATCAGTAAATGTGGGACTATGGAAAACAGTAATCGGTATGTAATGTGCGAGGACCTTTGTGGAAACAAAACTATATCTATAGTACTCAAACTGGCTTTTATTTGAGCCTAAAGGGGTACTCCGGTGGAAAACTTATTTTATTTTATTTTTTTTTTAAATCAATTGGTGCCAGAAAGTTAAACAGATTAGTAAAGGGAGATTAGTGGGGAGATCTGTGAGCACCAGAAGAGTCTGACAGCAGCTTACCTCCCCTCTCCCCATTCAGGACACATGACAGCTTGGCCAAGGTGGAATGAGAGAGAATGGGAGAGATAGCTGCTGAATGAATGAATGATTGTGGTGTATGGGCACCTTAAAGGGGTACTCCAGTGGAAAACTTTTTTTTTTTTAAATCAACTGGTGCCAGAAAGTTAAACAGATTTGTAAATTACTTCTATTAAAAAAATCTTAATCCTTCCAGTACTTATTAGCTGCTGGATACTACAGATTCACTTCTTTTCTTTTTGGAACACAGAGCTCTCTGCTAACATCATGACCACAGTGCTCTCTGCTGACATCTCTATCCATTTTAGGAACTGCCCAGAGCAGCATATGTTTGCTATGGGGATTTTCTCCTACTCTGGATCAGTTCTTAAAATGGACAGAGATGTCAGCAGAGAGCACTGTGGTCATGATGCCAGCAGAGAGCTCTGTGTTTCAAAAAGAAAATAATTTCCTCTGTAGTATTCAGCAGCTAATAAGTACTAGAAGGATTAAGATTTTTGAATAGAAGTAATTTACAAATCTGTTTAACTTTCTGGCACCAGTTGATTTAAAAAAAAAAAAAAAAAAATTCCACCGGAGTACCCCTTTAAGGTGCCCATACACCACAATCATTCATTCATTCAGCAGCTATCTCTCCCATTCTCTCCCATTCCACTTTGGCCAAGCTGTCATGTTTCCTGAATGGGGAGAGGGGAGGTGAGCTGCTGTCAGACTCTTCTGGTGCTAACAGATCTCCCTGAAAACAAAAGCATTGGGCAGTTGAAATCCAACAAGTCTGATCCTTCTCTTCCCAGACATAATGTGTCATGTGGAAAGTGAAGAGGCCTCCATACACATTAAACAGTCGTCCAGTCCCAACAAAATAAGCACGTTCAGAAGACTTTTCAGTTCAGAGATCACCATGGACAACATCTGCAAAGAGTTTGTATGTTCTCCCCATGTTTGTGTGGGTTTCCTCCAACACATAAAAACATAATGACAGAGGCCAATTTAAGTGAATAGTGTACAGCACTGCGGAATCTTTGTGCACTATATAAATGAAGAATTATTATAGTAATGTATATAGGGGCCTTAATCAAAGCTGCAAGTAGCACCAAGGGCTGCACCTTTCTACCCTTGGCCATAAAGTAGTATTATCTGTCCTAGTCACTTTTCTTAAAGGAGTATTCCAAGTAATTATTTTCTAAAAATCTGCTCAGCCTGGTGAAAAACATAAAAAATCATATACTCACCTTCCTCGCTCCCACTCTTCTGGAGCCCAGCCCTTCTTGTGTTTTGGGTGGGCATGTCCATTGCCTGCTCAGAGGAGCAGGCAATTGTGCTACAGGACTGGCTCCTGGAGAACGGTGGCTGCGAGGGGAACAAGGAAGGTAAGTATAAGGTTTTTTTTAGGTTTTCCGGCAGGTTAAGCAGATATTTAGAAAAAAAAATTACAACTTGGAATACTAGAGCAAACACAAAACGGAGTCCAGCTCACTTCCCGAGCCCTGTGCGCATGGACTGGCGTGGGCAGCGCCGCTGTATGTAGACCAAGAACAAAGGGATGTCCAGCGCACGAGATGCAGAACGTTTTCTTTATTGCAGGTAAAACTTCACAGCATAGCAGACATGGACACAAGCATGTGACGCGTTTCGGCCCTAACGTCGGGCCTTAGTCATAATATGACTAGGGCCCGCCGTTAGGGCCGAAACGCGTCACATGTTTGTGTCCATGTCTGCTATGCTGTGAAGTTTTACCTGCAATAAAGAAAACGTTCTGCATCTTGTGCGCTGGACATCCCTTTGAACTTGGAATACTGCTTTAAAGGGGTACTCCGCCCCTAGACATTTTATCCCCCTATCCAAAGGATAGAGGATAAGATGTCTGATCGTGAGGATCCCGCCACTGGTGGAGGCTCGTAACGTCATGGCCGCTCCCTCCTCGTGATGTCATGGCCACGCCACCTCAATGCAAGTCTATGGGAGGGGGGCGTGACGGCCGCCACGCCCCCTCCCATAGACTTGCATCGAGGGGGCGTGGTGAAGACGTCTTGAGCGTGGTGCGGCCATGACGTTATGAGCCTCCACCCCGCATCGCCAGTCATCGGCACAGAGCGAAGTTTGCTCCGTGGGGTGCCGCAGCCAAGATCACGGGGGTCCCCGGCGGCCGGACCCCTGGGATCAGACATCTTATCCCCTATCCTTTAGATAGGGGATATGATGTCTAGGGGCTGAGTACCCTAGACATGGTCCCGAATGGTCCTCCTAGATGAACCTAAATGGTGGTGACTACCCAGTTGGCAGGCTATGCCATGCACTAGTACCATATAGAGTGCCAAAACTTACAGAACTAAATTGAGTGAACAGGAGGGGTCTTGGGGGAAAAAATAAAAAGTACAGCTATCTGAGACATGGCATTTGATAGCTGTACATTGACATGGTTTTTTAAAGAGGCCACAGGTTGTCTTTTAAAAAATAAAAAAAGACTAATTCTTAAAACAATGAGTGATGATGTAACAGCTACAATATGTACTACAAACGATATAGACATCACTAACACTATACATCTGTACTATTTAGGATAATTATTGGGATCTGCAGATTTATAGCCCAGTCCTCCCGTATACATGACAGGTTTACGTTTATTCACCTGCCTGGTTTGCACTTCTAACCTCTCCTGAAGGAGAACTTCCTGACGTCACCCCCTGACCCTGTCCCCTTCAGCCTCTTGTTCCACCACCTAAATCTCTGTAGAAGTATCTGTCAGCACTCCATAAAGGAATCAGCCACTTTTCACCATCATCCTATTTCCCATGGGAAGGCCCTGTATGAAGCAGATGCTGCGGCTTTATGTGATGCATGGACTCTGGATCTCAGCTCGAAGAATATTTTGCTGAAGAAAATTCTGATTCATTCTGACAACTGTCCAGCTTCATTCCATATATATCTCCTAGTGATGACCTTTACCCGGTGGAGGCCAAACATAGCCCCTGGCAGTCCAGGCCCTCTCATTGGTTATTGCAGAAGAACAATTAGGAAAAAAAAAATTTGATTTTTTTTTACATTTTTGCAACCACAGGCAATGGCTGTATACGTTTTCTAATAGCAAACAAGTAATCCATTGTTTCAGAAGTTCTTTAAAAACTAGAAGTAGATTTATATCTAAGAGGTTTTACCATCAAAGTGAATTGTACTATGCTATTTGAGACACTGGCTTCTTGTTATTGCATGTTTCTACTTATGCTATTACTTTACTGAGAGAGTAGTGGATGCATGGAATAGCCTTCCTGCAGAAGTGGTCGCTACAAACACAGTGCAGGAGTTTAAGCATGCATGGGATAGGTATAAGGCTGTCCTTCATATAAGGTAGGGATAGGTATAAGGCTCTCCTTCATATAAGATAGGGATAGGCATAAGGCTATCCTTCATATAAGGTAGGGATAGGTATAAGGCTATCCTTCATATAAGGTAGGGATAGGTATAAGACTATCCTTCATATAAGATAGAGATAGGCATAAGGCTCTCCTTCATATAAGATAGGGATAGGTATAAGGATATCCTTCATATAAGATAGGGATAGGCATAAGGCTATCCTTCATATAAGATAGGGATAGGTATAAGACTATCCTTCATATAAGATAGAGATAGACATAAGGCTATCCTTCATATAAGATAGGGATAGGCATAAGGCTGTCCTTCATATAAGATAGAGATAGGCATAAGGCTCTCCTTCATATAAGATAGGGATAGGTATAAGGATATCCTTCATATAAGGTTGGGATAGGCATAAGGCTATCCTTCATATAAGATAGGGACAGGCATAAGGCTATCCTTCATATAAGATAGAGATAGGTATAAGACTATCCTTCATATAAGATAGGGATAGGTATAAGACTATCCTTCATATAAGATAGAGATAGGCATAAGGCTATCCTTCATATAAGATAGAGATAGGCATAAGGCTCTCCTTCATATAAGATAGTGATAGGTATAAGGCTATCCTTCATATAAGACAGAGATAGGCATAAGGCTATCCTTCATATAAGATAGGGATAGGTATAAAGCTATCCTTCATATAAGATAGGCATAAGGCTATCCTTCATATAAGATAGAGATAGGCATAAGGCTATTCTTCATATAAGATAGGGATAGGTATAAGGCTATCCTTCATATAAGACAGAGATAGGCATAAGGCTATCCGTCATATAAGATAGGGATAGGTATAAAGCTATCCTTCATATAAGATAGGGATAGGCATAAGACTATCCTTCATATAAGATAGGGATAGGTATAAGACTATCCTTCATATAAGATAGGGATAGGTATAAGGCTATCCTTCATATAAGATAGGGCCAGGGAATATTCATAGTATTCAGAATATTGGGCAGACTAGATGGGCCGAATGGTTCTTATTTGGTGACACATTCTATGTTTTTAAGTTTCTATGCAATAATAAAGAAGGAAATGTTTTAAAGAACTTCTATAATGTTGGATTACTGGGGGGTAAGATGCTGCACTTGTGTGATGTCCGTGCGTTGGGTTCACTTCCTTGAAGGATGAGCTGAATTTGTCTTCTTAGCTGTAAAGGTTTTGTTTCACACTGGTGTCATGGGTTTCATTCTTAACAGAACCAAGATGGATGTGTTGGACCCATTGTGTACAATACATTCAGAATGTTCTCAGACCCTCTCCCTTTTTCACATTTTGTTAGGTTGAGGCCTTGTGCTCAAATAAAAATATTTAAAAATGTAAGTTTTTCTTCATCATTCTCCATAAGCTGGAATTGAGAACTTGACAAAAAAATTATAAATAATAATAGTAATAATAAAATCTGCCAAATGATTTGCTCCAAACAATGTGGTAATAGATAAGTGTACAGACTTTGATATCAGATCCCCTTTATCCTGGTCCCTTGTAATGTTTACTGCTAAATATTTGGGGTAGACGGGTGTTGTTTATGCCAGTAATATTACAATGTTGTTTGGCATTGACCCATGTGCATCTTGTGACATCCCAACAGACAGACTGATGGCTCAGTAAGATAATTGTCATTGGTCAATTGGAAACAACGCTGGAACGGTCATAGAAGTATATTAGGAACTGGAATCTTTTACTATTTCACAATAAATTCCATTCATTTATTAAAGGGGTACTCCGCTCCCCAGCGTTTGGAACAAAGTGTTCCGAATGCTGGAGCCGGCATTGGGAGCTCGTGACGTCATAGCCCCATCCCCTCAGGACGTCATAGCCCCATCCCCTCCCTTAGACTTGCATTGAGGTTGTGACGTCATGAGGGGGCGGGGCTATGACATCATGAGCTGCCGGCTCCAGCGTTCGGAACAGTTTCTTCCAAACACTGAGCAGTGGAGTACCCCTTTAAGCCAAAAGAACCTCCGAGGGTATCTTTAATAATACTAATACTAAAAATAATGATAATAAATATTTATATAATGCCATACTCACCTGTCAGGTCATGTGATGGCTCCCGGTCCTTACTGCTTTTTGGTTCCTGAGATGCATTAGTTAGTATGGGGCAAGAGTTAGGCTACGATCACCACTTTTCTGCATGAATCTAACATGGGTAAACAATGGGTTTTCCGTTTACCCATGCACACTGCGATGAAAATGTTGCCATCAATGTCATGGCGCGTGACCCCATAGTCCTAGAGATGGAGAATTTCGACAGTGTTGCAGCAAATGGAATCTGCACCTGGAATATTTTCAGAGTCCTTAGATATTTACTAAGGCTTTTCATACAGTTTCTGGTGCAAATTGTCTTATAGTGGTGCAACGGAACTGTATAGTGTTTTCACTCTTCAGGACATCTCTACATTGGCCTGTTTTCACGTCAGTGATGTCATTGGTCCAGTATGGGGCACATTGGGGGAGATTTTTTTCAAAACCTGTTTAGAGGAAGAGTGGTACAATTGTCCATAGCAACCAATCAGATCGCTTCTTTCATTTTTCAAAGGCCTCTTTGAAAATGAAAGAAGCGATTTGATTGGTTGCTATGGGCAACTGCACTACTCTTCCTCTACACAGGTTTTGAAAAATACAACAAACCCCACATGGGTAACTGATCCCACGTTAAACATGAAATTAGAACAAAAAGCACATGCGTTTACGGATCAAACATAAAATTTTATTGGTACACACAAAAATAAAAACACTACATGACATAAAAATACAAATGCAGTAATGATAGTCCCAATGGACCAAAACAGAGAGCGGTGGTTAAGGTAAGTAATATACAGTAATAACATATAAGGTGCAAGGGAAGGCATGTTATGATCAACCCTTAAAAGTGTGTGACACCCCCGAATGAAGCAGTAAGCGAAACGTCGGGTTCAGTGTGTGGCTAAATAGGTATACTGTTTCCCACGGTGGTCGTGTACGTATATTACTGTTTATTACTATTTCTATGGTGTGTATAGTCTCTTACCATTGTTTTACTATACTTCTGTGTGATGTCCCGAATGAAGCATTAAGCGAAACGTCGGGTTCAGTGTGTGGCTAAATAGGTATACTGTTTCTCACTGTTGTCGTGGACGTATCTTACTGTTTATTACTATTTTTATGGTGTGTATAGTCTCTTACCATTGTTTTACTATACTTCTGTGTGATGTCCCAAATGAAGCATTAAGCGAAACGTCGGGTTCAGTGTGTGGCTAAATAGGTACACTGTTTCCCACTGTGGTCATGTACGTATATTACGGTTTATTACTATTTGTATGGTGTGTATAGTCTCTTACCATAGTTTTACTATACTTCTGTGTGACGCCCCGGATGAAGCAGTAAGCGAAACGTCAGGTTCAGTGTGTGGCTAAATAGGTATACTGTTTCCCACTGTGGTCGTGTACATATATTACGGTTTATTACTATTTTTATGGTGTGTATAGTCTCTTACCATAGTTTTACTATGCTTCTGTGGGCTTTGCCACTTACTTTTAAAGGGGTTATCCAGGAAAAAACTTTTTTTTATATATCAACTGGCTCCAGAAAGTTAAACAGATTTGTAAGTTACTTCTATTAAAAAATCGTAATCCTTTCAGTACTTATGAGCTTCTGAAGTTAAGGTTGTTCTTTTCTGTTTAAGTGCTCTCTGATGACACGTGTCTCGGGAACCACCCAGTTTAGAAGCAAATCCCCATAGCAAACCTCTTCTAAACTGGGCGGTTCCCGAGACACGTGTCATCAGAGAGCACTTAGACTGAAAAGAACAACCTTAACTTCAGAAGCTCATAAGTACTGAAAGGATTAAGATTTTTTAATAGAAGTCATTTACAAATCTGTTTAACTTTCTGGAACCAGTTGATATATAAAAAAAAGTTTTTTCCTGGATAACCCCTTTAAGGGTTGATCATAACACGCCTTCCCTTGCACCTGATATGTTATTATATTACTTACCTTAGCCACCGCTCTCTGTTTTTGGTCCATTGGGACCATCATTACTGCATTTGTATTTTTATGTCATCTAGTGTTTTTATTTTTATGTGTACCAATAAATTTTCATGTTTGATCCATAAACGCATTTATTTTTTGTTCTAATCTACACAGGTTTTGCTAAATCTCCCCTTTGGCACAAGAAGGTGCACAGAGTACTGGTTAAAAAAAAAAAAAAAACTGCCAAATACAATAAGCAGAAATCAGAAGATAATAAATCTAGCGGGATGAGAAATGAAAACCCTAATGTGGCGAGATTTTTGATTTTGAAAACCTGCCAATCTTATAGTAAATCCCGGGCATTGTGTTCTAACAGGACGCTCTTCAGTCTTTCTGTAGGAACTAGAGATGAGCGAACTTACAGTAAATTCAATTCGTCACGAACTTCTCGGCTCGGCAGTTGATGACTTTTCCTGCATAAATTAGTTCAGCTTTCAGGTGCTCCGGTGGGCTGGAAAAGGTGGATACAGTCCTAGGAGACTCTTTCTTAGGAATGTATCCACCTTTTCCAGCCCACCGGAGCACCTGAAAGCTGAACTGAATTTATGCAGGATAAGTCATCAACTGCTGAGCCGAGAAGTTGGTGACGAATCGAATTTACTGTAAGTTCCCTCATCTCTAGTAGGAACGCTCTTGCCTGACCTTAGCGCCGCGTAATGTTTAATGAGTACCATCTAATCTCCTCCGCAAGTTTCCACTAGTTGGTGCTGAAGAATTTCTCTTTGTATGGCAGATCTGACTGAGCCAAATAATCTGTTTTATTTCAAATTGTGTTTAAATCCCCATAAGGGAAATCTACATCTAAAGTACACGCTGCGCCGGCAGAGGCGGTGTGTGTATTTTGTAAGGTTTTCACAGATTTCGGCATAAAAGTTTTCATACTTTGATCAGCATTTAAGTTCCTTAATCTCGTCTGGAGCTGATATAAGCAATCTGTCTCTCCTCAGCTGTCACCGGGCCGCTGGGTCACGTTCTCTACCTTTCTACCGTAGAAAGCTGCGGAATGAAGTGTCCGACACTCGTCCCGTTCAGTTGTCGGTTGTCAGGAAAATTTAGAAAATTGGTAGGAAAAAAAAAAAAAAATCCAATCACATTTTGTCATTGTAATGGAGAATGGGGTATGATTAAAGGGGTACTCCACTGGAAAACATTGTTTGTTTGTTTTTTAAAGCAACAAATCAACCAGCAACGCCAGAAAGTTAAACTGATTTGTAAATAAAACAAAAAGAGGGGCACGCACGTGCAGTCACCGCAAAGCAGAGACGGTCGGGTCTGGAGGTCCGGTAACGGGATGGCGGTTCATGGCATAGGCGCTCGGACGCTATGTCGGCAGTTTCGCACGTAAGTGCGTGCTTCTTCCGGCCTCGAGGCCGGAAGAAGCACGCACTTACGTGCGAAACTGCTGGCGTAGCCTCCGAGCGCCTATGCCGTGACCCGGCATCCCGTTACCGGACCTCCAGACCCGACCGTCTCTGCTTTGCGGTGAGTGCACATACGTGCCCCTCTTTTTGTTTATACTGGATACTTTACACTTTCGTATATATGTACCCCGCAGGAGACATAGGATCGCTCCGCTGTTTATATAAGGTGATATTGCTCCTTGAGTGCACTCCCTCTTTCTTTTGAGATTTGTAAATGACTTCTATTAAATAAATCTTAATCCTTCCAGTACTTATCAGCTGCTGTTATGAACAACCCTTAAAAGTGTGTGACACCCCCGGATGAAACAGTAAGCGAAACGTCGGGTTCAGTGTGTGGCTAAATAGGTACACTGTTTCCCACTGTGGTCGTGTATGTATATTACGGTTTATTACTATTTTTATGGTGTGTGTGTAGTCTCTTACCATTGTTTTACTATACTTCTGTGTGATGTCCCGAATGAAGCAGTAAGCGAAACGTCAGGTTCAGTGTGTGGCTAAATAGGTATACTGTTTCCCACTGTGGTCGTGTACGTATATTACGGTTTATTACTATTTTTATGGTGTGTATAGTCTCTTAGTTTTACTATGCTTCTGTGGGCTCCTTGAGTGCACTCCCTCTTTCTTTTGAAATTTGTAAATGACTTCTATTAAATAAATCTTAATCCTTCCAGTACTTATCAGCTGCTGTTATGATCCACAGGAAGTTCTTTTTTTTTTTACTTTCCTTTCTGCCTGACCACATTGCTCCCTGCTGACACCTCTGTCTATTTTAGGAACTGTCCAGTGCAGGAGCAAATCCCCATAGAAAACCTATCCTGCTCTGGACAGTTCCTAAAATGAACAGAGGTGTCAGCAGAGAGCACTGTGGTCAGGCAAAAAAGGAATTTCAAACAGAAAAGAACTTCCTGTGGAGCATAATAGCAGCTGATAAGTACTGGAAGGATTAAGATTTTTAAATAGAAATTATTTACAAATCTGTTTAACTTTCTGGCACTGGTTGATTAAAAAATGTTTTTTTCCAGTGGAATACCCCTTTATTGTGGAGATTTTGTATTGACTGCATAAAAATGGGCTGTTTTACAAATTTATCATCTCGTAAACCAGAGCTTTTTAAACTTTTCATGTTGGTGACACACTTTTTAGACATACCTAGTTTGGGGACACGTCCCCCGCTGTACCGCCAATTGCACGTATAACGTTGCGTGTCCGTTGGCTGTCCGGGCATACTGGGAGTTGTAGTTTTCCAACATCTGGAGGCGCTCTTGTTGAGAAACACTGGTATAGGAAATGGTGCAACATTCCGGGAGTCGGAGGATTGGCTGGCATTGCATGGCCGGTATTTTTTATATAAAAAATACCATCAGGGGGGCCAAAATATTGGCTGTGCCAGTAAAATACCGACCAGGTGGCAACCCTAGGCATGACTCCCAGTGAATACCCTATGGATATATGTGCTACTCTGTGAGACAACATTGAACTGGGTGAATCATAGAGATACCGACATAGAGAGGGAGTGAGATGCGGCACAAGAAGGATCTTTCCTTCAAATCTCAAAGCATTGAGAATATCTTCCTAATACATTGCTGTGTATTGTGAATCCCAGTAAATGTCCTATGTATAAAAGCTATTCTCTAAGACAGCATGGATTTAAAGGGGTTCTCCACCATAAGATGATTTTAGTACGTACCTGGCAGACAGTAATGGACATGCTTAGGAAGGATCTGCGCTTGTATTGGGGCTAAATGGCTATGTTGTGAGATTACCATAGCACTGTGGCTAGCTTTTTGTAGCTTTTTGTGAACTTGTATTTCCTGTCTGAGTTTTCTTCTTTGACTACAAATCCCATAATTCCATTTTCCTCCCTCCCACACATCAGCCACCCCACCCATTGAAACATAAATGAGCTGCATCCATTCAAAAGACCTGTGGTTTTCAATCAGGGTGCCTCCAGCTGTTGCATTAGTTGCAGATTGATCTCTCTCCCACCAAGCGATCCCTCCACCCATTGAAGCAGACAGGCACCCTGTCATCAGCTGACTAGTGAGTCAGGTCTCGGCCGCATTGCAACCTGGGAAAAATCTGAGACAACAGTCATTTTGTATGCTGTTAAAAATAAATATTGGGGTGAAAATCACAGAAGAATTGTGAGAAAACCGTCACACACAGGTACAGACACTATATTATGGACTACACTAATTTTACAGCCCCTGTAGCATAGTCAAATAAAAAAAATAAAAAATCCTGGAATACCCCTTTAACCCCTATAGACGTCGGATTGCACAGGTCCTTCCCGCATTCTGACATCTATAGACGTCATTCAGTTAACCTGGCGATGCGCGGCATCGCACGGGTTAACTGGCAGAAGTCCCGCTGTTACCAGTGGGGGACAACTTCTGCTAGCCCCCCAGGACCATCTGTGAATGGTCCCTGTGGACCAATCACAGTGTCTCAGCTGACGCGGGGTGAAAGTTCAGATCCCCCGCTCTGCCCTCCCCTAGACGTTGGGCAGGGCGGGTGAAGAGGACCCCGAGAGCTGCGGGGGATCCGCAGCACATACCTGCGGGGAGACCGGTGTGGCAGTGGGGACCGGGGACCGGCGGCAGGCACACGTGGAGGCTTCAGGCAAGTGGAGGAGGCGGCGGCATCAGAGACAGCAGTGAAGATCATCACTGATCTTCGCTGCTGCTTCTAGGAGTTTCAAAACTACAACTCCCAGCATGTCCAGACAGGCTTTGGCTGTCTGGGCATGCTGGGAGTTGTAGTTTTGCAACATCTGGAGGACCACAGTTTGGAGACCTCTGTGCAGTGGTCTCCAATCTGTGCTCTTACAGATGTTGCAAAACTACAACTCCCAGCATGCCTGGGCAGTCTGGGCATGCTTGGATTTGAAGTTTTGCAACATCTGGAGAGCCACAGTTTGGAGACCACTACAAAGTGGTCCCCAATCTGTTCTCCTCCAGTTGTTGCAAAACTACAACTCCCAGCATGCCCTTCGGCTGTCTGGGTATGCTGTCTTTGGAATGTCTATTTTCCTCACAAGCAGAAAGCTTCAAAGTTAGAAAAATGCTACATTTTCAAATTTTACATGAAATTTTGTAATTTTTCACCAAGAAATGACGCAAGTATCAACGAAAATTTACCACTATGATAAAGAAGAATATGTCACGAAAAAACAATCTCCGAATCAAATTCATAAGTAAAAGTATCCGTGAGTTATTAATGCTTAAAGTGACAGTGGTCAGATGTGCAAAAAATGCTCTGGTCCTTAAGGCCAAAATGACCTCGGTCCTTAAGGGGTTAAAGCAGGAAGACCGTGAGGTAAAGTGGAAGGGTGATAGATAGGAGAGATACAGCAAAGGAGGAGTCCTTCTTTACAAATCTCAAAGCATTGCTTCCGGGGCCTGAAATATTTGCTATACTGTGATGTACAAAGGCTTCATAGGGCAACTCTGTAATATGGAGCCACAGAGACCGCATGTCACTGTACCCGCACTTTGCACATGGTTTTGCCCTTGCATGATTAATGAGGTCTCACAAAGCATTAAAGGGGTACCCCGGCGGAAAACAATTTTATTTAAATCAACTGGTGCCAGAAAGTTGAACAGATTTGTAAATTACGTCTATTAAAAAATCTTAATCCTTCCAGTACTTATCAGCTGCTGTATGCTCCAGAGGAAGTTGTGTAGTTCTTTCCAGTCTGACCACAGTGTTCTCTGCTGACCCCTCTGTCCATGTCAGGAACTGTCCAGAGCAGAAAAGGTTTGCCATGGGGATTTGCTTCTGCTCTGGACAGTTTCTGACATGGACAGAGGTGTCAGAAGAGAGCACTGTAGTCAGACTGGAAAGAACTACACAACATCCTCTAGAGCATACAGCAGCTGATAAGTACTGGAAGGATAAAATGTTTTTATAGAAGTAATTTACAAATCTGTTTAAAGGGGTTATCCTGTTTAAAGGTTTTTTTTTTTATAATCAACTGGCTCCAGAAAGTTAAACAGATTTGTAAATTACTTCAATTAAAATGTTTTAATCCTTTCAGTACTTATGAGCTGCTGAAGTTAAGTTATTCTTTTCTGTCTAAGTGCTCTCTGATGACATGTGTCTCGGGAACTGTCTAGAGTAGAAACAAAACCACATAGCAAACCTCTTCTACTCCCATGCAGTTCCCAAGATAAGCAGAGATGTCAGCAGAGAGCACTGTTGCCAGTCAGAAAAGAACAACTCAACTTCAGCAGCTGATAATTATTGGAAGGATTAAGATTTTTTAATAGAAGTAATTTACAAATCTGTTTAACTTTCTGCAGCCAGTTAATATACATATATATATATATATATATATATATATATATATATATATATTTATATATTTATATATATATATATATATATATATATATATATATATATATATATATATATATATATATATATAGTTTTTTTCCTGGATATCCCCTTTAACTTTCTGGTACCAGTTGATTTAAATAAAATTGTTTTCCACCAGAGTTCCCCTTAAATAGAGGTGTGTGGGGACGTCTTGTACCTTCTGAGAGAGAATATTTCCCATTTGCAGCATCCACCAGAGCATCATACAGCTGAATAGGGGACTGTGTGGGCCACATATAGTCTAAGTAATGTTTCACATCTGTGCGTTTTGTGGAATAATGCTACATTTTTAGCTTCCAGAAATGGACTTTAAAGCAATGAGAATTCTAAAGTAAGAACTTATTACAAAAAATATAATGAAAGAAATACTTCCTCTTCCTACTGGATCTGCTTATGCATTGGACTTAAAGAAACACATTCAAAATTGTAGTCCCCCCACCCCACCCCCCCCCACCCCCAAAAAAAACAGCATTATAAAATGAAGAAGCAGAAGCATTACTATTATAGAGACATAACTTCCAATAGACACGTCACAGGTTTTGCTCAGTTGCGGTCTAGGTGTTCAGACCCCGACCAATCGGTAGAATGAGCCAGGAAAAGCACGTGGCTAGTCGTCTCTCTCCCTATCCTTGTCCCAATGCAGAAGATGGGTCCATAGATCTACTATTGAATCCGTCTCCTGCAGTGAGGTGCCGAAAGCTACAAGTGGGGAGAGAAGCACTCAGCAGTGCTCTTCTCCAGGCTTATTGTAGAGATCACTGGGGATCTGAACTCCCAGACTCCAACTAAGCAAAATTGATTACATGTCTCCATGACAAGAGCTCTTTCTTACCATGTAAACTCAATAAGGATTCATAACCTTCAGAATGACCTTCATGAGATAGTCAGGTCACTGTGGAGGTCAGAAGATATCAGCTTGTCATTGTGCATGGAGAGTAATGGTAATGTTCATGGGTTTTTCAGCTCCCAGACTCAGACTGATCCAAATTTTTTACGTCTTTTTGACATGAGCTCTTCCTTCCTGACCCATACTCGGAGTCTGACCCCACCAAGCATTACCATGACCCTCTTTGCGCAACAGGAGGCCTATACTCCATTATTCATTTGACCTCCACAGCCATCTCGCTATCTGATGAAGGTCATTCTGATGGAAACGTTATCAATCTCTCTAATTAGTAGAATGCTAATAAAGTTTACAAATATCTCCAATTGGAGCGCCAAGATTTCTCTGCCTGTCAATCATTTTTTGATAGTAACTCTTTATAGCATGTCTCCCGACATCTTTAGGTGCAAAATTATAGAATGTTCCTAAATCTTATAATACCTTTTTATTAGACAAGCTTTCTGGAGGATTCCCGAAAACCTCTTTCTACAAAATTCTGTTAGTTCAATAAAAAAGGTATCACAAGATTCAGCAACATTCTATGATTTTGCATCCGCATGACTGGATTAATACGTGTACTCCGAACTACTGCGACATTTTAAAGGGGTACTCTGGCCCTAATACATCTTATCCCCTATCCAAAGGATAGGAGATAAGATGTATGATCGCGGGGTCCCGCCGCTGGGCATCCCCATAATCTGTAATTACGCACCCACCGTTGTGAGCTCTCCGCAGCGCTGGAGGTTCCTGGTGTGTAGCGTGATGACCACGGGGACGGAGTATCGTGGCATCATGATTCCGCCCCGATGTGATGTCACGCTCCGCCCCCTCAATTCACGTCTATGGGAGGGGGCGTGACGGCCCCCTCGCATAGACTTGAATTGAGGGGGTGGAGCGTGATGTCACACGGGGGCGGAATCATGATCACGTACTCCGTCCCCGTGGCCGTCATGCCCCCTCCCATAGATTTGAATTGAGGGGGTGGAGCGCGACGTCACACGGGGGCGGAATCATGATCACGTACTCCGTCCCCGTGGCCGTCATGCCCCCTCCCATAGATTTGAATTGAGGGGGTGGAGCGTGACGTCACACGGGGACGGAATCGTGACATCAGGTACTCCGTCCCCGCGACCATCACGCCCCCTCCCATAGACTTAAATTGAGGTGGCGGAGCGTTACGTCACACGGGGGCGGAATCGTGATGTCACGATGCTCCGTCCCTGTGGCCATCACACCCCCTCCCATAGAATTGAATTGAGGGGGTGGAGCGTTACGTCACACGGGGGCGGAATCATGATCACGTACTCCGTCCCTGTGGCCGTCACGCCCCCTCCCATAGACTTGAATTGAGGGGGTGGAGCGTGACATCACACAGGGGCGGAATCATGATCACGTACTCCGTCCCTGTGGCTGTCACGCCCCCTCCCATAGACTTGAGGTTGAGGGGGAGGAGCGTGACGTCACACAGGGGCGGAATCATGATCACGTACTCCGTCCTTGTGGCCGTCACGCCCCCTCCCATAGACTTGAATTGAGGGGGTGGAGCGTGACATCACACAGGGGCGGAATCATGATCACGTACTCCGTCCCTGTGGCCGTCACGCCCCCTCCCATAGACTTGAGGTTGAGGGGGAGGAGAGTGACATCACACAGGGGCGGAATCATGATCACGTACTCCCTCCTTGTGGCCGTCATGCCCCCTCCCATATACTTGGATTGAGGGGGTGGAGTGTGACGTCATGCGGAGGCGGAATCGTGACATCAGGTACTCCGTCCCTGTGACCATCACGCCCCCTCCCATAGACTTGAATTGAGGGGGCGGAGTGTGACGTCACACGGGGGCTGAATCGCGACGTCACAATACTCCGTCCCCGTCACGTTACACACTTGGAGCCTCCAGCGCTGCGGAGAGCTCACAACGGTGGGTGCGCAATGACAGATTGCAGGGGTCCCCCGCGGCAGGACCCCCGCGATCATACATCTTATCCCCTATCCTTTGGATAGGAGATAAGATGTATTAGGGCCGGAGTACCCCTTTAAGGAAAAAGATTCTGTCAATCTTCCTGCTCTTATTTATCTCGTCTCCTAACTCCATCTAATCCTAGCCGGGTCTTATAGGATGCCACATTGTATCTGACTACTAGCTGATAACACTGGCAAGGACAGCATTTCTTTCCATTCTAAATCTGGAAACTCTCCCTTTAAAAAGCACTAAAAATAAGACCAGCCCAAAACATTCTTCTTCCTTCTCTTTTTTTTTCCGCCTTCCCTTGAACATAATCTCCTTGGTTAAGCTCAACCCACCAAACCCTGTTTCTGCACCTGGAGCAATGGAATTCCGCCCTCATTTACAAAGCGTCCTTATTCACTGGCTCGTATCTGGGAAGGAATGTCTTTCCTGAAGGCGTCTGAAGAGAAGCGATAGATTGCTTTATTTTTCTTTTTTATTTCTTTGTCCCTTTTTTTTTTTTTTTTTTTTTTTTTAGGTGATTAAATTATTATTTTTTTTTAACCCTGGAAAAAAAATCCTTCCAATTGTTGTGCAGCAGTCGAAGTTAGTTGTGCCGGCGAGTTACCGCAGGATGTCTGGAAGCTGTAACGCAAGAAGGAGATAGAGGGGGCTTCCATGTGAGTTTGGTTTGTGCAGACCCCGGTCGTACTTTACATTAGGTGCAGAACAATGGCCGGCTTGTGTTTCTTCTTGCCGTGCGTTGCGCAGATAAGTTCTTAGGTGTCTCTCCTGTTTGCTTTCTATGGGCCGAGAGATTTTTGTAAATATTAACCCGGCTTGGGTTGAGTTTATGGTTAAATGCTTTTCGCTTCTACTTCTCTTCCTGGGTTTTGCTCTTAGTCACATTACAGTCTTTACGCCTGGCACCACCTGAGTTACACAGGGTGTGGAGATATTTGGGTAGAACAGGGGTTCTCGTACAGTCGAAGGGCTACAGGTTTCTTGGGGGGGGTCCTCATCTACGTTAATGTCTCCGTCCATGGTCTTCTCCATTGGAAAATCATGAGGTTAAATGTGAAAGGGTCACAGTCTAAATCCTTGGTCATCTGCAACAGATATCCCTGTTTATGTTTCCAGGAATATTCAAGACCGATCCTTCCTGAAGGTTTACAATAAGGACCCGGCTCAAGCGTTCAACCACACTCCCAGTGCGGTCAATGGAGACGTAAGGGTAAGTGCCTCCTTATTGTTACCTAATAACAGTAAGGACAGTATCTACTGTGCTACAGGTTCTTCATATATGGGTCAGTGATAATACTCATAGATACTACTACTAATACTAGAATACTGTAGATCGGTGGTCTCGAAACTGTGGACCTCCAGCTGTTGCAAAACTACCATTCCCAGTATGCCCGTATAGCTGTTGGCTATCCGGGCATGGTGAAGTTGTAGTTGGGCAACTAGTTGAAAACTACTCCTGTATATAGAAAATTACCTATAGGTTAAAGGGGTATTCCAGTGAAAAACTATTTTTTTTCATATCAACTGGCTCCACAAAGTAAATGACTTCTATTACTAAATCTTAATCCTACCAGTACTTATCAGCTGTTGAAGTTGAGTTGTTCTTTTCTGTCTGACAACAGTGCTCTCTGCTGACACCTCTGTCCATGTCAGGAACTGTCCAGAGTAGGAGCAAATTCCCATAGCAAACCTTTCCTGCTCTGGATAGTTCCTGACATGGACAGAGGTGTCAGCAGAGAGCACTGTGGTCAGATAGAAAAGAACAACTCGACTTCAGCAGCTGATAAGTACTGGTAGGATTAAGATTTTTTTAATAGGAGTAAGTTACAAATCTGTATAACTTTCTGGAGCCAGCTGATATGAAAATTTTTTTTTTTCACTGGAATACCCCTTTAATGTAATTAAAGCAGTGTTTCCCTTTACCTACAGATAGCCCTATGGGATATATATATATAATTAGTGTTTCTATGAGTATTATCAATGGCTCTTTATCAATAATGGGGGCAGTCATATTTCTGGACTACTTGTTCATATATGTCCATTTTTGAGTGAGGTTAGTTTAGTATCCCTTTAAAGGGGTACTCCACTGGAAAATACATTTTCTTTTAAATCAACTGATGCCAGAAAGTTACCGATTTGTAAAGTACTTCTATAAAAAAAAATCTTAATCCTTCCAGTACTTATCATCTGCTGTATACTACAGAGGAAGTTCTTTTCTTTTTGAATTTCCTTTCCAGTCTGACCACAGTGCTCTCTGCTGACACCTCTGTCCATGTCAGAAACTGTCCAGAGCAGGAGAGGTTTGCTATGGGGATTAGCTTCTTCTCTGGACAGTTTCTAAGATGGACAAAGGTGTCAGCAGAGAGCACTGTGGTCAGGCAGAAAAATAAAAAATAAAAAAAACGTTCTCTGTAGTATACAGCAGCTGATAAGTACTGGAAGGATTAAGATTTTTTTTTTAATAAAAGTAATTTACAAATCTGTTTATTTTATTTTTCTGGCACCAGTTGATTTTAAAGAAAATGTTTTCCAGCGGAGTACCCCTTTAACTCAGTATTTTCCAACCAGGGCGCCAATAGCTGATTATTATCAACGACTCTTATGGCAATGATAATGGAGGAATGGATATTTCTGGACTTCTTGTTCATATATGTACATTTTTGAGGACTCGGGAAGCACTTACATGCATAGGAGTGAGTGAAGTTAGTTTGGCATCACTTTATCTTAGTCTTTTCCAATCAGTGTTCCTCCAAATGTTATGAATGTGAAACATCTATTCTTCCTATATTGCTGTTATATCTGTTAAATGACTTTAACTTTTTCCAGTATTACAAAAATATAGTGGCCTTTTTTTATTTTATTTTTCCAAAAGCAGCGCCACTTTTGTCCTGAGGTTGTGTGTGGTATTGCAGCTCAGATCCATTGAACTGAATGAAGCCAAGTTGCAATACCCCACACAACCTGAGGACAGGTGTTTAACTCTTTATGGCCAAAAGTATAAGGCTATGGTTGTGTGAATGCCATAACTGACTATAATTTACCCGGATGTTGTGTACATACCATTGTGTGGAATTAAATATATTTTTGGTTAGATGAGGGATTATTGCAGTGTTTCCCAACCAGGGTGCCTCCAGCTGTTGCAAAACTACAACTCCCAGCATGCCCGGACAGCCAACGGCTGTCCGGGCATGCTGGGAGTTGTAGTTTTGCAACAGCTGGAGGCACTCTGGTTGGGAAACCCTGGATTAATGTGATGAAATCAGGAGTTGCCATTAAAAATTCATTTCCAAAAGAGAACTTGATGTTTCTTGGTGCAGGTTTAGTCACTTTGTATTGCTTGCCTATGATGTACAGTGATCCCTCAACTTACAATGGCCTCAACATACAATAATTTCAACATACAATGGTCTTTTCTGGACCATTGTAAGTTGAAACCAGACTCAACATACAATGTTATGGACAGTCCAGATATGTGAAACGTGTCAATGGCCGGAGGAACTGACCAATCAGAATGGGCATTCACTGGTAAAACCCCTGTATTACTGAAGTGTATGCACTGACTGGTGTCTGGTAGCGCCTCCTACTGTACAGGAAGGTATTACATGTTCTGTACTCTTTACCTGTACCAGGGTTACCTGCTCATTGGACACCAGGTGAGAGCGGCTCCATGTTACTTTACTCCATGTTACAGTACTGCGTGTACTGTACAGGACCCCGAAGAAGCTCCTGTCCTCTACATAAACCAGTGCTTCCCAAGCAGGGTGCCCCCAGCTGTTGCAAAACTACAATTCCCAGCATGCCCGGATAGCCTTTGGCTGTCCGGGCATGCTGGGAGTTGTAGTTTTGCAACAGCTGGAGGCTCCCTGCTTGGGAAACACGGACATAGACAGTGATTACAGCTCCCAGCAGATCTTTATTACTTTTATATATAAGGATTTGCTTTATCTATATTAGTCATCCACTTATTTTTCTTTAATTCTCACATTTTCCAATTTTTTTGGATGACATTTTGGTGCCTTTAGAACCAATTACCAGGTTTCCATAGAGTTCTGGTCTCAACATACAATGGTTTCAACATACAATGGTCGTCCCAGAACCAATTAATATTGTAACTTGAGGGACCTCTGTATATACAGCCGAATTAAAGTACGATGACAATTCCCGATACTGATTTGTGTGACTCTTTCCAGTGTAAAACATGGACATTATCAGACTTATGACATTTTATGGAGGAGTACCGTGAGCCCTGCACCGTGTACTGCCTGCCACCCAGCTTTTCCAGCCTCCTGAAGAGAATGTCTGTCTGGTAAAGCTCTTTGGGAAAGCTGGGTGGCACGCATGCTGCCACCAATGTACAGTACAGAAATAAAAAGTGACAGTCATATAAAATAAGAGGTTAGTCATGTTTTTGAAGGTGTCGATCTATGAATCATATACAACAACGAAAACTTGGAAGTCACAGTCAGGATAGTTAGAAGTTATTTATAGTCAACCTTCTATTCTAGGAACATGGTTGGTGACTAGTCTTTAAAGGGGTACTCCACTCCACTTTCTTTTTTTTTTTTTTTAAATCAACTGGTGCCAGAAAGTTAAACAGATTTGTAAATTACTTCTATTAAAAAAATCTTAATCCTTCCAGTACTTATTAGCTGCTGAATACTACGGAGGAAATTCTTTTCTTTTTGGAACACAGTGCTCTCTGCTGACATCTCTGTCCATTTTAGGAACTGTCCAGAGCAGCATATGTTTTCTTTGGGGATTTTCTCCTACTCTGGACAGTTCTTAAAATGGACAGAGATGTCAAGAAAATAATTTACTCTGTAGTATTCGGCAGCTAATAAGTACTGGAAGGGTGAAGATTTTTTTTTTTTTTAATAGAAGTAATTTACATATCTGTTTAACTTTCTGGCACCAGTTGATTTAAAAAAATAAATAAATTAAAAAAAAAAGTTTTCCACCCGAGTACGCCTTTAAAGGGGTACTCCACTGGAAAACATTTTTTTTTTTTTTTAAATCTACTGGTGCCAGAAAGTTACAGATTTGTGAGTCACTTCTATTAAAAAATCTTAATCCTTTCAGTACTTATTAGCTGCTGTTTGATCCACAGGAAGTTCTTTTCTTTTTATTTTCCTTCCTGTCTGACCACAGTGCTCTCTGCTGACACCTCTGTCCATTTTAGGAACTGTCCGGAGCAGGAGCAAATCCCCATAGCAAACCTATCCGGCTCTGGACAGTTCCTGATATGGACAGAGGTGTCAGCAGAGAGCACTTGTGATCAGACTGGAAAGGAAATTCAAAAATAAAAGAACTTCCTCTGGAGCATACAGCAACTGATAAGTACTGGGAGGATTAAATTTTTTTAATAGAAGTAATTTACAAATCTGTTTAACTTTCTGGCACCAGTTGATGTGAAAAAATAAAAAAAAATGTTTTCCAGGGGAGTACCCCTTTAAGTAGAAATTTGTATAAATATCGCTGAAGAATTTTTGGCCATTAGGCATCTCTGTCCCTTTAAATCAGCTCAGGTCATGGCACCTGTTCCGCATGCCCCCCACCCCCATCTCTAGATAAACACTCCTTCCACACTGTTATTAGCTCTGCTGATTCATGTGTTCCCTGTGCTGCTGTACACGCAACGAGTGATGTCACCGCACGGACACATTGCAACGCGTGGCCCTCGCCATGTTGTGTAAAAACATAGGAAAGTTTTTACCTGATCGACTAGGGTTGGGTTTCTTCTATACAGAGGAAGGTCGTGTATATTATCCTGCTCTTTGTAATATGACAAAGAGTATATAATAGTATATAATATATAATAGAAGCAGCCCTGCAAAATAAGCATGTTGATCTACTATTGTTGGTGTATACCAGTGTTCCCCAACCAGGGTGCCTCCAGCTGTTGCAAAACTACGACTCCCAGTATGCCTACATCTGTTGCAGGGTTTCCAAACCAGTGTGCCTCCAGCTGTTGCAAAACTACAACTCCCAGTATGCCCGGACATACACTAATAATTATTATTATATAATAATAATAATAATAATAATAAAAATAAAAATAAAAATAATAAAATAATAAAAATAATAATAAAATTATAATAATAATAATAATAATAATAATAATAAAATATTAATAATAAAAATGTTATTATAATTAATTAAGTGTTAATTAAAACTTATGTAATTTAAATAAAAAAGAAAAGAAACAACAACTCTCAGCATGTCTAGAAGTTGACAAAAAAATGATTATTATATTAATACTACTAATTATTATTATTTAATATTTATTATTATTATTATTATTATTATTATTATAATTATTATTATTAATTATGAATAAAAAATGTCATTTAAATAAAAAAGAAAAAGAACAACAACAACTCTCAGCATGCCTAGAAGTTGTGGTCCAGCAACAGCCAAAGAGTCACAGGTTGAAGATCAGTGCCTTCAAGTCCAGTGTTTCCCAACCAGGGCGCCTCCAGCTGTGGCAAAACTACAACTCCCAGCATGCTGGGAGTTGTAGTTTTGCAACAGCTGGAGGCACCCTGGATAGGAAACACTGTTCTAGCCTGATAGCATATACAAATACACCACGGTGATCGCTCATTGTATACAGCACTCTGTTGTAGCATTTTATGGTAGGTGCTAGAGATGAGCGAATTTACAGTATATTTGGTTCGTCACGAACTTCTCGGCTCGGCAGTTGATGACTTTTCCTGCATAAATTAGTTCAGCTTTCAGGTGCTCCCGTGGGCTGGAAAAGGTGGATACAGTCCTTGGAGACTCTTTCCTAGGACTGTATCCGCCTTTTCCAGCCCACCGGAGCACCTGAAGGCTGAACTAATTTATGCAGGATAAGTAATCAACTGCCGAGCCGAGAAGTTTGTGACGAATCGAATTTACTGTAAGTTCGCTCATCTCTAGTAGGGGCTTTAGGACAATGGATGTCTTCATTAGAACCACTTTGCCGTCTGCAAATAAACGCTCTTCTCTATAACAATAGAAGCCCCATGAGAGGAGAACAGAGGGCCGCTTGTCGGTAGCGCTGGGGTATGCCGTCCATGCTAAGCTTAAAAACATTATTTTTCTACTTCTGTTGAGTTACCGAAGGTTTGGGGTGGGGGGGGTTGTGTGTGTGTTTAAAGTCTGCGAGAAGCCTTCGCACGTCGCACATGCTCAGCAGGCCTGGTGCGAAAGCCACTTGTCATGTGGAAGATGAAACACCTTTTGGAACCAAGCAGAGGCTCTTTGAAATAATACATTTAATTGCAAACTCTTTTCTGCTTTACTTGAA
Source organism: Hyla sarda (assembly GCF_029499605.1). Lineage (NCBI taxonomy): Eukaryota > Metazoa > Chordata > Amphibia > Anura > Hylidae > Hyla > Hyla sarda. The sequence continues at coordinate 39,566,328 of NC_079193.1, forward strand.
GCCATTCCAGTATGTTGTATCAGAGCGGCGTGTCCATCACCGCGAATTCAGGCAGAGGCGTAGTGGGAAAATATATTTAGGTAGTGGCGTGAAAAAGGTGCTGGTGGCTTTGATGGATGAAATTATTATTTTTTTTATGTTTACATTTTTTTGTGCTTTTTTTAAAGGGGTATTCCAGGAAAAAAATGAGTGTATATATATATATATATATATATATATATATATATATATATATATATATATATATATATATATATATATAATATCTCAACTGGCTCCAGTAAGTTAAACAAATTTGTAAATGACTTCTATTAAAAAAAATCTTAATCCTTACAGTACTTATCAGCTGCTGAATACTACGGAAGAAATGATTTTCTTTTTGGAACACAGAGCTCTCTGCTGACATCACGAGCACAGTGCTCTCTGCTGGCATCTCTGTCCATTTTAGGAATTGTCCAGAGTAGGAGAAAATCCCCATAGAAAACATATGCTGCTCTGGACAGTTCCTAAAATGGACAGAGGTGTCAGCAGAGAGCACTGTGCTCGTGATGTCAGCAGAGAGCACTGTGTTCCAGAAAAAGACAAGAAAGTCCTCTGTAGTATTCAGTAGCTAATAAGTACTGGAAAGTAATTTAATAGAAGTAATTTACAAATCTGTTTAACTTTCTGGCACCAGTTGATTTAAAAAAAAAAAAAGTTTTCCACCGGAGTACCCCTTTAATCCTTCCAATAATTATCAGCTGCTGAAGTTGAGTTGAGATTTCTGTCTAATAGGCTCTCTGCTGACATCTCTGTCTGTCTCGGGAACTGCACAGAGTAGAATAGGTTTGCTATGGGGATTTGCATCTACTCTGGACAGTTCCCGAGACACGTTTCATCAGAGAGCACCTAGACAGAAAAGAACAACTCAACTTCAGTAGCTCGTAAGTACTGAAAGGATTAAGATATTTTAATAGCTGTAATTTGCAAATCTGTTTAACTTTCTGGAGCCAATTGATATACAAAAAAAAGTTTTTTTCCTGGATAACCCCTTTAAAGTGCTGCAGTTTATTTGCTCAGAATATAGGTAGGATTCAGTAAATAATGATAACCGTAGTACTATTAGGCTATGGTTCACATGTCAGAATGTCTGTGCGGAGTCCGCCGAAAGAATTAACAGGTTCATTCTTTTTGCGGACGTGGAAATCGGAAAACATCTGGCACACAAATTCTGCAGCGCGCACAGCAGAATCCCACATAGACTTAGTGTTGTGCAACCCTTGATTCGCACTAAGGCCATGTTCACACAACAGAATTTCCAAACAGAATTTTTTTGGGGATTCTGGGATTGGGATTCTGTTGCATTGTACACGTGACAGAAACATCTGCCAAGGAAATCCACATTCCGGCCTCCGGCCTAAGTAAACGTTAAGTGTTATATTTTTCCTCCATTTTCCACTGAGCTGCAATCCACGCACAACCCGAGGACAGGTCCCATTCCTTTCTTTATTGGTAAGGAACGGTGAAGTACTCCTCTCTCCAGGGACCTGCACTGTCAGCAAATAATTGGTGGGCAGGGCAGGCCCAAGACATTATGCTGCCTGAGTCCAAGAGTAAAATACTATTTAGGTAGCAGAGATTCCCCACATTAGGTAGCATAGATTCCCCATATTAGGTAGCATAGATTCCCCACATTAGGTAGCATAGATTCCCATCATTAGGTAGCATAGATTCCCCACATTAGGTAGCATAGATTCCCCACATTAGGTAGCATAGATTCCCCACATTAGGTAGCATAGATTCCCCACATTAGGTAGCATAGATTTCCCACATTAGGTAGGTAGCATAGATTCCCCACATTAGGTAGGTTGCAGATTCCCCACATTAGGTAGGTTGCAGTTTCCCCACATTAGGTAGGTTGCAGTTTCCCCACATTAGGTAGGTTGCAGTTTCCCCACATTAGGCAGCATAGTTTCCCCACATTAGGCAGCATAGTTTCCCCACATTAGGCAGCATAGTTTCCCCACATTAGGCAGCATAGATTACCCACATTAGGTAGCATAGTTTTACCAAATTAGGTAGCATAGCACCACCCGCCCACCCCTGACACAACCACAGACACACTTACCTGGCCTGCGCAGCGCTTCTCCTCTCTGCTGGCGGCCTGACGAGTGACGTTACTGACGTCCTCCTGAGCTGGTCTGCAGCCTCGTCAGACCCGAGTCGGCCGGCCGCAGACTCACTGTCTAAAGTGCCTGCTGTGCCATTATACTCCGCGGCCGCTTTAGAACTGTGAGCAGCAGCAGGGCCGGCCCTACCATGAAACTAAGAGGCACAAAAAAAAGTGCCGCCTGGGACCAATGGTCCCATGGTAGGGCCAGCCCTGCTGAAGGGGGTAGCAACCAATGGGTCATGGAAAACAAAGGGAATTAAATGCCATACCGAAATAAGACACCATTATAGGGGATAACTTCAACTTGTGCCTGCAAAGACTTCCTCCTCTTCACTAGTGTTGCTCGCGAATATTCGCAATTCGAATTTTATTCGCAAATATCGCATATTCGCGAATTCGCAAATATTCGCGAATATAGCGCTATATATTCGTAATTACGAATATTCGTTTTTTTTGTTTTTTTTTATATATATATTTTTTTCACAGTACACATCACAGTGATCATCCCTCTCTGCTTCCAGCTTATGTGGTGTAAGAAGGCTCTAATACTACTGTGTGAGACTGGTGTGCGAATTTTCGCATATGCGAAAATCTGCATATGCTAATTTTCGCATATGTTAATTTTTGTATATACAAATTTTCGTATATGTAAATCTTCGCATGCGCGAATATTCGCAAATGCGAAAATAAAACAAGACTATTACGAATATGCGAATATTCGCGAATATGACGAATATTCGTCCATATATTCGCGAACATTCGCGAATTCGAATATGGCCTATGCCGCTCAACACTACTCTTCACCTAAAGCAGTGGTCTCAAACTGTGGCCCTCCAGATGTTGCAAAACTCCCAGCATGCCCGACAGCCAACAGCAGTACCTTAGTGTAGAACATTATAAGGTGCGACAGATTATTCAGATCAGGTCAAGGATGTATTGATCCCTCACGATGTATGCGGATGTGGGATAGACTTTCATGATGATATACAAGCTCCATTGAGCAGCTTCCTAACCACAGCTGACAAAACTTTCCGGGAATGCTTACATAGCAATATATATATATATATATATATATATATATATATATATATATATATATATATATATATATATATATGTGTGTGTGTATAAATATTTTTCAAGTTTCATTTTAATGCACATGTTTAAAAAAAAAATAAGCTATTGCGCTGTATCCCAGCCTGTCTTGATAATGTTGCTGTGACTGGGTGAGGAAATGGTGTTGCAGGGTCTGGAGGTATTAACCTTTGAATTGTCGTGATGCCAGGGTGCGGTTGTTTTGTATAGAAGGCCCTGTCGACAACCAGCCCAAAAATGGCAGCATAATAAACGGAATGTCCACAGCAGGATTTATGAGATAACTGGAACTTTTACTTAACTTCTGGTGCAACAGTCTTTACAGTTAAACAGTTTCTCTTGAGGTAACCGGGATGCAGGTTCCTCACAGGCTTTGCTGGGACTAGTAGTCCTGAGATTTAAGCAGGCTACTGTGCAACTAATTATAGGATTTGAGTTGAATAGTAGTCACTAGGAATTCGTAGATAGAGCTTGGTAACTCACGTTTTTGTAGTGGCTGCTGGTTCTTTAGGCTTTGGCCTAGTTGCAATTGTGCTTGAATTGGTATTGCTGAAGTGCAGGAACCAAGAGAGAAGAGAGTGAATTTAGAGACTACAGCCCCTGATATACTAAGGAGACTGGACTACAGCCCATTGGTTGAAAAGCCTGTAGGTCCTGAACCCAGAGAACTCTGGGTACATCACATGCCATTATCAAATGACCCAGGAAGGTCATGTGATAATTGCATGTGATATACCTTTGTACACCTTTATACAATAAATCACGTAACCTAGGACGGTCCTATACATTTATATTACCTTTATATACACAACTTTATACATAATTAACAATATGCCTAATACACTTATATGAGATGAGCAAAGGGGTAAACCCTACAGGAGAGCCCTGTGAATGGAGGAACTCTAACTGAGGGGACTTAGACAGGGACAGGACAAGGTCCTGTACCGGGACACCACAATGTATTCAAGATATGTGTAATAATAATATTACAAGAATCCAAGGTTATATTATCCTTGACCTCTCTGGTTATTGACCATATGCCATGGAACATGCTGACAACTTGTTGTATTTCTTGGTTCGCGTAGATTACACCAACGCCCTTCTACATAAACAGCAACAACAATTCCCACAACTCAGCCCTGATGACATTTTCACCTTAAAAAGCAAATATGAATATACTCTGAAATCAAAAGATGAAGTCCTCTTAGGTCCTTAAAGGGGTACAACGGTGGAAAACAATTTTTTGAAAATCAACTGGTGCCAGAAAGTTAAACAGATTTGTAAATTACTTCTATTAAAAAAAAAAAAAAAAAAATCTTAATCCTTCCAGTACTTATCAGCTGCTGTATACTACAGAAGAACTTGTGTAGTTCTTTCCAGTCTGACCACAGTGCTTTCTGCTGACACCTCTGTCCATTTCAGGAACTGTACAGAGCAGGATAGGTTTGCTATGAGGATTTGCTCCTACTCTGGACAGTTCCTGACATGGACAGAGGTGTCAGCAGAGAGCACTGTGGTCAGACAGAAAAGAACCACTTAAAGGGGTACTCCGGTGGAATTTATTTATTTATTTATTTTTTTAAATCAACTGGTGCCAGAAAGTTAAACAGATTTGTAAATTACTTCTATAAAAAAAAAACTTTACCCTTCCAGTACTTATTAACAGCTGTATGCTACAGAGGAAATTATTTTCTTTTTTGTCTTGTCCACTGTGCTGTGTGCTGACACCTGATGCCCGTATCAGGAATTGTCCAGAGCAGGAGAAAATCCCCATAGCAAACCTATGCTGCTCTGGACAGTTCCTGACATGGACAGAGGTGTCAGCAGAGAGCACTGTGGACAAGACAAAAAAGAAATTAGCTGCTAAGTACTGAAAGGATTAAGATTTTTAACTAGAAGTAATTTACAAATCTGTTTAACTTTCTGTCACCAGTTCATTTAAAAAGAAAGTTTTCCACCGGAGTACCCCTTTAACTTCCTCTGTAGTATACAGCAGCTAAGTACTGGAAGGAATAAGATTTTTAAATAGAAGTAATTTACAAATCTGTTTAATTTTCTGGCACCAGTTCTGGCACAAAAAAAATAAAAAATAATTAAAATGAAAGTCTTCCACCAAAGTACCTTTTTTAAAGTGAAGCTCTATCTGTGTAGACACTTTGGGGAATAGATGAGGGAACAGCAGCATACATAGCTGTTACCTAACCTATGTCTATTGACGTCATTAGACAATCACCTCAACTTTACAAGATGGCAACAAAATTCTCGTGTAGCTTTAAAGGGGTTGTTCACTGTGGACAATCTCTCATCAAGCATTAAATGGGCACTGTCAGATACAAAAACTTTTGAGATGTTGTAAAGCATGTATAACCAATAGGTTTTGCAATTACTTTCATTAGAACATTTTCAGTATTTCATACTCAAAAAGCCAGTCAAACAACTGCCTCCCCCACCTGCTTGGACACATACTAGTCTTGCTATGTCCATGCATCATCACCTATGTCATGGACACACTTCCTTGATTGACAGCTGTGAGCGCAGGGCTCAGAGCTGGAGGAAAAATCCTCCCACTGTCAGCTTGTGTCCCGCTACTGTCAGTGAGGACAAGCTGGGAGTTGTAGTTTTGCTAATGCTAGGGGAGATGTGAGCAAACAGCATACTGAGGGAGGGGGCGGAGACCTGCATTGTGAGGCCACACCCCCTCCCTTTGAGAGGAATTCAGACTAGTGAGCTAAATTAAAAGTGTAATAAAAAAATAAATAAAGGTGCTAGACACATAAAATTACATGTACATGGTTAGGATTAGGTACTGAGTAGAGATGAGCGAACTTAGTGATTTGATTCGTCACGAACTTCTCGGCTCGGCAGTTGATGACTTTATTCTGCATAAATTAGTTCAGCCTTCAGGTGCTCCGGTGGGCTGTAAAAGGTGGATACATTCCTAGGAAAGAGTCTCCTAGGACTGTATCCACCTTTTCCAGCCCACCGGAGCACCTGAAAGCTGAACTAATTTATGCAGGATAAGTCATCAACTGCCGAGCCGAGAAGTTCGTGACGAATCGAATTTACTGTAAGTTCGCTCATCTCTAGTACTGAGTGATATATTTAAAAAAAAATGTTTTTTTTGTTGGATCTGACGGGTACACTTTAATCTTCCTGTAGAGTCAACAAAGAAACATAGAAGATTGTTGTCAGTATACAGCCCCAGGGTCCATCTAGTTTGCCCTTATATTAGAGAAATAAACCATTATGCAGTTCTTATGAAAACCCATGGGATGCCCATATAAATTATAGACATGTCGTTGATCAGATTAAGCGTCCTGATCAGACACCCGGTACCTCCGGAAAACTTGTAAATCAGTGGTCTCCAACCTGCGGACTTCCAGATGTTGCAAAACTACAACTCCCAGCATGCCCGGACAGCCGTTGGCTGTCCGGGCATGCTGGGAGTTGTAGTTTTGCAACATCTGGAGGTCCGCAGGTTGGAGACCACTGTTCTAAATGAACCAGACACAGCGCCATATATTTGGATGTAGTTGTGCCTAGTACTGCAGTTCAGTTTCATTCCCGATGAACAGTGAATGGCTCCTTCATGTAGCTGTTTGGCTTTGGGAGTTGGGAGTCAAATCCCCACCTATCAGATAGTGATGGCTAATCCTAAGGAGAGGCCATCAGTATTCCACTCACGGCAAACCCTACTAGGATTTAAAGGGGTTTTCTTTTGGAAAATAGTTTATTTTTTATTTTTTTATTTTTTAAATCAACTGGCTCCAGAAAGTTATACAGATTTGTAATTTACTTCTATTAAAAAATCTTAATCCTTCCAGTACTTATCAGCCGCTATATGTTCCAGGGGGAAGTTCTTTTCTTTTTCAATTTATTTTAAGTCTGACCACAGTGCTCTCTGCTGACACCTCTGTCCATGTCAGGAGAAAATCTCCATAACAAACCAACCTCTCCTGCTCCGGACAGTTCCTGACATGGACAGAGGTGTCAGCAGAGAGCGCTGTGGTCAGACAGAAAGGAAATTAAAAAAAGAAAAGAACTTTCTCTGTAGTATACGGCAGCTGATAAGTACTGGAAGGATTAAGATTTTTTAAATAGAAGTCATTTACAAATCTGTTTTAAACTTTCTGGCATCATTTGATTGAAAAAAATATATATATAAAAAAATAAATAAATAAAAAAAAAAAAAATATATATATATATATATATATATATATATATATATATATATATATATATATATATAAATAAAATATTCTACTGGAGTACCCCTTTAGGCTCTTCATGTCACTATTTCCTGGCTCATGTGTGCAGCTAGATATCATCTGATGACTCCTGGTTGTCTGAGATGACTTGGAATCTATTTCAGAAACAGGCTCCCGAAAGTAAATGTCTGTCTATATTTTTGACCGAGAAAAAACAGGTGCGGGAGCTCTGATATACAGGGTGGGCCATATATATGGAGACACCTTAATAAAATGGGAATGGTTGGTGATATTAACTTCCTGTTTGTGGCACATTAGTATATGTGAGGGGGGAAACTTTTCAAGATGGGTGGTGACCATGGTGGCCATTTTGAATCCAACTTTAGTTTTTTCAATAGGAAGAGGGTCATGTGACACATCAAACTTATTGGGAATTTCACAAGAAAAACAATGATGTGGTTGGTTTTAACGTAACTTTATTCTTTCATGAGTTATTTACAAGTTTCTGACCACTAATAAAATGTGTTTAATCTGCTGCCCATTGTGTTGGATTGTCAATGCAACCCTCTTCTCTATATACTGCTATATACACCGCAGGAGAAATGCTAGCACAGGCTTCCAGTATCCGTATACACTGCTATATACTACTATATACACCGCAGGAGAAATGCTAGCACAGGCTTCCAGTATCCGTATACACTGCTATATACTGCTATATACACCGCAGGAGAAATGCTAGCACAGGCTTCCAGTATCCGTATACACTGCTATATACTACTATATACACCGCAGGAGAAATGCTAGCACAGGCTTCCAGTATCCGTATACACTGCTATATACTACTATATACACCGCAGGAGAAATGCTAGCACAGGCTTCCAGTATCCGTATACACTGCTATATACTACTATATACACCGCAGGAGAAATGGAAGCACAGACTTCCAGTATCCGTATACACTGCTATATACTACTATATACACCGCAGGAGAAATGCTAGCACGGGCTTCCAGTATCCGTATACACTGCTATATACTACTATATACACCGCAGGAGAAATGCTAGCACAGGCTTCCAGTATCCGTATACACTGCTATATACTACTATATACACCGCAGGAGAAATGCTAGCACAGGCTTCCAGTATCCGTATACACTGCTATATACTACTATATACACCGCAGAGAAATGCTAGCACAGGCTTCCAGTATCCGTATACACTGCTATATACTACTATATACACCGCAGGAGAAATGCTAGCACAGGCTTCCAGTATCTGTATACACTGCTATATACTACTATATACACCGCAGGAGAAATGCTAGCACAGGCTTCCAGTATCTGTATACACTGCTATATACTACTATATACACCGCAGGAGAAATTCTAGCACAGGCTTCCAGTATCCGTATACACTGCTATATACTACTATATACACCGCAGGAGAAATGCTAGCACAGGCTTCCAGTATCCGTATACATTGCTATATACTACTATATACACCGCAGAGAAATGCTAGCACAGGCTTCCAGTATCCGTATACATTGCTATATACTACTATATACACCGCAGGAGAAATGCTAGCACAGGCTTCCAGTATCCGTATACACTGCTATATGCTACTATATACACCGCAGGAGAAATGCTAGCACAGGCTTCCAGTATCCGTAGTTTCAGGTGCTGCAGAATGGGCAAAACAAAAATTGGAACAGGACCCTCGGCTTACGCAGAAGATTTTGTTCAGTGATGAGGAAACTTCTATGTGAATGGTGAAGTTAACAAACAAAACCACCGCTATTGGTCTGACACTAACCCACATTGGAGAGATCCCTACAAGACTGTTGGAACACAAAAATTGATGGTATGGTGTGGTATCTGGGGTACAAAGATAGTGGGGTCATTCTTCATCAATGGAAACCTCAAGGCCACTGGATATGTGAAATTGCTACATGCTGATGTGTTTCCCCTTTATGCACTGAAGCTGGAACGTTCCCTGAGTTTTTCCAGCAAGATGGTGACCACCACATTATGGGTGTCAGGTCCGAGCATTCCTAGATGAACAGTTTCCTGGAAAGTGGATTGGTCGTCGTTGGCCAGTTGAATGGCCCCCAAGGTCTCCCGATCTGACCCCCTTAGACTTTTATCTTTGGGGTCATCTAAAGGCAATTGTCTATGCTGTGAAGATACGAGATGTGCAGCACCTGAAACTACGGATACTGGAACCCTGTGCTAACATTTCTCCTGCGGTGTATATAGTAGTATATAGCAGTGTATACGGATACTGGAAGCCTGTACTAACATTTCTCCTGCGGTGTATATAGTAGTATATAGCAATGTATACGGATACTGGAAGCCTGTGCTAGCATTTCTCCTGCGGTGTATATAGCAGTATATACAGATACTGGAAGCCTGTGCTAGCATTTCTCCTGTGGTGTATATAGTAGTATATAGCAGTGTATATGGATACTGGAAGCCTGTGCTAGCATTTCTCCTGCGGTGTATATAGTAGTATATAGCAGTGTATACAGATACTGGAAGCTTGTGCTAGCATTTCTCCTGCGGTGTATATAGTAGTATATAGCAGTGTATACGGATACTGGAAGCCTGTGCTAGCATTTCTCCTGCGGTGTATATAGTAGTATATAGCAGTGTATACAGATACTGGAAGCCTGTGCTAGCATTTCTCCTGCGGTGTATATAGTAGTATATAGCAGTGTATACAGATACTGGAAGCCTGTGCTAGCATTTCTCCTGCGGTGTATATAGTAGTATATAGCAGTGTATATGGATACTGGAAGCCTGTTCTAGCATTTCTCCTGCGGTGTATATAGTAGTATATAGCAGTGTATACGGATACTGGAAGCCTGTGCTAGCATTTCTCCTGCGGTGTATATAGTAGTATATAGCAGTGTATACAGATACTGGAAGCCTGTGCTAGCATTTCTCCTGCGGTGTATATAGTAGTATATAGCAGTGTATATGGATACTGGAAGCCTGTGCTAGCATTTCTCCTGCGGTGTATATAGTAGTATATAGCAGTGTATACGGATACTGGAAGCCTGTGCTAGCATTTCTCCTGCGCTGTATATAGTAGTATATAGCAGTGTATACGGATACTGGAAGCCTGTGCTAGCATTTCTCCTGCGGTGTATATAGTAGTATATAGAGAAGAGGGTTGCATTGACAATCCAACACAATGGGCAGCACATTGAACATATTTTATAAGTGGTCAGAAACGTGTAAATAACTCAGGAAAGAATAAAGTTACGTTAAAACCAAGCACATCATTGTTTTTCTTGTGAAATTCCCAATAAGTTTGATGTGTCACATGACCCTCTTCCTATTGAAAAAACTAAAGTTGGATTCAAAATGTCCGACTTCAAAATGGCCGCCATGGTCACCACCCATCTTGAAAAGTTTCCCCTCTCACATATACTAATGCGCCACATACAGGAAGCTAATATCACCAACCATTCCCATTTTATTAAGGTGTATCCATATAAATGGCTCACCCTGTATTTTCCTGTGTATGGAGAGTATAAGCCACAGTGAGTCATGTGCCCCTTGTGGTTTGGAGGAATCACAAATTAATCTACAATTAATGCGCTTGTTCCAAAAATATAAAGTAACCTTACAATTAACCAGTGCCTTTATCTTACTAAGAGATGATTTTTTATTTTTTATTTTATGGAGAATTTGCGACAAAGATAATTCCTTCCCTATTAGAGTTACTTTAAGATAATACAAGGTAATACTAGAAGGCACAAATACTCCTACTAAATGACAACTACCAACTAGGGGGCTGAAATGACATGTCCCTTTGAAGAAGACAAGAGAAATATATTATATTTTTCCCTATATCGTGCAACATGGGCTATTATTAGATAATAATGTAGAGGTTCTTGTGTATGCCTTGTGCTCACCTGTTTTAGCTGATGTGGCAGGCATGTGTTTTCAGCCTTTTCTGATTGCAAATCTACATTGAAATGACTTGATAATGCTGCCTGTATTTTTCATAAATGTTCTGACTGAGGGTGTGGCGTTTGATGACTGCACCTAGTCATTTCATTAGGCAACTGGTGCTGAAGGTCACCCAGGTAAACTTATTAGACCTATTAGAATGGGTTGGTGTCAGTTCACATTATGTGCAGTTTTAATCAGTTTTTTTAGGTCATTTGACCTATAATCACATTTGGGGTGTTTTTATAAAGATTCAGGCTGTGTTCAAACCTGTGTTTTGTACTGCATTTTGGCTGTTTATGTTGTGATTTTCCAAATTGTACTGTGATTATGACTATGGCGGTAAAATAGCCCTTTTTTTGCAAAAAAAACATTGGGAAATCACACAAAATCAGGAAAAAAATGCAGCAAGAAACGCAATGTCTGAATACAGTCTCAGGAGAAGCAAATGTCTACTATATATCCTAATCCCATATAAATAGCAGCAGCAGCAGTATACAGATAGAGCTAGAAGAGATGTGTATAACTACTGTATATCCTGATCCATAGAGATAGTAGCAGTATACAGATAGAGCTGAGGGGGGAGGCTGTATAACTACCATATATCCTGATCCCATAAAGCTAGCAGGAGCAGTATACAGATCTGGGTGGTGAGGGGAGGGAATTTGGAGCTAGCAGGAGAGAATCTTGTAGGTGATGATGTTATCCTGTAGTTCACAGAAAGTCAGCTGATGGAGGACTAACTTCCTTTAGACACATTAAAGGGGTACTCCGCCCCTAGACATCTTATCGCCTATCCAGAGGATAGGGGATAAGATGTCTGATTGTAGGGGTCCCGGCTAGCTCTGCTGTGGCACCCCAGACATCCGGTGCATGGAGCGAACTTCGCTCCGCGCCGGATGACTGTCGACGCGTGGTGGAGGCTCTTGACGTCACAACCCAGCAGTGGGACCCCCGCGATCAGACAGCTTATCCACTATCTTTTGGATAGGGAATAAAATGTTTAGGGGCAGAGTACCCCTTTAAGCTATGTACGTTTCTGTGAGTCAGACTGGTGACCACATGATCAGGTTATAGCAATGAAATGCATGGATGTAACTGTGCTGCAATAAAACAAATGGCGCTGTATGACTAGTGATGGTGAGTGTGCCTGATATGGGCCAAAAAGTTCTTCTAAGTTCACACAGTTCATGTCCCTCAATGAGTCCTCTTGTCCAACAGGATCTCCAGCCCATAGAACTGGTTTGGTCGGTACTTGGCCCTATGGTATTTACAAACTAAACCAGATGACTTCTAGATTGTTAGACAGTCATCTTGTTCCATCACCAGGGATTTCCTTAAAGAGTACCTCTCATGATCTTGTTAAATTTTATAATCCTCCCAGTTCACTGCCCCCATCATGATAAACCACCCCCTGCCTTTATTTTTATTATTTGTTAGTTTTCTATCTTGATATTTCTCTGTATTTTCTGCTCAGTCTCAGCCAGATTCACAGACTAAGAAGGGGCGTTCCCCAGCAGGCGTGACATCATCTGAAGCCATACAGGGGAGAATTTCCTCCCTCATCTGCTACACACAGCCCAGAGCAGTTCAGTGTGTGAGATGAGCTATGATTGGCTAAGGCTGCACACACTGTTCAGCCTCCAGACTGCATTTCTTTATGTTGGACTTCTGCCAGGCCAGCAGGAGTCCAAAGTCTGTGGAAAAGATGGGGAGAAATGTGCTCTGGACAAGTAGGGAGACACCTAGTGGCAGCTTTTTTTTTTTTTTTTTAAACACCAATAAAACATAGAAAACTTCATTTTTTTAAAACAAAGTACATAGGATAAGGATAGGGGATAAGTTTCAGATCGTGGGGGGTCTGACCGCTGGGGCCCCCTGCGATCTCCTGTACGGGGCCCTGGCTCGCTGTCCAGATAGCGGGTGTCAACAAGCGCACGAAGCGGCGGCCGACACACCCCCTCAATACATGGCAGAGCTGGAGATTGCCGAAGGCAGCGCTCCGGCTCTGCCATAGAGTTGTACTGAGGGGGCGTGTCAGCCGCCGCTTCGTGCGGTGGTCAGCATGGCCCTCTTTCCATGGGCTACCGGGCCCCCTACAGGAGATCACGGGGTCCCCAATGGTCGGAACCCCCGCGAACTGAAACTTATACCCTATCCTTAGGATAGGGGACAAGTTTTTCAGCACTGGATATCTTCTTTAAGATTATTAAATAGAAGTAATTAACAAATCTGTATAACTTTCTGGCATCAGTTAATTTGAAGACATTTGTTTTCGGCAGGAGTACCCCTATAGTAGATGCAGACTATGTAGTCCCACACAGCCATGATGCCCCTTTCTACATAAAACTGGGGGCCAGGAGTTTTAACCTATACTTCTGGATAACCATTAAAGGGGTTATCCAGGAAAAAAACTTTTTTTTATATATCAACTGGCTCCAGAAAGTTAAACAGATTTGTAAATTACTTCTATTAAACAAATCTTAATCCTTTCAGTACTTATGAGCTGCTGAAGTTGAGTTGTTCTTTTCTGTCTAAGTGCTCTCTGATGACACGTTTCTTGGGAAACGCCCAGTTTAGAAGCAAATCCCCAGAGCAAACCCATTCTACTCTGTGCAGTTCCCGAGACAAGCAGAGATGTCAGCCGAGAGCACTGTTGCCAGATAGAAAACAACAACTCAACTTCAGCAGCTGATAATTATTGAAAGGAGTAAGATTTTTTTTAATAGAAGTAATTTACAAATCTAAAAAGAAAAAACTATGTAGGTGTGTGCAGCTCACAACTATTACGCACCGAGGTCAAACGGGGCAAGCAACTATACCTTAATTGCTAGAAAAGGGAAAACCAAAAAATACAGTGTAGCCCGCACCTTCTAGGTGAGTATAAAATGGATATGCATGGATCGTGCTTCAATAATAATTATCATTTATTTATAAAAATAAAAATAAGAATTTGACACTTCTCACAGGGCCCTTGTGAGAAGAACATACATATTAAAAGGCAACCTAACAATGTATTAGGCAATAATATTAAAATTATAAACTTGGCATAGGGTAATAGAGTAAAATAGCAGAGTAAGATCTGTACCATGCAAATATATTAGAAAGTTGCTCTTCTAGATGTTTAGGGTAAATATGTCCCTTTTAGATACAGTAGCAAACAGTCTGTGTTATTAGAAATTGTTACCGGTCTGTAAATTGTAGCTCAGGCGGTGGATATTGCTCCCGCAATGGCTGAGTGTCCGTGGTGTGTACAGTTCACTGTGCGGTGCTTCCAATTGTAAGCCTGGTCCAGTAGGGTCTGAGCGTGGTGGCAGTCGCTGTCGGATAAGGCGCTGGCAGGCGCCGAAGATCGTGGTGGTGTCCGGGGACTGCTGGCGCTGGCGTGCGCTAGAGCTGGTATTCCTCACCGCTTTGTTAGTTGGTAAACAGGACCATATACTGGAGGGCTGGAAGTTCACCTCGTGGTGCCGGCGTCTGACGTCAGAGCCGGGATGGCTACACCAGGATAGTTGCACCGGGATGGATCTGAACTGCTGAACCGGGTAGGTAGCAGAGTGAGAGCGCTAATGATGGTACAGTTCATGAAGTGTAACTGGCCATAAAATTTAGGCACAGTTCAAGTACTACTATGCCAGTAGATAACGACTAGACGCGTTTCAGGGTTGTATAATATAACCCTTTCCTCAGTAGTCATGACACTCAGCCATTGCGGGAGCAATATCCACCGCCTGAGCTACAATTTACAGACCGGTAACAATTTCTAATAACACAGACTGTTTGCTACTGTATCTAAAAGGGACATATTTACCCTAAACATCTAGAAGAGCAACTTTCTAATATATTTGCATGGTACAGATCTTACTCTGCTATTTTACTCTATTACCCTATGCCAAGTTTATAATTTTAATATTATTGCCTAATACATTGTTAGGTTGCCTTTTAATATGTATGTTCTTCTCACAAGGGCCCTGTGAGAAGTGTCAAATTCTTATTTTTATTTTTATAAATAAATGATAATTATTATTGAAGCACGATCCATGCATATCCATTTTATACTCACCTAGAAGGTCCGGGCTACACTGTATTTTTTAATTTACAAATCTGTTTAACTTTCTGGAGCCAGTTGATATAAAAAAAAAAAAAGTTTTTCCTGGAATACTCCTTTAAGATCACACCGATTGTATATAACTATGAAGAGAGCCATTATTTTTACCCAGTTATCCGATTCAGCAGGACAGTAGGGTATATACTCTGACTAGATATCATAGGGGGTTTGCCTTGTAAATACAACCCCCATCTCTAAACATAGCCACCAAGGAGATCAGTATCGGTCCAGTTATGGTGCAACGTTTTATGCGCAGCAATCGCAGCATCTTCTGCATTTTGTATTTTCAAATGATTGGTTGACCATGTAAAACATTTGACAGCCGGAATAACTATTACCGTACTTAGTGTCGCTCTGGATAATAGAGGAGAATGCCAATCAGGGGATGTCTTCTCTATGATGGCCATATGCTGCTGCAATGGAAGGACAGTATGTCCGGGGGTCTGGCTGTAGACCACCTTACATGGGAGAAAGACGTGTGACATACATAGAAGAAAGGGGGCTCTTTGGCAAAATCAGACACCATAATAAGGGGCCCATTTTGATATTTGCTAAAGGATATAAAGGGCTGAAAGGTCTTTTTTTTTTTCCTCTTGCTTTCCATGACCCAATGGTCAATACTTCCCTCTATTAATGTGCTGACAATGAAGTTCCCTGGAGAGAGTCCTGCACAATGTTTTCCTAATAGAAAAAGGTATAGGATCAGGGGCCCCATAGCAGCTGCATGGTCTGCCACTATGTATGCCCTTAGTTATAACTGTACGAAACCCAATATCCTGTTTTAAAACCATACCGAAACAGATCAGAATGCGAATCGGCACTGGTATATCTGACTGCCCTTGCTTATCGGGTAGGGACTTGTCGGATGTGCTGAATTATGAATCGGGATCTCGGGAGGTGCTCATGTGGAACAAAGTGACTCCAGTGAATATCGAAACTTAAAGATAAGTAACGGAGCACTCACCCGGTCAATCGTCCCAAAGCTGGCAGACTGTCACCGACCTATAGTCATATCTTGGCAGGGAGGCGGTGGATGGTACGGGGGACGTCGGCCGGCTTCGGAGCTCCCCCCTTAAAATCCACCGCCTCCCTGCCAAGATATGACTACACGTCGGTGACAGTCTGCCAGCTTTGGGACGATTGACCGGGTGAGTGCTCCGTTACTTATCTATATGTTTCGATATTCAATATCCTTTTTAGCTTGCAACTGGTACTGAAGAAGCAATATCTTGTTGGCAGTTAAGCTGGTGGCTTGTATCTCTGTATATTCACCTTGTGACTCTCTCTTAGGTTGCTTATGATATCCCCTGCCTCCAGACATTACAGCTTAGGCCGAGTTCACATCAGCCTTGAGAAGCTCCGCTGGCTAAGTGCGTTCAAACTATGGGACTTGAGTGGAGGAAACAAAAATAAAAAATACTGAAAGCAGTAATTATTTCTCCACCCAACTCCTGCGATGCAACGGACACCTGATGGAAACCCGTTGGACACCAATAAAAATCAGGGGTATTCATCAGTACCTGGCAGAAAAAACAAAGCAGAGTTGACCTCGAACATGTCAAATCCCAATGCTGATGTGAGCTTAGTGAACTCATTCAAATGTGATGTGGTTTTTAAAAAACAAAATGAAATATTAAAAAAGGATAAGTTGGCCAGCACATACTGATACCAAACTACTGCATGGACCCAGCATACAGGTGCACGCTGCTATATATATATATATTATATATTTATAAATTTTTTGTAGATTTCAGTCCCCTTTTTGAAGGGGTACTCTGCTGCCAGACATCTTATTCCCTATCCAAAGCATAGGGGATAAGATGTCTGATCGCAGACGTCCCGCTGCTGGGCCTGCGATCTCCCGCAGCACCCGACATTCTAAACAAATGCTGAGTTCCTGCTGCAGTGGTCGTGATGTCATGCCACACCCTCTCCATTCATGTCTATGGGAGGGGGCGTGTCTGTGATGTCACGATCACGGACTCCAGCTCCCAGCAAAATGTTCAGAGCGCTGGAGCACCGGAATACCCCTTTTAAACTTTATCATGACAGGTGCACTGTAACCTACACAGCGCCATGATCCCTTGTGTATTTAGCAAAGTTGAGATGAAATGTACCCCTAGTAAGATTGTTCCATCCTCGCACTGTCATATTATCCTAAAAAATGTTCCATGAGGGACCAATCTCATGGTAAATTTCCCATCTATTTCCTAATGCCATTACCTTCACTTTGTATCTGCTAAGTAGAGAAGCAGCGGAGTCTCTGAATGTTCCACACTAGCGGTTTTGTTGGTCGTTTCGGAAGGTTAAGGTCATTTCCAGAGACTCATGGTGAATTGTAAGGATGTCGTCCTGACTTAGAAGGCAGACACTGTCAAAATCATTGCTACTGTATGTCACCGTGTTACAGACAAGGCGACACAGGAGAACACTTATAGATTACAGAACGAAAACACGAAGGCCAAGTAGACAAAACCGGAAGAGCAGAAGGGATCAATATGCATCAAGAATTCCTCATAAATATGTTGATCAGGTGCAAGGACGTGAACAGACATTTTGGGGGGCAGGGCAAGGGAGAAAAGGGGCACTACTCATGATTATTTATTTAAAGGGGTACTCCGGCGCTAAGACATCTTATCCCCTATCCAAAGGATAGGGGATAAGATGTCTGATTGCGGGGGTCCCACTGGGGACCCCTGTAATCTTGCACGCAGCACCCCATTAGAATCAGTCCCCGGAGCGCGTTCGCTCCGGGTCTGATTACTGGCGACCATGGGGACGGAGTATTGTGACGTCACGGCTCCGCCCCCGTGTGACATCACGCTCCGCCCCCTCAATGCAAGCCTATGGGAGGGTGAAAAGTTGTCATAGAACAAATAAAAACCTTCTGAACAACCCAAACAGAAGGACCTGGAGCCCCTATCCTATTTTCATGACTCAATTTACGTATGAAGACCACAGTGCAATGTTATGACCATCCGGTGTGGGCCCTATGACCATAGTGTCCCCTGCTTTTCTCCTTTTGACCCCTTCACAGAAGTCTGGACCACCAGATAGCCTCCTCTAGGAGTGGTCCTGGTGTAGGTGCCGGCTTGTCTTGCCTTGTGTAAAGCACCGAGCGATGAGGCTAGAGTTGCCACCTTTCTTGCAAAAAAAAGATACCGGCCATGCTAATTTGCATAATTAATTATATATGCGTGACATCACAGAATACACATATGCGGGGGGGGGGGGGGGGGAATTTTGTCCTATTCTGACCCCTATAGATTTTTTATTTCTCCTTATAAGGGCCTGTATGAGGGCTCATTTTTTGCGACCCGATCTGTAGTTTAACAGTCCCATTTTTGTTTTGATGGGACTTTTTGATTGCTTTTTTTTAAATTAAATTCGAGAGTTGCAGTTTGTTACTAACTACAACTCCCAGCAGGCCCTGATACAGCCTGTGGCTCAGCAGCTGCCCCAAACGAAAACTACAACTCCCAGCATGTTGGACTATATAGTAGTATATAGTATAGGTCTGTGTTTCCAAACCAAAGGTGCCTCCAGCTGTTGGAAAACTACAACCCCCAGCATGCCCTGATAAAGCCTGTGGCTCAGCAGCTGCTCCAAATGAAAACTACAACTCCCAGCATGTTGGACTATAAAGTAGTATATAGTATAGGTCAGTGTTTCCAAACCAAAGGTGCCTCCAGCTGTTGGAAAACTACAACCCCCAGCATGCCCTGATAAAGCCTGTGGCTCAGCAGCTGCTCCAAATGAAAACTACAACTCCCAGCATGTTGGACTATATAGTAGTATATAGTATATGTCAATGTTTCCCAACCAGGGGTGCCTCCAGCTGTTGCAAAACTACAACTCTCAGCATATTGGACTATATAGTAGTATATAGTATAGGTCAGTGTTTCCCAACCAGGGGTGCCTCCAGCTGTTGCAAAACTACAACTCCCAGCATTCCCTGACAGCTGTTGGCTGTCCGGGCATGCTGCGAGTTGTAGTTTTGCAACAGCTGGAGGCGCTATGGTTGGGAAACACTGGTATAGCATGTGGTTCAACATTCTGGAAGTTAAAGAATTGGTTGGATGAATATCGATAAAAATACTGGCAGGGTGGCCAAAATACCGGCTGTGCTGGTAAAATACCGGCTAGGTGGAAACCCTAGATGAGGCAGAGGGATTCTGGGTACAGGCTGAGGTCTTTGGTATGTGCGTGGTCAAAAGTCAGACAACAGGTCAGGTTTGGCCTGACAGATGTGGCCAGGGTTAGACACAGCAGATTCAGTAGAGTAGATAACAGCAGACCGGGATGAGGTTGATGAGGAACGACCGCCGATCTACAAGATTGGCGCTTAAGGAGGGGCACAAAAGTGATCACTAGATGGCTCATTTGGCCCTATGATACCATCAGTCATTGGCCACTCATTCCCTTTTACACAGGAAGATGTGCAGTTGGCAGACAATGATATTTTGAAGGTCAAAGCTACCCGTTTGCTTGTATGTTGGCTTATCACTGGCCCTATTACACAGGGAGAGGTCATAATAGCCCCATGGAATAGGATCCTACAAACACTAGTGGACTAGGAACCTTATTGCTCAGGCAGGTTAAGGGGTACTCGGGTGGAATACATATATATATCTTCTATTAAAAAATCTTTTACCCTTCCAGTACTTTTTAGCAGCTGTATGCTACAGAGGAAATTCTTTTCTTTTTTAATTTCTTTTTTTGTCTTGTCTACAGTGCTCTCTGCTGACACCTCTGTCCGTGTCAGGAACTGTCCAGAGCAGCATAGGTTTGCTATGGATATTTTCTCCTACTCTGGAAAGTTCCTTATAACGGGCATCAGGTGCAGCAGAGAGCACTGTGGACAAGACAGAAAAGAAATTTAAAAAGAAAAGAACTTCCTTTTGTAGCATACAGCTGCTAAAAAGTACTGGAAGGGTAAAGATTTTTTTAAAGAAGTCTTTTACAAATCTGTTTAACTTTTCTGGCACCAGTTGATTAAAAAAAAGAAATGTTTTCCATCGGAGTACCCCTTTAAGCAAGGTAGAGCTGCCTTATAGAGGCAGTACAATGGAAAATGATTGTTGGGGGAAGGATTTTAGTGTGCACACTGGCCCTTTCGGAGGCAGGGAGGGAATACACAGAACTACAGGCAAGAGCAGCAATATCAGAGGAACTGGCATGGGAGCGAGGAAAAGCATAGGCCATGGTGTGTGGAGCAAAGGAGCAGACCACCGGCATCGGGCATAGGTTCTCCCCACCTACTAAAACGGGAAAGAAACCAACCTGGAGTGGGTCTCCCCCCCCCCCCCCATAGGGCCTTCGTTGGCTGCCGGTATTGTACAAATAAGCCCTTGAGGTTGATTCATGGTCAGTAAGAAACAAATAAACAATGTTTAGTGAGTTGCCTATTATAGGTTCAGTTCACAGTGTTACAATGGGGCTTCTAGAAAGTGGTGGGGGGCTAAGACCGAACCTCTTTCCTGCATGACCCAATTGACTTACACATAAAATGAGTACATGTTAACACCCTTCTTGAACCAGCTTTTGTCCTTGGATAGGCAAATATAGAGGGGCTAATACTATAGCAGGATTGATATCATGGTAGTTCCGGTTGGATGACCCTAAAGAGCCCACTTTACCACTGGCCATCCTCTACCATTGAAGTCAATTACACAATTATTTCTCTTAGTCTCATTTCTTAGAAAGTTTAGAGATTTGAGACAAAGGCGCCAAAACACTGACCAAATTACTGTATGAGATCTAGAAACAGAGAAGATGGGGCTGAAGGTCCATACAGTGTACACTATGGTTTTATGGGTCCGTCAGTATGTTTGATATATAACCCCATAAACCCTTCTCCAGCAAAACCTCATGCAAATCCGCTCATATTTGCTTTCACCTTGCTCTGCCTATTCTCCTTTGTTCTTGTAAGCTGTTTGTTAATGGTGCATATGCTAATCTGGCAGATTCGTATTTGGCTTCAGTTCCTGCAGTTTACTTACATTCACTGAATCGGGGTATAGTTTTTGCTACTTCCCAACACTTTAATGAGGAATTTCACTTTATCATAATATATATAAAAAATTAAAGATCCCATTATCAAATGACTTTATAAAAATTCTATGTGATTGGAGAAGGACCCTCGTTACCCTTGAAACTAAAGCTTGTCCTCATATCTCTGAAGCTTCACTGTATTATTAATATGAATAATAATGTATATTCATCTTCATATAAGTAATTAAGACTGGTCTCTGTCCTTATGATCAAAGCCAATCCTGATCTTAGATGTGCTGGGCTTCTTTAAAGGAGACTTGTCATGTTAAAAATGATTTCTGAGCTGCAGATGATATGTTATAGATCAGGAGGAGCTGAGCAGATGATATATACAATACAGTACAATCTGCAGGTATCGGGTTATAGAGCAGGAGGAGATGAGCAGATGATATATACAATACAGTACAATCTGCAGGTATCGGGTTATAGAGCAGGAGGAGCTGAGCAGATGATATATACAATACAGTATAATCTGCAGGTATTATGTTATAGAGCAGGAGGAGCTGAGCAGATGATATATACAATACAGTATAATCTGCAGGTATCAGGTTATAGATCAGGAGGAGCTGAGCAGATGATATATACAATACAGTACAATCTGCAGGTATCAGGTTATAGAGCAGGAGGAGATGAGCAGATGATATATACAATACAGTACAATCTGCAGGTATCAGGTTATAGAGCAGGAGGAGCTGAGCAGATGATATATACAATACAGTATAATCTGCAGGTATTATGTTATAGAGCAGGAGGAGCTGAGCAGATGATATATACAATACAGTATAATCTGCAGGTATCAGGTTATAGATCAGGAGGAGCTGAGCAGATGATATATACAATACAGTACAATCTGCATGTATCAGGTTATAGAGCAGGAGGAGATGAGCAGATAATATATACAATACAGTACAATCTGCAGGTATCAGGTTATAGAGCAGGAGGAGATGAGCAGATGATATATACAATACAGTACAATCGGCAGGTATCAGGTTATAGAGCAGGAGGAGCTGAGCAGATGATATATACAATACAGTATAATCTGCAGGTATCATGTTATAGATCAGGAGGAGCTGAGCAGATGATATATACAATACAGTACAATCTGCAGGTATCAGGTTATAGAGCCGGAGGAGCTGAGCAGATAATATATACAATACAGTACAATCTGCAGGTATCATGTTATAGATCAGGAGGAGCTGAGCAGGTGATATATACAATACAGTACAATCTGCAGGTATCAGGTTATAGAGCAGGAGGAGATGAGCAGATGATATATACAATACAGTACAATCTGCAGGTATTATGTTATAGAGCAGGAGGAGCTGAGCAGATGATATATACAATACAGTATAATCTGAAGGTATCATGTTATAGATCAGGAGGAGCTGAGCAGATGATATATACAATACAGTACAATCTGCAGGTATGTTATAGAGCAGGAGGAGCTGAGCAGATGATATATACAATACAGTACAATCTGCAGGGATCAGGTTATACAGCAGGAGGAGCTGAGCAGATGATATATACAATACAGTACAATCTGCAGGTATCATGCTATAGAGCAGGAGGAGCTGAGCAGATTATATATACAATACAGTACAATCTGCAGGTATCCTGTTATAGAGCAGTAGGAGCTGAGCAGATGATATATACAATACAGTACAATCTGCAGGTATCATGTTATAGATCAGGAGGAGCTGAGCAGATGATATATACAATACAGTACAATCTGCAGGTATGTTATAGAGCAGGAGGAGCTGAGTGGATGATATATACAATACAATCTGCAGGTATCATGTTATAGAGCAAGAGGAGCTGAGTGGATGCCATATATACAATAGAGTACAATCTGCAGGTATCATGTTATAGAGCAAGAGGAGCTGAGCAGATGATATATACAATACAGTACAATCTGCAGGTATCAGGTTATAGAGCAGGAGGAGCTGAGCAGATGATATATACAATACAGTACAATCTGCAGGTATCATGTTATAGAGCAGGAGGAGCTGAGCAGATGATATATACAATACAGTATAATCTGCAGGTATCATGTTATAGAGCAGGAGGAGCTGAGCAGATGATATATACAATACAGTACAATCTGCAGGTATCATGTTATAGAGCAGGAGGAGCTGAGCAGATGAATCAGAGGCACAGTTAGTATCTCATGTCTGAGCACCACGAGACGCTTCTATAACAAGTGACAGTGTCCATCAATAGCGCATTAGGAATCCGAGTCGCAGCAGTGCAAAACAGATTCTTTTATACGTGTGTGTCAATGATATCTTTAAAATGTCTTAGTGCAACATCATTTAAAGGGGTACTCTGGTGGAAAACAATTTTTTTTTTTTAAATCAACTGGTGCCAGAAAGTTAAACAGATTTGTAAATCACTTCTATTAAAAAAATCTTAGTCCTTCCAGTACTTATCAGCTGCTGAATAATACAGAGGAAGTTCTTTTCTTATTGAATTTTTCTGTCTGACCATAGTGCTCTCTGCTGACACCTCTGTCCATGTCAGGAACTGTCCGGAGCAGGAGCAAATCCCCATAGTAAACCTCTCCTGCACTGTACAGCTCCTGATATGGACAGAGGTGTCAGCAGAGAGCACTGTGGTCAGACAGTCAGAAAAGAAATTCAAAAAGAAAAGAACTTCCTCTGGAACATACAGCTGCTGATATGTACTGGAAGGATTAAGATGTATTAATTAGAAGTAATTTACAAATCTGTTTAACTTTCTGGCACCAGTTGATTTAAAAAAAAAAAAATTCCACCAGAGTACCCCTTTTAAGTATTATATAGTTACATAGTTAGTATGGTTGAAAATAAGACACATGTCTATCAAGTTCAACCAAGGAGGTGAAGGGGAGGGGTCTGGGTGGATGAAGGGGAGGGGTCTGGATGGATGAAGGGGAGGGGTCTGGGTGGATGAAGGGGAGGTGGTGGGATTCCTTTAGATAAGAATCTATCAATTAGATCTTAGTATCTAAGCATATTTGAAATCCTGCAATAGTTTTTGCTATGAGTAGTTCCTGAGGTAGACTGTTCCGTAAATTCACAATTCTTATGGCAGTGTTTCCCAATCAGGGTGCCTCTAGCTGGTGCAAAACTTCAAATGCCAACATGCCCCGACAGGTAAGTGTTCTATAAGACTGGTTATGTGGGCACTACAATGATGAGGTGTCCACAATAAGGCTGAGATTACTATACGACTGGGACTATGGGTACTACCATGAGTATTTTTGTACTGCTACTGCTCCCACTTCTTTCCTGGAATTACCTTTTTAAAGGGGTACTCCGGAAAACTTTTTTATTTTTTATTTTATTTTTTTATGAACTGGTGCCAGAAAGTTAAACAGATTTGTAAATGACTTCTATTAAAAAATCTTAATCCTTTTAGTACTTTTTAGCGGCTGTATACTATAGAGGAAATTCTTTACTTTTTGAATTTGTTTTTTGTCTTGTCCACAGTGCTCTCTGCTGACACCTCTGTCCATGTGAGGAACGGTCTTCTTCTGCCTATTCTATCATATGGAGCCTTGGGATCCTGTAGTTGCTGGGAGATGTAGTTTTCACAACAGCTGGAGGCACACAGGTTGGGAAACACTGGTTTAAAGGGGTACTCCGGTGGAAAACTTTTTTTATTTTTTAAATGAACTGATGCCAGAAAGTTAAACAGATTTGTAAATTACTTCTATTAAAAAAAATCTTAATACTTTCAGTACTTTTTAGCAGCTGTATGCTACAGAGGAAAGTCTTTATTTTTTTAATTTATTTTCTCCTGCTCTGGACAGTTCCTGATACCGGGCATCAGGAGTCAGCAGAGAGCTCTGTGGACAACACAAAAAAATAAATTGAAAAAATAAAGACTTTCCTCTGTAGCATACAGCTGCTAAAAAGTACTGAAAGTATTAAGATTTTTTTTTAATAGAAGTAATTTACAAATCTGTTTAACTTTCTGGCATCAGTTCTTTTAAATAAAAAAAAAAGTTTTCCACCGGAGTACCCCTTTAAACCAGTGTTTCCCAACCTGTGTGCCTCCAGCTGTTGTGAAAACTACATCTCCCAGCAACTGCAGGATCTGAAGGCTTCATATGATAGAATAGGCAGAAGAAGAAACTGGGACCATTTGGGAACTGCAGATGTTCATTAAAAGTAATGAGTCAACATAGTACAGATGTAGCAGAGCTGAGTTTGTTATTTTGTGCGCGGTTTATGGTTTTACACTGAAGTGCAAAAATATTCTCAAAAAGTTAAAGAACAGCTCTGCTACATCTGTTGCAGTGTTTCACAACCAGTGTGCCTCCAGCTGTTGCAAAACTACAACTCCCAGCATGCCCGGACAGCCGAAGGCTGTCCGGGCATGCTGGGAGTTGTAGTTTTGCAACAGCTGGAGGCACCTTCGGCTGTCCGGGCATGCTGGGAGTTGTAGTTTTGCAACAGCTGGAGGCACCTTCGGCTGTCCGGGCATGCTGGGAGTTGTAGTTTTGCAACAGCTGGAGGCACCTTCGGCTGTCCGGGCATGCTGGGAGTTGTAGTTTTGCAACAGCTGGAGGCACCTTCGGCTGTCCGGGCATGCTGGGAGTTGTAGTTTTGCAACAGCTGGAGGCACCTTCGGCTGTCCGGGCATGCTGGGAGTTGTAGTTTTGCAACAGCTGGAGGCACCCTGGTTGGAAAAGACCGACTTAGGGTAAAGAAGGCTTGTCGCCCCTGGACTCTGTTCTCTCTTCCGTAATTATATTACAGTTCAGTGATAGATTTTTCCGGATTATCAGACGCCGGATTAAAGGAATAGAACGTATCCTCACGTTCACATAGGGCAATGAAGCTTCCATGACCCATTTTATTATTATTAAAAAAAATAAATAAAAAATGTCTTCCTTAGCTCCGTCAAACCTACTTATCTGCCCCCCTTGCTCCGTGACAATAATTTCTCCTGTCGGTTCTCTCTCTCTCATCCCAGTATCACGAATGCAACTTGCTCGGAGGCAAAGTTTTTCTAGAGCACACTGGCTTCCAGTGCAGGCGACTGGCGGCGTTTCGATGTTTTGCTGCTGTATTTTGGACCGGGGCTAGGAAAAAAACTTGTTTTTTTTTTTCAGCGGGGGGGGGGGGGGTGAGGGGCGGGTGCATGCGGTGAGTGCTGGCTGCTGGGACCCCCTGGATAGCTTAAGGCTTCCGCTCTTTGGATTCGTTCTCCTTGTCATCGAGAGGTTACGACAACATCGTCGGCGTCGTATTTATAAACATCACGTGTTTCCTCGCCGAGGTTCAGTCCGATGTTCCCTTTAAGCCGTGTGCACTCCGGGAAGGAAAGAGTTAAAAGGACATTCTAATGAGGATTCCTGCCCTGCGGCGGCAGTGAGGGAGCGATGTCTGCAGTCCCTGCGCTCAGGATTTTCGCCACTCTCGGATCGGGCTGGGTGTACGGTAGACGGTGGGCGCCGATTATAACCGGAGGGATCAGATCTTAGCTCCGGCTGTTCCTCGTTTCGTTCTCTACGCTTCGCTGCGCGCTCCCTGGGCTGAGATCAGGGTGACATGCAAGGTAAGGGCTGCGCGGATGACTCTACATACAGTACCTGTGGCTGCTGCCGCCTTGTTCTCCGCGTTCCGGTATGTGAGAGCGCGGCTGGGTCTAATGCAATTATTCAATTGGCAGCAACTTCTTTAAATCTTTTAGATGTAGCAGAGCGGAGTGTGTGATTGCGTTGCGAAGAGCTCCCTTCTGTGCGTCGGGATAACTATAGGAGCTGAGACGTGCCAAGGTGTATGCCCTCAGATGTTACTAGTTTGTAAGGCTGAACAAAGACACACGTCTGTAAAGACACAATCGGGGATAGCTGCAGTCCTATGTAAATCCACATTATAGCTGCAGTCCTATGTAAATGACATTGTGAGGATTCACTCTACTCATTATATATATATATATATATATATATATATATATATATATATATATATATATATAATCTGTAGTCCTGTGCAAATCTACAGATAATACGTCGTGATCAGGATTCTACATGTTAAGATTTTGCAGTAAATTTGCCAGCAGTCCTATGTAAATCCGTAGGTTAATTACACAAAGTTAACGCACTGGGTGTGCCTGGATTCCTAGGTAAATTGATAGATACTAACTATTGGTGAAGATTACTTCTATCAAGATAATGCAGCGGGTGTGCCTGCAGTCCTATGTAAATCCATAAGTAACATATTGTCATGAAGGTCCATTAGTCAAAGTGAATGCATCGGGCGTGCCTGCAGTCCTAGGCAAATGAAAAGATACTAAATCGTGACGCAGATTTCTTATATCATGATGATGCAGTGAGGGTGTCTGCAGTCTTATTTAAATTAATAGATAGAAAATAGCCATGAAGATTTCTTTTATAAAGATAATGCAGTGGGTGTGCCTGCAGTCCTATGTAAACTCACAGATAATACATTGTGACAAGGATTCATTGCATAAAGATTTTACCATGAGCATACCTGCATTCCTTTGTAAATCTATAGGTAACATGTTGTTAAGGTTCATGCCTGCAGTCCTATGTAAATCCATAGGTAACATATGATGAAGGTTCATTCTACAAAGTTAATACATTGAATGTATCTGCAGTCCTATGTAAATCTATTAGTTAATATTTTATGAAGGTTCATTATACAAAGTTAATACAGTGGGTGTGCCTGCAGTCCTATGTAAATCCATAGGTAACATATGATGAAGGTTTTTAATACAAACTAAATACAGGGGGTATGCCTGCAGTCCTATGTAAATCCATAGGTAACATATGATGAAGGTTCATTCTACAAAGTTAATACATTGAGTGTACCTGCAGTCCTATGTAAATCTATTAGTTAATATTTTATGAAGGTTCATTATACAAAGTTAATAAAGTAGGTGTGCCTGCAGTCCTATGTAAATCCATAGGTAACACATGATGAAGGTTTTAATACAAACTAAATACAGGGGGTATGCCTGCAGTCCTATGTAAATCCATAGGTAACATATGATGAAGGTTTTTAATACAAACTAAATACAGTGAGTGCGCCTGCAGTCCTATGTAAATCCATAGGTAACATATGATGAAGGTTCATTCTACAAAGTTAATACATTGAGTGTACCTGCAGTCCTATGTAAATCTATTAGTTAATATTTTATGAAGGTTCATTATACAAAGTTAATAAAGTAGGTGTGCCTGCAGTCCTATGTAAATCCATAGGTAACATATGATGAAGGTTTTTAATACAAACTAAATACAGTGAGTGCGCCTGCAGTCCTATGTAAATCCATTAGTTAATATTTTATGAAGGTTCATTATACAAAGTTAATACAGTGGGTGTGCCTGCAGTCCTATGTAAATCTATTGGTAACACATGATGAAGATTTATTATACAAAGTTAATGCAATAGATTATGTATAGAGGTGAAGATTTGTTATATAAAGAGAATGCAGTAGGTGTGCCTGCAGTCCTATGTAAATTTATAGATACAACAATGCCACAAATATTTATTATATAAAGATTTTTCAATGAGTATGCCTGCAGTCTGATTTTAAATCCATACGTTACACATTGTCATAAAGGTTTATATTATAGACTTAATGCACTGGGGAGTGCCTGCAGTCCTATGCAAATCCAGAAATAACACACTTTTTGCGACACTTTTTGAGACATGTTTGGACAAAAAGTAGTCTATATTCTCACAAATCACTCGGAGAGTTTGAGAAAACCCTACAAAGGGGCGTGGCTTACAAAAAATGGGCGTAACCCAACATTATTCAAAAATAACTCTGTTTTTTTTGTTCAAAACCCGATGAAAAAGCGGGGAAGAGTGAATTCTGAAAACTCGACTGCCAGAGGCTGGTGCTATGGTCGGTTCACCCCCCACATGGTTATTATGGGCAATATGCATAAACTTGGTAATCCAAAATTATTATTATTATAACTCTCATTTCATCGGAACTTATATTACTGACTTGATAGGATATATGTACAAATACTTAATTTGTATACCTTTAAAGGGGTACTCCGCTGCTCAGAGCTTGTGATATAACCCCGCCCCCTCATGACGTCACACCCCGCCCCCTCAATTCAAGCTGTCCAGGCATGCTAGGAGTTGTAGCTTTGCAACTGCTGGAGGCACACTGGTTGGGAATCACTGCAACATATGTAGCAGAGCTGTTATCAGGGGCGGACTCAACGTTGTCCGAGAGCCCGGCCGAGTACAGGGCCAGCCACTGCCGCCGCTCCTGTGGATCCTCTTGTCCCGGATCCCCAGCAGACATCGCTTCCTTCTCCTGTATGTGTGGAATACGCACATACAGGAGAAGGCGTCCCCTCTGTGAGAGCCGCGTCTGAGCCTACACAGAGGAGACGTGTCCTCCGCCCCTGCTGCACAGTGCAGGCGCCGATGATGTCACTCATCCGCGCCTGCACTGTGGAGGTAGCGAGATGCGGGCCTCTGCTGCGCTCCGGAAGAGAAGATCGCTGCGTGGGACATCAGGTAAGCATCATTTTTTTTTTTCAACTTTTCAACCTGGGATTGGGAGGGATGGAAAAAAAAAACTCTGCCTACACCTACTGTGGGTGGACCCCCTCTGCTGACACCTACTGTGACACCTACTGTGGGGGGGACCCCCTCTGCTGACACCTACTGTGACACCTACTGTGGGGGGACCCCGCTGCCTACACCTACTGAAGGGGGACCCTGCTGCCTACACCTACTGTGGGGGAACTCTGCTGCCTACACCTACTGTGGGGGAACTCTGCTGCCTACACCTACTGTAGGGGGAACTCTGCTGCCTGCACCCACTGTGGGGGGAACTCTGCTGCCTGCACCCATTGTGGGGAACTCTGCTGCCTGCACCCACTGTGGGGGGAACTCTGCTGCCTGCACCCACTGTGGGGAGAACTCTGCTGCCTGCACCCACTGTGGGGGGAACTCTGCTGCCTGCACCCACTGTGGGGGGAACTCTGCTGCCTGCACCCACTGTGGGGGGAACTCTGCTGCCTGCACCCACTGTGGGGGGAACTCTGCTGCCTGCACCCACTGTGGGGGGAACTCTGCTGAGTGCACCCACTGTGGGGGGAACTCTGCTGCCTGCACCCACTGTGGGGGGAACTCTGCTGCCTGCACCCACTGTGGGGGGAACTCTGCTGCCTGCACCCACTGTGGGGGGAACTCTGCTGCCTGCACCCACTGTGGGGAAACTCTGCTGCCTACACCCACTGTGGGGGGGACTCTGCTTCCTACACCTAATGTGAGGGAACTCTACAGCTAATGTGAGGTGCTATCTACTATGTTCCTGCCTAGCTAATATGGGGACAAACTACCAAACTAATAGGAGGGCTACCTACTACCTGCATAGGGGGTTTTCATACAGGGGCAGCTATCTGGTGGATTTACCCACAGGGGGCATAACTACCTACCTGGGGGACATTAATTACCTGGGGGCATGATCTACTAGGGGCCACTACCTTCTGGGGACATTACCTACCTGTAACTTCCGTAAGCAACACCTTATTTTCTGTCTGCTAACACAAAATACTCTGATAGTTCCCCTCCCGAGGCTACACTCTGGATCCACCACTGGGTGGAGAGGGGTACTGGCTACATACTTGACTAACTACCTGGCTACCTAACTTTATACCTGGATGCCTAACTACCTACCTACATATCTTGCTACCTACCTGGCTACCTAACTATGTACATACCTGACCTTCATATATGGCTGCTTAAGTACCTAGCTAGTCACCTACCTACATATCTGACTTTCTGATCTACCTATTTACCTGGCTACCTACCTACCTGCCCTTTTACTGTGCAGGGCACCAAGGAGGGCATTTTTACAGTTTGTGGGCCTATAAATGGGAAGATTGTGTAGAGGAGGGGAGGGCACTGGAAAAATGCAGAGTCTAACATTGTCCTGCAGATTAGATCGACATGGCGGTCTGATCCAGACGGAGAATAAAAGGAAAGAGGACGCCGCTGATAAGAAAACACGTAATTGTGAGTCCCTTTATGTAACTGTAATCACTTATATGATATACAAATCAGGGCGAGATTTGTCAAAACCTGTCCAGAGTAAAGTTGCTGAGTTGCCCATAGCAACCAATCAGATCGCTTCTTTCATTTCTAACAAGTTCTCTGCAAAATGCAAGAACCAATCTGATTGGTTGCTATGGGCAACTTTTCCTCTGGACAGGTTTTGATAAATCTCCCCCATCCTATGTACAGCTTATATCTACCACCATATGGTCCTGTATATACGGTAATCACCTATATTGTATACAGATCCTGTATAGTATACTGGTCTGTATATAGTTTTATTCAGTACAGTATGGCGGTATTATCCAGTTATTGTGTGGTGGTATATATTTACTCCTTCTGTACTGGTATTATTGGTCATTATTTTACCTACATTAAAGTGTTTCTTATATATATATATATATATATATATATATCAAACATTTTGTTTATTTTGTGTGTAGGGCTGGTGGAGGGATTTGGGTGGAATTGGGGCAGAAGTGTGACCAGTGGCGGAGCATCAGAGGGGCCCTTGCTTTTTTTTGGGTCCGGGGGCCCTGATTGTTGTCAGTCCGCCCCTGGCTGTTATTTAACTTTTTGAAAATACTTTTGCACTTCGGTGTAAAACAATAGACCAGGCATTGCTTTGTCGCACAAAACTACAAACTCAGCTCTGCTACATCTGTACTCTATTGACTCATTACTTTTAATGAACATCTGCAGTTCCCAAATGGTCCCGGTTTCTTCTTCTGCCTATTCTATTATATGGAGCCTTCGGATCCTGTAGTTCCTGTAATTGAGAGTGACAAGTTGTTGTCGTCTGACACTTTTGATGTCTCACAAAGGAGACCCTGCGGTCTCTGTCTGTCACTTCGCCCCCTGCCGAATGATGGAGGTGAGATGACTGTTCTAGTGCCGGTTGCATAGCATGGCGGTGTGAAAAAAAAATCCCAATCTCATGTTGTTGTCACTTAGGTGACATTTCACTCTTTTGTCTCTTTTAAGGGAGTGCTGCCACTGAGAATAGAGCTCTGCGCGGTGTTCTAGTGACGGCTCTAGTCACATGTTTACGCCGGATCACTGCGACGGGAGACTAAACTTGGGGAAAAAACACAGTTTCATATAAGCCAATGCATTAAATTCAATGTATAAGGGAGGCGAGCAGGGGCTATGCATTTCTATGAAGCCCGGGCGACTCCGTGACAAAATAAACCTATAGCTGCTAAAATATCTGATTTAACTGATTGACATAGGAAGAAGCGTGATCTCTGTGATATAAGAGCAGCACAGCGATGTTGTAATTTTTTTTAAAGCAGACCTATCCCTAGTAGTGATTGGTAGGGGTCTGAGTCCCTAAAACAAGGGGGTGGGGGGGGCACAAGCATTTACCAGGACACTGCGCAGATTCGTCTCTGCTACACTGGTTTATAGAAAGACTATGCATTCCACTTCCTTGTATGTATTTATAGTAGTATAGTTCGAACAGATGTAGCAGAGCTGGGTTTGTCACTTGGTTCCACTCTCCTCTGCAATGGTCACATAGTTTTGCATGTAAACCTACCGCATAATCTTACTGTAACAATGTAGTGTGATCCAAAAATGTACAAGATAAATTCTCCTCTGCTACATCTGCGTACCCATTTGTAATATACTTGTGTTGCAGTTCAGTTGATATGTTTGCAGTCCTATGCAAATCCACTGATAGATTTATAATACATGGAAAGTCTCATCCTTTTATAAACTAGAGGACGGCAGATACAAACCCATATATGTATCATAGTCCAAACCAAAGATAACTGTTTCCAAACCAGGGTGCCTCCAGCTGTTGCAAAACTACAACTCCCAGCATGCCCGAACTTCTGAAGGCTAACAACAAACTCAGCCCTACTACATCTGTTGTCTAATGAACATCTTCAATTCCCAGTTTCTTCTTCTGCTTGTTCCATTATATGGAGTCTAAATGGCGTACAAGTTTATTTTTGGCACAAATTTCACCAGAATTCTAGTGCATTAGTAAACCTGTACACTGGAAATGGCTCTGTTTCTGGATGATTTTTTAGGAGTCTTTTTGGTATTGTTACAGCATCAGTAAGTTTAGTAACAAGCATTGACGAGTTTCGGGGTGCATTCCTTCTTCCTCAGATTGAA
Organism: Hyla sarda; assembly: GCF_029499605.1. Lineage (NCBI taxonomy): Eukaryota > Metazoa > Chordata > Amphibia > Anura > Hylidae > Hyla > Hyla sarda. The sequence goes on from NC_079193.1 coordinate 39,600,073, forward strand.
GGAATTTGAAGTGCACGCGTAAACGGGCCATTGCTCTTTGTATCGTTTTATTATTATTATAATTATTATTATTGTTTTTTATGTGTCATTAAACTTATTGATTCTGTAACAATACAAAAGGCCCCCTGAAATTCATCCAGAAGCAGCGCCATTTCTAGTGTATGTTTTCTTCGCTCCTTGTACTTCCATGGACGGACTCCAACTGAGGATAGCAGTTCTACACTCTGACGGGAAGCAGCAACGACCTGGATATACCCCGTGTGTAGTGGTGATATGCATGAGCGCAAGTTCTAATAAAGGCGAGAGTCCAACCACATTTGAGGGTCTCTCCTTTATGTGGCAGCACCCACAGGATTACATAAGACACTGACCTCCTTGTTTGTTTTTATGCCTTCTCCTTATTCTACTTATCAGAATGTGTATGCCTTAGAGCAGCCAGCGGGGAAGCACCAACCAACCATAAATAGCTTAGTTCCCATGCCCGCCTGGCACAGACAGCCCTCCGTTAGGTTGCAGAGAGATTTGTAGTACAGCAGCCGTAAAGTGAGACAGCATAGTGCTGCTTAAATCCAATTGTGCGCCATCTGCTGGCATTAGGCCTATATGACCTATTCTTTAATAATATTACTCTAGATTATCAGAATTTGTATGTATTAGGGCAGCCAACAGGGGGAAGCACCAGCCAACTATACATAACCCAGTTCCCATACCCTCCTGGCAGGGCCGGTGCAAAGATTATTGCCACCCTACGCGGAAGCTAATTTTGCCGCCCCTTGACCCTTCCCAATGGCACTGCCCTTTGACACGACCCACCTAACTACTGGGGTGACACACTACAACAAACCTCCTCATCATTTAATCACCTTACTAGGGTGACACACTTTAACAAACCTCCTTCTCATATAATCTTCTTACTACTGGGGTCACACACTGTAACAAACCTTCTCATCATATAATCACTTTACTTGGGTGACACACTGTAACAAACCACCTTCTCATGTAATCACCTTACTACTGAGGTGACATGGTGGTGCTGTCTGGGCGGGTGCTTGGGGTGAGCGGGGGCTTCTGATGCTAGCTAGGTACTAACTTTCGTGCAACATGCAGAGTGGCGCCCTCATCAAGAGGGCGCTCTAGACGGCTGCCTATTTTTTCGGATAGGCAGAACCGGCCCTGCCTCCTGGCACAGGCAGCCCTTTTTTTGGATAAGGTTGCAGAGAGGTTTGTAGTACAGCAGCCGTAAAGGGAGACTGCATTGTTCTGCATAAATCCAGTAGTACAATACAGGAATATGGGTGCACTACTGTGGTAGATGTATACAATGACATTGGCTAATCCCTCAACACTGATGTTAAAATTGAGACATTTGCCAGTATATCCTTGTATGGAGGACATACCTTCATATAAGGATACACTGGCGAATGTCTCAATTTTAACATCAGTGTTGAGGGATTAGCCAATGTCATTGTATACATCTACCACAGTAGTGCACCCATATTCCTGTATTATTCTAATTGTTACACATCCACACCGTTTATCTGATGTAGGATTCCATTGTGGCACTTGTAGTCCGCTGCAGGCATCCTCCATTGTATGCATTTTTATGCTGGGGATCGCCCCTAGTTTAGGACTACAAGGGCAGGATCTGCTCCCCCAGTATAAATGCACAACCGCATTTGGGGTTGAGCACCTCCAGCCATTTGAGACCACGTTTTTTGTTGTTTGTATAAATCCAGTAGTGCGCCATCTGCTGCCATCACGTATGCATGACTTATTATTTGATGATATAAATGATGTGGCTATTACACTCAATTATAATGGCTGCACAACTTTTCTATAGCCACCGGCTAGTCTTTTAAAATTTTTTTTTTTTACTTTTTTTTTTTTTTTTTTGGGGGGGGGGGTTCTTTTTTTGACATCGGTGTCACCGAGTGGAATGTTACACTGACAAAATTTGCAGCATTGTGAGATATTTCCATAGCCAGGCATCCAGCTTAGAAAATACCTCAGTAAGGCAGTGGCGGACACGGTGCTACATTCCTCAGTCCCCGCAGCACAAAGGGCGCTTTCATTCCGTCGATCAGGCTAGGCGACCCCAAGGGTTATGTTTTTTCTTAAAACTCGTGTTAATCGCGCCAAGCAGCTTTACTTCCTTGTGGCCTAAGAACTTGAGGGAATACGGGGATAATGTCTGACGCCAAGCCCAGGCAAATTGTAGGGACGTAGAAGTAGGTTGTGAAGACGTTGGAGGAAATTCTTGCCGCAAATGTTTAACCGCTCCCGCGGATGGAGCCGTTGGATGCGGCTACGGTCGGAGTTTGCTGCGATTCATCACGCAGCAGAAACATATTGGATTTTTTTATAATGTGGCACGGAAAATTCGTATGGCGTGAAAGGAGCGTAGCGGGGTAATGATTGTCAGTTCGATCTGTTCATTAATCACCTTGAGCGCCGACGCCGGGGGATGGGATACATTTTTATTTAGTTTCCAAATGCTGAGGGGAACGAGGTAATTTCCTGTTGCCGTAGGAGCAGACGTTGTCTCCGATATCATTACTGTCTTTGTAAAGCGTTGACATGTTATAGGGAGCTACAAGGAGAACGCACCGAGTGTCCTAGGCCAGTGGTCTCAAAACTGTGGTCCTCCAGATGTTGCAAAACTACAACTCCCAGCATTACCGGACAGCCGTTGGCTGTCTAGGCATACTGGGAGTTGTAGTTTTGCAACAATGTCCTAGACCCAGGTCCAAGCCAATAACTGCACCAGTTAAAGGGGTATTCCGGTATCATAAAATTTGTATTTTAATAAAGCTATCACCCCACCAAGATATATAAAATTTATAGCTTACTATTATAGAGTTATCACAAATTGTGATGGCTTCAGTGTGTTTTTGGGTGATTTAACCCTGACAGGAAGTTGTGTAGTCTTTTCATTTTCAGTGTGGTGTTGTCTCAGGAGCTCCTCGGCTTCTCCCTCTCTCCCAAAACATTGCATCATCCTCTGCTGTCTGAGGAGGCATGATCGAATTGTCTCTGAGCTCTAGCCCTGCCCCCTGATTGATGTCATCACCTCTGACCAGCCCCTGCAGCCTAATTCACCATCTACCTGTCATATACACATATATACATAAATATCTTTATTGGGGTATTTAGAGAAGAATGAGGTGTGTTTACAGCATGCTGCCTTGTGCTGAGCAATGCCACAGGCAGAGGAGCAGTCAAGCAATGAGTAGCAGGTGCTGCAACTTCATTGATAGTCTGCTGTGAAATTAGATGTTCTGCTTCAGCTCTGGGTGGGGAACTGGTAGGAGAAATGTGGAAGGAGAGTAGGCAGGGAGGAAGGACTGTGATGCTGAGAGAAAGCAATGCATTCTGGGAATTGTAGTACTGAGAAACTGCTCGACCAGGAAGTACAAGCAGGAATTACAGGACTAAGACCCCCCAAAACTATTAGATTTTTGTTGATTTCAAAACTGGGGAAGATTGGTAAACAATGCTTTATGCTTTTGCTGAATTTTTATAGTTTTTTTTTTTTTTTTTAACTATATGTAGGAGTACCCCTTTAACCACTGTAAACCACATTGCCTTGTGCCTATGTAAAAAGGTAGTAAAATGCCAGCTGTCCTGAAATTTTTGACCATGTTTGCCTTGGCCCAGTCAGATGTAGACTTTTCTCTCAGGCTCGAAGGAACAGGTTTGGGATGAGTTTGTGCCGTGTGATTCCTCAATTGAGGAAAGACTGTTCTTTAGATCTGACAATGGCGATAAGACATGAGAACGCCTTAGGGTGTTACCTTGTCTGTCTTCACCATTCTGTTCGTTGACACATGGTAATCTCGTGGTCATCCATCACAGATACCAATGAAGCAGCTGTCAGGGGAGAAAGGGAATAATGGAGAACATACACCATTTTAAGTACCAGCCCCCTGAGGGGGGTCTAATGTTTGATTATTGCTGTGAGACACCATCTCATGGTCTCTCAATAGTACATACGGCATACTTGCTATGGTATTATATTGATCCTTACTCTTAGGCTGGGTTCAAAATGCTTGGGTGCATAGGGAGAGGTATTAGAAGTAGAAAGAGGGAAGTGCTCATGGATGCATAGGGAGAGGTATTAGCAATAGAAAGAGGGAAGTGCCCAAGGGTTTATAAGGAGAGGCATTGGCAGTAGAGGGAAGTGCTCATGGGTGTATAAGGAGAGGTATTAGCAATAGAAAGAGGGAAGTGCTTATGGGTGTATAGTGAGAGGTATTATACACCTGAGAGCACTTCCCTCTCTACTGCTAAAACCTCTCCTTATACTCCCATGGGCACTTCCCTCTTTCTACTGCTAATACCTCTCCTTAAACACCCATGAGCACTTCCCTCTCTACTGCTAATACCTTTGCCTATACACCCATGTGCACTTACCTCTCTACTGCTAATACCTCTCCTTATACACCTGTGAGCACTTCCCTCTCTACTGATAAGGAGAGGTATTAGCAGTAGAGAGGTAAGTGCACATGGGTGTATAGGCAAAGGTATTAGCAGTAGAGAGGGAAGTGCTCATGGGTGTTTAAGGAGAGGTATTAGCAGTAGAAAGAGGGAAGTGCCCATGGGAGTATATGGAGAGGTTTTAGCAGTAGAGAGGGAAGTGATCTCAGGTGTATAAGGATAGGTATTAGCAGTAGAGAGGTAAGAACTCATGGGTGTATAGGCAGAGGTATTAGCAGTAGAGAGGGAATTGCTCACAGGTGTATAAGGAGAGGTATTAGCAGTAGGGAGGTAAGTGCTCATGGGTGTATAGACAGAGGTATTAGTAGTAGAGAGGGAAGTGCTCATGGGTGTATAAGGAAAGGTATTAGCAGTAGAGAGAGAAGTGTTCATGAGTGTATAGGCAGAGGTATTAGCAGTAGAGAGGGAAGTGCTCATGGGTGTATAGGCAGAAGTATTAGTAGTAGAGAGGGAAGTGCTCATGGGTGTATAAGGAGAGGTATTAGCAGTAGAGAGGGAAGTGCTCATGGGTGTATAAGGAGAGGTATTAGCAGTAGAGAGGGAAGTGCTCATGGGTGTATAGGCAGAGGTATTAGTAGTAGAGAGGGAAGTGCTCATGGGTGTATAAGGAGAGGTATTAGCAGTAGAGAGGGAAGTGCTCATGCCACTGTACAGAGCACTGATGAGACCTCACTTGGAGTATTGTGTGCAGTACTGGAGACTGTATTTCCAGAAGGATATAGATACATTGGATAGAGTTCAGCCTTCGGCTGTCCGAGGATGCAAGGAGTTGTAGTTTTGCAACAGCTGGAGGCCCCCTGGTTGGGAAACACTGTATTCCATAGTTCACAGACAAGCCAGCAGTTTCTTACATTGGAAGTAATAGCAGCCTGGATATCAGTGAAGCATTAGCCGTGCAGAGAGAAGTGTTAATTACATATGGTGGGGCCCGGAATAGCAGCGTCGGACTCGCCCCCAGCCGCACAGTCTCCCAGGTCTCTTCTTCGGCTGCTGCTTAAATGTTTAAAGCTAAATATAGCCTTGCGGTGTGGTAGTCAGAACGAGCCGTTTTAGCACGTAAACATTTATCTGTCGTATCCCTTTCCAGCCGCCATCGCTCAGCCCCAGCTCTGGTTTTGTCACTTCGTTTCATTTGTCATTGGTCCCCAGGTCCCCTCGAGGTTGTTTACTGTGATAATCCTTAACAAAGTATCGACCAGATCTTCTCCACCATCGCGCCGACCGTAACTAAGTTCATTTAAGGATTTTCTGTTTGCTGAAGTTAATGACTCAAGGTAATGCACACACGAAACCTAAAACGCTGCAACTGCACAGCCCTGGAATAAGGATGTACAACGGCGGCTTTGTGGTTTCCATGGGGGAAGATGTAGGAGAAATCCAGATGTTACATTTGTCTAAGACAGTGTTTCCTATCCAGGGTGCCTCCAGCTGTTAATAACTACAATTCCCAGCATGCCTGGACAGCTCCCTGGATATCTTCACATCTTTTATGTATCCTATGTGCGGGTATATGTAGGCATGGCAGCAGAACAGTATATTGACATATTCTGTGGCACATGCATTTCAAAACTGAATGTAGTAGAAGAAATCCAGACGTTACATTTGTCTAAGACAGTGTTTCCCAACCAGGGTGCCCCAAGCTGTTGCAAAACTACAACTCCCAGCATGCCCACACAGCCGCAGGCTGGAAGTTGTAGTTTTGCAACAGCTGGAGGCACAATAGGTGGGAAACACTGGTCTGAGACAAGAAGGCAAATGTCCTAAGACTATCAGTCTGTCTAATCTTTGTCGTATCAATATGATGAGGGGCTTTTAGGGTCCTTTAATGGAACGAACTTCCTTGATCACTACTCTAATCTTTCATATTCCTGACAACGCTATAGATGAGTGTAAAGATATATTCACATAAAGTATCCTATGTTCAGAACAGTATGCCAACTTATACTGTGGCACATGCATGTCAGAAGGGAACATAGTAGGAGAAATCCAGATGTTTTTGTCTCTAAGACAGTGTTTTCCAATCAGGGTGCCTCCAGCTGTTTCAAAACTACAATTCTCAGCACACCCGGACAGACTTTTGGTGGTGTATGCACTGCATTGCTTGAAAATGGTTGCGTGAGGCAACGGAAAGATCGCTGCTGAATCTTTTGCTTCCATCTGTCTATCTCCTATCTATCTATCTCATATCTATCTATCTATCTATCTATCTCATATCTCATCTCTATCTATCTCATATCTATCTATCTATCTCATATCTATCTCATATCTATCTCATATCTATCTATCTATCTATCTATCTATCTATCTCATATCTATCTATCTATCTATCTATCTATCTCATATCTATCTATCTATCTATCTATCTATCTCATATCTATCTATCTATCTCATATCTATCTATCTATCTCATATCTATCTATTTATCTCATATCTATCATCTATCTATCTCATATCTATCTATCTCATATCTATCTATCCAGGGCCGGTTCTGCCTATAGGCAAAATAGGCAGCTGCCTAAAGCTCCCTCTTGATACCCTGCCATGCTACCCCCACCCCACCCCACCCATACTATAAGAAGCAGCATTTTTCAGCTTGCTGGAGGAGCGCAGTCCCACTGCCAAGGCAGATAGGGGCGATCGCTAAGGTCAGAGCCGTCCAACATTGCGCGCACCTCCATACATCGGGAGGAGCTTTCGCCTAGGGTGGCAAAAATCCCTGCACCAGGCCTGTACCTATCTTCACATATCTCTCTCTCTCTATCTATCTATCTCATATCTATCTCATATCTATCTCATATCTATCCCATATCTATCTATCTCATATCTATCTCATATCTATCTCATATCTATCTCATATCTATCTCATATCTATCTCATATCTATCTCATATCTATCTCATATCTATCTCATATCTATCTCATATCTATCTCATATCTATCCATCTATCTATCTGTCTAAATAACTGTATGTTATGGGTCAAGGACTAGGTATGTTAGATGGTGGTTGAGTTCCGCTCCCGGCTCAGGATTGATGTCTATATTCTGTCTTTCCTCTTCCTACCCATTATATAGGGCAGTGTTTTCCCAATTTGTGTCTCTCTAACTACAACTCTCATCATGCCCCGATAGCCTTGGGGCTAGAATTGTTAGTAAAATGATCCTGGGCTACATTTGCTATATAGGGGATGTTTGCTGGGAACTATATGATCCCATTTTGTATTATGTAGCCCTGTACTGTTGGCTGGAATGCAAGTCCCTTTTTGTGCAGTGCTGAATGGTAATGTGGTGATACCTCCGAGACTAATCTTCTGTTCTCTATAAAGTGAGGAGTTGTCTGGTAAATGTAGCATGGCTTCTGCTTTCTATGACCCAAGAGGAACCGGCACATGACAGCGATGGGTTATGAGCGGCCTGATTCTCTCTCCACCCGTTCTAGGTGATGTCAGATCTTTATAGCTGTGTCGGGGCATTCTTCACCTCATACATCAGGCTTGGACCTCGGCCATATATAAGTCGGTCGGGCTGAAAATAGCCAATGTGTGGAAATGGAGTGTTCAACACGAATCCAGTCCTGCGGAGGGAGGTTTTTTTTTTCTTGTGAGTATCTGGTAGACTATGAAATGTGAGTTACCGGTGACTATAGCAGCTTATTAAAGTGGGCCGTCTGCTTTATATCAGAGTAAGCCAGACTATTAATGTGGAAAGTGAGGCAACGCCGCTCCAGCCCGGGAGAGAAATGTGACAAATCCATTAATACTGAAATTAGGTTATTTTTATAGCCTACAAACAAGGTGATACACATAGAAAGGATGGATGGAACACAAAAGGCATAAAGGAAGCTCAAAACTTGGATAAAAGTCGTAGCCTCAAAGCAAAGTGCCAAGCTCCAGGCTGCGAGAAATACTCAACAGTTTCCCTGCAATGGCGATCTTCAGGGCACAATATCTACAGGCCGAATAGTTTTTTCCCACAATCATAAACATTTTTCCCATGAAAATGATAACAGTTGTTAAAATTTTTTTTGGGGTGTCATGTTCTCCAATTTGGATGCTATATCGACGATGTTCCTTCACCCCTTCTGGCCCGGGCCCATTTTGTGCCAATTTTTACATTGTTTGCGTTTTCGTTTTTCCTTCTCCCTTTTTTTAAGAGGCATAACTTATTTTAATTTTCAACCCACAGCGCTTGTTTATTTACCTGACGTATTGGACTTTGTAATACCACCTTTCATTTTACCGCTAAATGAATGTCAAAACAAACAGTATTATAAAATATTATTCGTAGGGGAGAAATTTGCTACTTTTGACTGCACAAGAAGATTGGAGATCCTGCGTGTCTAAGGAGGGTAAGAGACCTCCAGCTGACATTTGCACTCATCGGACACCCAAGATTGCGCTGCGGGGATCCGATGAGCACCCGGAACTCACTGGCATTTGATTTTTTTTTCTTTTTTCCCGTATAGATGCCGTGATCGGCATTAATCATGGCATCTATAGGGTTAATGACAGACATCAGCGTGATTGCTGATGTTCGAAATTAGCGGCGAGGCCTGGGCTGTTGATAGCAGCCTGAACTCACAGTAATTGTCTGGAACTGAACATAATAGGAGAAATCTAGAGGTTACATTTCCCCAAGACAGTGTTTCCCAACCGACGTGCCTTCAGCTGTTGCAAAACTACAACTCTCAGCATGCCCGGACAGGGCATGCTGAGAGTTGTAGTTTTGCAACAGCTGGAGGCACACTGGTTGGGAAACACTGCCCTATGGTATCTATGTCCTTGTTCGTAGCAATGCCATGGCCTTCTCTGTTTATTCATGCGATTTTATATATACCGTCAGGTGAGAGGTAATTTTGGAATCGAGAATACAGATCCCCTTTACGAAAAGCTAAAGTCCGTTTGTATTTCCTAATATAATTAGTTTTAAATTCTAATCATTCTGGAACTTTTAAAATAGCAGAGACTATCCATATAGTCACCAGAAAGGCAAGAAATACGGAACGCTAAATGAATAGCCGCCCCGCCGCTGTATTGCCAGTGACTGCTGCGTGTTTGCGATGAGCGGCTTCTATCCGACAATTCATAGGGGAGCTGCTCGAGGACAAAAGAAACATAATGATACCGATGATAATAATACAGCAACATCTAAATTAGATATCCTTATTTTACTCTAAAAGCCCTGTTATTTCTCTCCCACCAGCGCCGGGCGATCAAGTGAGCGGTCGTTTCTTTTGATGTGATATTGCTGTGCGGATAGATTTTTTTTTTGGAGTCTTTTTTGAAATACACATAAAAATTACTTTGGAAAATAAAAATATAATAATATAATAAATAAAAAATAATAAAATAAAAGATAGCATCAGAAATCCACATCCCTTCGAAGTTGCAAACATTTAAAGGGATTGGACAGGCAGGGGCGTAACTTGTAGCTTCGGGGCCCCCATGCAACATGTGCAACCGGACCCCATGTGGCAATTATACTGGTCTCTTATGGGGCAGATGGGACTTGGGGCCCCCTTAGGCACCAGGGCCCTGGTGCGACTGCTACCTCTGTGCCCCCTATAGTTACGCCCAGAGGTGTAACTTGTAGCTTCTGGGCCCCAATACAAAATCTGCAACAGGGACCCATGCACCATTTATAATACTGGTTTCTTATGGGGCAGATGGGACTTGGGGCCTCCTTTAGGCACCAGGGTCCCAGTGCGACTGCTCCCTCTGCACCCCCTATAGGTATGCCCCTGGTTACGCCCCTGGGTACAGGATTAAAAAACATGGCTGTTTTCATTCAGAGCACTACACCGAAACATGGGTTGTGTCTGGTATTGCTGCTTAGCTCTATTGAAGTTCATGATACACAAACCCTACAAAGGGATGGGAAAGGGGCAATAACATTAGCCCCGGGTATAAAACCCCTTATTGGAAAATCCTTCCCCTAAAACTTAGCTTTTATTACTATAACTAAAACATACAAAAGTGATTCCAAAGGTAAAGACAAGCAACTCCATGTGTATGAATAGATAGATTACCTTAAAGGGGTTCTCCACCATAAGGTGATTTTAGTACGTACCTGGCAGACAGTAATGGACATGCTTAGGAAGGATCTGCACTTGTCTTGGGGCTTAATGGCTATGTTGTGAGATTACCATAACACTGTGGCTAGCTTTTTGTGAACTGGTATTTCCTGTTTGACTTTTCTCCTTTGCCTACAAATCCCATAATTCCATTTTCCTCCCTTCCACACATCAGCCAACCCCACCCATTGAAACATATAAGAGCTGCATCCATTCAAAAGACCTGTGGTTTTCAATCAGGGTGCCTACAGCTGTTGCATTAGTTGCAGATTGATCTCTCTCCCACCAAGCGATCGCTCCACCCATTGAAGCAGACAGGCTCCCTGTCATCAGCTGACTAGTGATGTCATGTCTCGGCTGCATTGCAAGCTGGGAAAAATCTGAGAAAACAGTCATTTTGTATGTTGTTAAAAATAAATATTGGGGTGAAAATCACAGAAGAATTGTGAGAAAACCGTCACACACAGGTACAGACAATATATTATGAACTACACTAACTTTACAGCCCCTGTAGCATAGTCAATTAAAAAAAATTCCTGGAATACCCCTTTAAAATTAGACTGCGATTAAAGGACCCTGTGTATGTAAGGTACTAGAGCTTCACAACATAGTTTGTTATATGTGACAATTGGTCACTAGACGCAAAAAATTCAACTGCTCTTCATTCACATTTAGAGCCTTCTTAACATGTTTCACTGTAACCACAGCATCATCAGGGGCAATTGAAATTCATGAGACTGAGCTGTAATACCACACACAACCTGGAATAGCAAATTTGTACTTTTAGTCAATTTTTGGGGTAAAGTATTGAGCACAAACTGCAAGTGGACCTTTACTAATCAAGGGGCCCTCTTTTCAAGGAGCCCTCTTTTCACTGATACGTGGCCATCGCTCTTCAGTAGAGAAGTGGGCATTGTAACACACAGCCCTATCATTGAAGAAGCTAAGAACTGCTTTCTGGGGATATGGGGAAAATGATTAAAATGGGAATACACCACTTTAAGGGCATGTTTACACAGCAAATAGCTGCATGTTCTTTGGTACAGAAACAGCTCTGATTTCTGAAGCAAAAACCACATGGTGTCACTGTCTGAAACCCCGTTGACATCGGGGAACTGCACGGAAAAGAAGTGAAAGTGAAGACAATGGGAGCCTCAGGGCTGCGCACCCGCACTGCCTACATGGCACAGCGATGCACATGGGCATGGATTATACCCATATGCATAGTCCCTAAAGGGCCTATACACTTTATACTAAAGTCGACTAAATCTGGAACTGCTGGTGGTTTCAGCCAATAAGATGGCGCCATAGCTGTCTGGCTGTAGCTTTCCCCTCCTCTCTTCATAAACAACACGTGAACGATGGGCTGTGGGGTTGGGAGAGAAGACTGTCTGTGGAACGTTCGTCCGACAGTTGCTGAAAATGTATAGCTACTTATAGGCTAGGTTTACAGATGTCCATCAAGTCGCCATGTGGCGTGGTTGTGCCAGATCAGAAGTAGTTGCATGTTGTGTTTTTATGCATGGCACAAACTTGCTGGAGGGTGTTGCACCATCGATGACCTTGGCACTTTGCCCCGTTTTAGCCTATGATGCTCTGGATAGGACAAGCAGGTAAAACGGATTCACCCACAGGATCATCCAACATATTTCAACCCGGCCTAAAGGACAATGGAGGACATTTATCATGGGATAGGGACCGCCCCCACCATCCCCCAAACCTTCCTCTACAAAATAACCACACCATACTCCGTTTGGGGTAAAAGGCCACGGCCGTTTATTGAGGGTAGATAGGGTATTTAATTTTATTAATAAATAACCAATAACTTAATTCATAAATAAATAACCAGTTAAACCATCTTCCAACATGTAGACACCAGTTGTCCACACAGAAAATCTGGGTGACACCCCCTTTTAACCCCAAGATAACTGTCCACCATTGGTGACCCCCTCAAAAAAAAACAGACCGTAACAGGGAGGGAGGGATGGGCAGCTGTCTGTCCTTCAGGTAGATCTTCTGACTAGCAGCCCGCTCTGTCCAGCTGTATCTTAAATATCCTTCAGGGTTCCCGCCATGGCCTAAGCTGGCCGATTGGAATCCTCTTCAATTCTGCCCGGCAACACCCGTAGACCTATGAGAGAAGCTCAGCCACAAGTAACTCTTTAAATACTGTATATTGACTGTTTAATTCTTATTGCCGCTACTTCAATAATTCACTACCTAATCTAGCGAGAAGGGGGGGGGGGGGGCGACCCATCCCATGAGGCCCTTCCATTATCTTCCAGGGCCTATACAAAACCTGTGTAGAGGAAGAGCGGTGCAGTTGCCCATAGCAACCAATCAGATCGCTTCTTTCATTTTTCACAGGCCTTTTTAAAAATGAAAGAAGAAATCTGGTTGCTATGGACAACTGCACCACTCATTCTTTACACAGGATTTGATAAATTCCCCCCCCCCCCCCCCCAATGACTGCCCCCCAGTTACTGCCCCCCAGTAAATATATGGGATTTATCTGTAGGATTGCTTTTTGTATAACCAGCGTACAACTTTTTGTTTCCCATAAAACTGGACAATTGGCTTTCACCCAAGTCTCTCTACTATTCCTGGAATGCTGCAGACTAGAGGGTGGTAAAGTCACAATTCTAGTATTACATGTTACTCGAACCATTGTCTACGCCTCTCAAGAACTTTGGACTCTTGTGTTTGAAATGCTTCCTTGGCTTACCTGAGCTTCTATTTGTTTTTATCTGTTTCGAGTATTAGAAAACATAGTGTCAGAAACAAGGGCACTCTTACAAAACTACAACTCCCAGCATGTTGGACTATATAGTACATAGTATAGGTCAGTTTTTCCCAACCAGGGATGCCTCCAGCTGTTGCAGAACTACAACTCCCAGCATGCCCGGACAGCCAACGGCTGTCCGGGCATGCTGGGAGTTGTAGTTCTGCAACAGCTGGAGGCACCCTGGTGGGGTAAACACTGTTTTAGATAATGGCAGGGTGTGTGTGGTATAGTTACTCCTCCCTACAGTGGGACAAAAAAGTATTTAGTCAGCCACCAATTGTGCAAGTTCTCCCACTTAAAAAGATGAGAGAGATCTGTAATTCTCATCATAGGTATAACCTCAACTATGAGAGACAGAATGAGGAAAAAATCCATAAAATCACATTGTCTGATTTTTAAAGAATTTATTAGCAAAATATGGTGGTAAACAAGTATTTGGTCAATAACAAAAGTTCATCTCAATACTTTGTTATATACCCTCTGTTGGCAATGACAGAGGTCAAATGTTTTCTGTAAGTCTTCACAAGGTTTTAACACTATAGCTGGTATTTTGACCCATTCCTCCATGCAGATCTCCTCTAGAGCAGTGATGTTTTGGGGCTGTCGGTGGGCAACATGGACTTTCAACTCCCTCCAAAGGTTTTCTATGGGGTTGAGATCTGGAGACTGGCTAGGCCACTCCAGGACCTTGAAATGCTTCTTACGAAGCCACTCCTTCGTTGCCCGGGCGGTGTGTTTGGGATCATCGTCATGCTGAAATACCGAGCCACGTTTTCATCTTCAATGCCGTTGCTGACTAAATACTTTTTTGCCCCACTGTATGTATTTTGTTGGAGCTGAGCTGCAATACCAGACACAGCCTACGGAAAAAAAAGAGGCACTATTTAAAAACATAACAAAAAAAAAACAAAACCGACCCTTCATTAAAAGTAAGGACAATTGTTGCGTTTTTTTTCTTTATACCTGCAATGAAAAGTAACATAGTGAAAGAAAAATTAGAATTGGGAAAGAATGAAGGGTATATGGTGGTGCATTTATGGTAGTACCCATACCACCAGCCTCATGCTGAGTATCAGCAGGTACTTTCTTTACTTTCCTGTTCTGGTACCAATCTCTATTACTTACAGTGTCTATTACTTATCATTCTTGATGGGACAACCTAGGGACATTTCACTCAAGATGCTGACATCGACAAAACACAGCGGACATAGAGAACTTAGACAGCGCTTTGGGTGGACCAAGTGCGTGTAGTGGGCACCAACACATGTATTAGACGTGTGGTTTATAGCATCTCCCTAGCCCCAAGCTGTGTCCTGGAAAAACTATAATTCTTATAATGCTCTGATAGGTTCAAGTTGGGTTGCCACCTGGCAGGTATTTCACCAGTATTTTGGCCACCCTGCCGGTATTTTTATATTAAAAATACCAGCAATGCAATGGCCGGTAATTATCCAAGAAATCCTCCATCTCCCGGAATGTTGCACGATAATCTATACCAGTGTCTTCCAACCAGAGTGCCTCCAGCTGTTGCAGAACTACAACTCCCAGCATGCCCGGACAGCCAACAGCTGTCCAGGAATGCTGGGAGTTGTAGTTCTGCAACAGCTTGAGGCACCCCTGGTTGAAAAACACTGACCTATACTATATACTACTATATAGTCCAACATGCTGGGAGTTGTAGTTTTTGTTTGGGGCAGCTGCTGAGCCACACCCCTCCTGCCCTTAAAAACTATTTCAGAGCTTTAAAAAGCTGTGTATCTTACCTTTTATTCTTCTCGCATAGTGCAATTTCCCAGCAGGAGAAAGTGGGCATTTCCCAGAAGGCATGACATCACTGAAGTCTGCTGGGGGACCACTTCCGCCCTTACATGGTTGCAGCGCTGTGATGAAAAGAAGACCGCAGGCTCTGTGCATGTTTCAGTCTGTGTTGTTATCAGTAAGACTCTCATGCAGGTTTCAGTCTGTGCAGCTTTCTGTGAGAATCTGTGGAGCTTTCACTTTCTGTGCAGCTGTCAATCAAGCTCCGTGCAAAGAAACACTTCCTGGGTTCGGACTCCTGCCAGGCCGGGAGGAGACCGAACTCGGTGTTTTAACCGGTAATTATCCAACAAATCCTCCAACTCCCAGAATGTTGCAACCTAACCTATACCAGTGTTTCCCAACCAGAGTGCCTTCCGCTGTTGCAGAACTACAACTCCCAGCATGCCCGGACAGCCAACGGCTGTCCGGGCATGCTGGGAGCTGTAGTTCTGCAACAGCTGGAGGCATCCCTGCTTGGGAAAAACTGACCTACACTATACACTCGTTTCGTGAGAATCTGTGGAGCTTTCACTTTCTGTGCAGCTGTCAATCAAGCTCCATGAAGAAAAACACTTCCTGGGTTCGGACTCCTACCAGGCCGGGAGGAGACCGAACTCGCTGTATTAATTGTAGCAGGAAACAGAACAGAGCCACCTAGTGGCCGTTTTTAAAAAAAAAAAAATTAAATTACATTTTAAACATATTTATGTTAATAATTTTAAAAGCAAGTGAATGGGAAAGTGTCTGCTAATTACACAAGGAACACAACATTAAAAGTTTTATTTGGTGACAGGTACTCCTCAATGGTTTATAACATTATCTATTTTTAAAACTGTCATGAAACGTTGTGGCTCATTGTAACCAGTCGGCACCTGTCGTACGGCGCTGTCACCAGTCTTGAAAGTCACGTCAATGATATTCTCCTGACTATCTGATTGTCGGTGAGGTGGCTGGCAGCAGACCTTCAAGTCTGTCCTGAATTATAATTAGACTTCGTTTACGTACATAGAGATTTATATTTATTGCAAGGACATCCAGCAGTATAATCCCGCCATGAGATTCTAGACATTCAGATGAAGACTTGTCCTAATTGTTTTCTGGTAACCAAAGTGTAGAGTCATGTGGTTTTACATAAGACGTTTGTGTAGGTTCTCTCCATCTGGCAAATAGTTCATCATGTCTTGGAAATGTTTACATGATGAATGAGGTTAGAGATTATCTTCATCCAAACCTACAAACAATGGGCGAGTGTACGAGAAACGGGATGAGTATACCGAATATAACAAATGTTACTTCCTGTCACTTCCCGTATCCTCTGTTCTGATTGATCCCTTGTCAAATGGAAAACCAAGCCAAAGAACTGCTCGGTAATGTCTCTGTATAAGTATTCTGCTGGTATAGGTGGGACCGGGACAACCGCTGCTGCTTTTTCATGACACCGTCAACAGGGCTGGTGCAAGGATTTTTGCCACCCTAGGCACAAGCTTATTTTGTTGCCCCTTGACTTCTCCCATTGACATGCCCTTTCTTACTACTGGGGTGACACCAGGGCTCGAGTCCTGCAGGAACGCACAGGAACGACATTCCTTTGCTTTTTCCAGAGAAGGAACGCCGTCCCTGTTACACTAGTCCTGCAGGGCCGACCTCTGAATTATTCTTACCCTCCCCCCCGTCTCCTCCACGGCCTGGACTGCTAGACGCTGGAGATGTAGGACCTGTGATGATGTCACCATCACATGTTAGGGGCGGAGCTTAGCTGTGGAGGAGAGGAGAGATTGTGGCTGAAGGACCTGTGTGATGGTGTGGAGGAGGCGGGGCTAAACTGGAGGAGACATGACATAATCTGTAGTAAGGAGATTTCATGAGGAGGTTTGTTACAGTGTGTCACCCCAATAGTAAGAAGATTACATGAGGAGAAGGTTTGTTACAGTGTGTCACCACAGTAGTAATGAGATTACATGAGGAGTAGGTTTGTTACAGTGTGTCACCCCAGTAGTAAGGTGATTACATGAGGAGAAGGTTTGTTACAGTGTGTCACCCCGGTAGTAAGGAGATTACATGAGGAGAAGGTTTGTTACAGTGTGTCACCCCAGTAGTAAGGAGATTACATGAGGAGGGGGTTTGTTAGTGTGTCACCACAGTAGTAAGGAGATTACATGAGGAGAAGGTTTGTTACAGTGTGTCACCACAGTAGTAATGAGATTACATGAGGAGTAGGTTTGTTACAGTGTGTCACCCCGGTAGTAAGGAGATTACATGAGGAGAAGGTTTGTTACAGTGTGTCACCCCGGTAGTAAGGAGATTACATGAGGAGAAGGTTTGTTACAGTGTGTCACCCCAGTAGTAAGGAGATTACATGAGGAGGGGGTTTGTTAGTGTGTCACCACAGTAGTAATGAGATTACATGAGGAGGAGGTTTGTTACAGTGTGTCACCCCAGTAGTAAGGAGATTACATGAGGAGGGGTTTGTTACAGTGTGTCACCCCAGTAGTAAGGTGATTACATGAGGAGGAGATTTGTTATAGTGTGTCACCCCAGTAGTAAGGAGATTACATGAGGAGGAGATTTGTTATAGTGTGTCACTCTTATACTCTGTAGGCAGCTATATGCCTGTGGCCTGTAGGAATTCTGGAACTGTGCAGGATGTCCAGCTTTAGCTTGGACATTTTAGTTTTTTGTTTTTGTTTTTTTTGCACAACCTGGGGGGGGAGTGTTGTATTAGAAATCTTGGGTTATTTCCCACACTTTTTTTTTCCAGGACTTGACCCCTAAGTGACACACTGTGACAAACCTCTTCCTTATGTTATCTCTTTACTACTGTGGTGACACACTGTAACAAACCTCTTCCTTATGTTATCTCTTTACTACTGGGGTGACACACTGTGACAAACCCCCTTCTCGTGTAATCTACTTACTATTGGGGTGACAGCTTAGCAGCTGTCAGGAGCTGGAGAAATAGCTTTCTTGCAGAGGGCAGAACGGCGCTCCCATCATGAGGGTGCTCTAGGCGGCTGCCTATGTTGCCTATGGGTGGAGCCGGCCCTGACAGTCAGGAAAGAACAGTTTACCACTGCATGAAACAGTTTGCACAATTCTTCACTACAGTGATTTCTTTCTATGTATTAATACTTCATGAAATGATTTTACGTTTGGAACTACACTACTATTTATCTTGCAATATAATGTAGCTCAGAGCTGCGCACATAATTCTGCTGCTGATTGGAAACAGATGATTGTATCGTTTTCAGACATAAGATTAGGCTTTCTGATCCTAGTAGTAGAAGATCCTAGTAGTGGCCTATTAATTCGATATTCCATAAATTATCTGAGAAGGACTCTATGCATGATCACGAGACCAAAGAGCTAAAAATTCTAAGAGATTTCAGCTCTTTGTCCTGCAATAAATGCCATTTTGGACTATAATCCAAGCTGTAGCTCAGGATCAAATACAAGATACTTTTCATGGTTCTGCCATATCTATGTATAAGCCATTGTTTCCCAACAAGGGTGTTGCAAAACTACAACTCCCAGCATGCCCGGACAGCCGAAGGCTGCATTCCAGAGCTGCATTAACAATTCTGCTGGTAACTGAAAACAGTCGACCACCTTGTACTCATTTCTAAAGGGTTTTCCCATCCTACTAAACTATGACTGAGAGATTTCACCTCCTAAAATTTACCTTTTTATCGGTCGTTGTATGAGTGTTCAGACCCCGACCAATTACAAGAATGTGCAGAGAGAAGCACGCAGCTATGCAGTTCTCTCCCCACTCTGTGAGACCAGGATGGCCCCATAGACTTACATTATGAGTGTTTAAGTCATATGAAACAGTCTTTCTCGTGATCGGTAAGGAGCTGGACACTCAGACCCATGACTAGGAGCTTATGCTCGAAACGCGTCAGTGTTTCACTTTGATTTTAGAGTGACATGTCACCAATCACTTCCACCACGGAATTTTATTTTTAATTGGATTAAGTAAACGTTAAGTTTTATTGTACTTGTACCTTGGGAGCTGGATTTTCCTCTTGTTCTCTGCCTGAATGTTATGGGGACAGGCGGATCCCTGCATCCGTGCTTCCATAATATCATCCGTCTGTGTCTGGAGTCTCCAAGTGGTGAGCTGATCTATTTCCCTTCTATTCTATTTTACCTTCTATTCTTATATCTCTACATTATATCAAAAGGTTAAACATCAAAAGTTTTTCAACCTCAACATCAAATGTTTTTTTTTCTCATGACAGTGCCCATTTAAAGGGGTACTCCACCCCTAGACATCTTATCCCCTATCCAAAGCATAGGGGATAAGATGTCTGATCGCGGGGGTCCCAGCACTGGGGACCCCCGTAATATAGCATGCGGCACCCACCTGTTACTGCTCCGGAAGCGCTGTCACGCCCCCTCTCATAGACTTGCATTGAGGGGGCGGGGTGTGACATCACACGGGGACGGTGTCGTGACATCACGATCTTACGTTCCCGTGGTCGGGAGCCAGACCCTCCAGCGCTTCCGGAGCAGTAACAGGTGGGTGCCACATGCTATATTGCAGGGGTCCCCAGTGGCGGGACCCCCGCGATCAGACATCTTATCCCCTATCCTTTGGATAGGGGATAAAATGTCTAGGGGTGGTGTACCCCTTTAAGCCTCATGAAGAATTATGAATGCAGCTCTGCAGTATCATCCAGGGAGTAGTTCAGGACCAACCACAAGATATAAAATGTATTTACAAAGTTAAATCAGATCTATTAAGGGAGATTAGCGCAATAGAAACAGTTAAATAGCAGCAAGCCAGCAGTCAGAGACAGGGACACTGAAGTAAGGTTTACACAGGGCTTCTCCTTTATTTCTTTTTCAGCAGTAACAAAACAAGACTGAATCAGAGCAGTTACACTCAGTCATCTGCTGTTTTGTATGTAGGAGTAAAAACAGATGCAGAAAATGAGGCTTTTTGGCTGCAAAACATGGAATAGGGCCCCAACCTACCACGTGCCATATATAATGAGGTGTCGTCTTATGTGGCAGTGGGGCTGTTGTTATGGGTTTTCTAGAAGAAAGAGAAGGTGCGATCTGTGTAAATTCAATACAGAGAACCGACCTGATTTAGTCCATGGAGAACATTTAGTCCATGGAGAACAGAAGAAACCCAGAAATCCATAATCTAGTTCTACTATTTTTTTTTTAAATAAGATTATAATATAAAACTTGGAATGTTAAGAAGACATATGGCAAAAACATCTTAATCCTGAATCCTGGCTTGTTCAATGCATAGAACTGCAACATGTGAGACATATCCGACCCTTTACAAGTACATGCTAAAAAAGGCAGAGGGACTGCACTGAGCCGCATTGTAACATTATAGACTTACTAGGTTGTAGCTCCAGCTGTACACATAGAAGGAGAGACCAGGGAAAGGACATTACTGCCTGAGGGTGAAGAGCGACCTCTACTTAGGTATGGCATAATTCCTAAATATATGGGGACATTTACAAATGACCTGTCTGTCTATTATCTCATATCTAGCTATATACCTATATGTCTCATATCTATCATATGTATTTGTTTATCTATCTATCTTATTTCTCTACCTCATATCTATCTATCTATCTAAACAAGGATAAGTTGGCCAGCACATACTGACACCTAAACTACTGCATGGACCTGGCATACAGGTGCACGCTTCTAGGCTGAATATACATAAACAGGAGAATACAGCAGCACATTGCTAGCAGAAAGATACAGATAAAACATGAAATGCTATATAGCTATAATGCAAAAAATGAAAAAGTGAGGTACTTAGCTCACAATTTGGCGGCCAAATGGTTTGGACCATCCCACCACGATAAGGTGACTTCATTGGGACGGACCCTACAATGTGAATATGCCTCTGTGCAAACAGTTTATCAGGCTTGCAAGGTCTGAGACATCCGCACCTTATACAACACCTAATAGAGGTGGGTGGGGTGCAGGAGACAACATGGAGGTAGCCACTCCCCCATATGTCCAAACCATTTGGCCGCCAAATTGTGAGCTAAGTACCTCATTTTTTCATTTTTTGCATTATAGCTATATAGCATTTCATGTTGTATCTGTATCTTTGTGCTAGCAGTGTGCTGTTGTATTCTCCTGTCTATCTATCTATCTACCTATCACCTATTTACAGTGGGGGGAAAAGTATTTAGTCAGCCACAAATTGTGCAAGTTCTTCCACTTAAAGGTGGTAGAGGCCTGTAATTTTCATCATAGGTATACCTCAACTATGAGAGACATAATGAGAAAAAAACATCCATAAAATCACATTGTCTGATTTTTAAAGATTTTATTTGCAAATTATGGTGGAAAATAAGTATTTGGTCACCTATGAACAAAGTAACAAAGTAACAAAGGCTACCATCAGTAACACACTACGCCGCCAGGGACTCAAATCTCGTTATGTTTGGAGGAGAAAGAATGCTGAGTTGCATCCAAAGAACACCATTCCTACTGTGAAGCATGGGGGTGGAAACATCATGCTTTGGGGCTGTTTTTCTGCTAAGGGACCAGGACGACTGATCCGTGTAAAGGAAAGACTGAATGGGGCCATGTATCGTGAGCTTTTGAGTGAAAACCTCCTTCCATCTGCAAGGGCATTGAAGATGAAACGTGGGGCTGGGCCTTTCAGTATGACAATGATCCCAAACACACTGCCCGGGCAACGAAGGAGTGGCTTCGTAAGAAGCATTTCAAGGTCCTGGAGTGGCCTAGCCAGTCTCCAGATCTCAACCCCATAGAAAATCTTTGGAGGGAGTTGAAAGTCCATGTTGCCCAGCGACAGCCCCAAAACATCACTGCTCTAGTGGACCCAAAATACCAGCAACAGAGTGTGAAAACCTTGTGAAGACTTACAGAAAACTTTTGACCTCTGTCATTGCCAACAAAGGGTATATAACAAAGTATTGAGATTAACTTTTGTTATTGACCAAATACTTATTTTCCACCGTAATTTGCAAATAAATTCTTTGAAAATCAGACAATGTGATTTTATGGATTTTTTTTTCTCATTATGTCTCTCATAGTTGAGGGAGAACTTTCACAATTGGTGGCTGACTAAATACTTTTTTGTCCCACTGTATCTATCGATCTCTCTATCTATTTATCTACCTATATACATGTGCAGTCATGGGACAGATTTTGGTTCATGCAGTATACATGCACTTTTGGGTATAATGATAATTCTGACCAGCAGTTTGCATGTTAATTAGTGTTGAGCGCGAATATTTGAATAGCAAATTTTTACCGCAAATATTGGCACTTTGTGATTTCGCGAATATTTAGAATATCGCGAAATGTATTCGTTATGACGAATATTCATTTATTTTTCACAGTACACATCACAATGATGTGTACAATGTATATAAAAAGTGATCATCCCTCCCTGCTTCCAGCTTGTGGTCCAAAGAGGGAAAATATGCGAAAATTTGCAAATATCGGCACTTATAGAGGACACTGATCCCTCCCTTCTTTTAGCTTGTGGGCCAATGAGAAGGATGCAAATACAGTTGTCAGAGGTTAGCAACATCCCTAGCAACCAATAGGAAAGTAGTTTGTTGAAAGATATAATCGCGCATGTGCATTTTGCGAATTCTATTACGAATTTCACATGGGGGGGAAAAAGTGAATATGTGACATTCGCAAATATAGGACGAATGTTCATCCATATATTTACAAAATATTGCCAGTTCGAAAATGGCCTATGCCGCTCATCACTAATGGTAATGTCAGTTCCTTTTGACTTCTATTTTATGCACCTAACTTGCAACATAATTGGTGACAACAGATATTTAGAAATGTTCAACTATATTTTCTTATTCAGAGATCATACAGTGACACCTCTTTGAGAAGACCACCCAATATTGCATTCAAAAGTGATTTTCTATGGAGGTGGTCTTCTTACTGACAGTAGCCAATATGCATAATGTATGGTGAACTGAAAATGTGGTCTGGATAAGAGGGTGGTCTTCTCATAGAAGTGGCCTTTTGGAGTGGTTTTACTTTTTATGCAAAATATTCTTCATTATGCTGAAGCCCAGAATTTGGAAATGTTAAATTGTTTCAAGATTTGTAAAAGGGGAAAAAAATTAAAATTTTGCTCCAGATCTTGTTGTTTTGGTCGGTCACTTGACTCCATTCCGTCCTGTCATTGTATTCAGCTTAAATCTTTCCTTTAGTAAATGCAATAAAGCTTGTCTATTGCTTTTGTGATATTCCTCCTCCATTGCTCCTCTGCCTCTGTGGTTTGTGAGCCTCGCAGAACCACATTGGGAACTGGTGATTTTCTGTGACTTGGCAGAGGAGCATGTGGTTAATGTCACACTAGCAAAGTCAGTGGTTAAATCAGAGGGGAACAAGACAATGATTTGCCATCTGGCCGTGGACTCTGAATAGCAGCTAAATTGTAATGCTATCCAGAGTAAACATATTGCTCCCTTGAAAACCTTTTGTCAGTTCACCAAAACTCTTCATTACACAGTGAGGCTTGTTTGTGAGATGGTTCCACCCATATAGTAAATCTTCCCTGTAAAGAACGTAGTCTACAATTTCCTTTACCTGCATCGCAGATATAAAGAGTCTTCTGTCTGTCCTGGGAGAATGACCAATATGCCTCTTAATGTCAAAAGTTCAGGTCAACTGAGAATGAATTGGTATTGGTTGTATTTGCAGTAACAGTGGGAAAAAAATTTAAAAATCCTTTTATCAAGTAATGTGATCCTTGGGGGAGGGTCATTCAGTCATTAAAGATAATAGATGAATTATTATTTTTTCTACATCCAGGTTTAGAAGGAGTTTGACCAAAATTATCCTTAATGACAAAGAATATTTTGGTTTTGGTTATATCTGCAGAAATAATAAGAAAAACAGGAAGATCCAATTTATCAATCAATGTGTCTCAGCAGTGATCCTTGGGGGAGGGATCTTTAGTCATCAAAGATAATAGATAAATATTCTGTATCCAGCTTTAGGATGTGGTTGATCAATAATCCCTTTATTGTCAAACTTCAACTCGACGAAGATTGTATTGTATTGTTTATATCTGCAAAAACAATGGGGGGATAATCCTACTCCCCCAATCATTGTTTTCCAGCAGTGATCCCCAGGGGAGGGGCCTTCAGCCTTCACAAATAATGGACAAATATTCATTTTTCTATATCCAGCTCTAGGATGAGATATTTTCTTAAATTTCAAACTTTAAGTTGACCAAGAATGCATTGTCATTGATTTTATCTGGTGAAAGATAGGAAATAAAACAGAGAGATCCTACTTACCCAATGTTTTCCCAGCAGTGATCATCGGAGTATGGGCCTTCAGCCCATACAGATAATGACTTAGATTCTGGATCCATCTTTAGGATGGGGTTGATTTGCATCAACATTTCTACTTGATGACCCTCAAGTGAAGAAAAGTTGAAAGAATAGTTCAATGATGTAGGGATAATGGTCAAAGTTGAGTCGCCTCATCTCAACAAACCTTTCTTCAATTGGACCTGCCTAGAGATCAGATGATTGTTGCAAATTCACTTTCAGAAACCCCCCTTATTACAGAGGGTGGCTGCCCCTGGTCATACATGTCCCATGCAGTGAGGAATGAATGTAAATGAATGGATGAATATGAGATGCAAGGACATACCATGAGAACATGAGCTATGGACTCGATAGAGAAACAGCTCCGGCACATATGGAAGTGTGAATAGGCGTGGTATGGGACACAGTCCTGGCCAACCAGGGAGTATACAGGTGTGGTGGTGCGTTGTCACGGAAGGCACAATAGTTCAACAATAAAGAAGACGTAGGAGACGGCACTCACCATCCAGTAAGATGCTTTATCCTCGGCTAGCAGTCATCACAAGTACAGGCACGTGTGGGAGCATAGACGAGGACGGGGGCAGCCTGGCTGCCCCCGTCCTCGTCTATGCTCCCGCACCTGCCTGTACTCATAATGCCTTCTACCTGAGAATAAAGCATCTTACTGGATGGTTAGTACCGTCTCCTACGTCGTCTTTATTGTTGGAGAACATGAGCTATGCTTTTGCTGGCAGCTCTCTGCTCCTGATCTAGTTGTCCACATGGGACCCTCCTCTGTGAAGTTCATTTATCTTAATAGAACATATGGAAGATAAGATATGTACCAGCTGCTGCCTAGCAACAAAGAACTTGGCCTGTGGACGACAACACTGGATCCCCATGCTCCTGTCGAGTTTGGTTATATATTATATACTTCTCACAGCACTTGATATGGTTGGGCTGGGAGGTAGATTGCTTGTCTACTTGATGGACATTAATTGGAATCACACATACACATATATATACCATACAGATGAATAACTTGCCCGTCATACGTAGGTGATTCTCCACGGAGCGAGGCAATGGACATGAAAAGGTTGAAATTTACAATAAGGATCACATTTTGGAAAGAGTTGAGGAAGTTAAATTAATAACACAAAGATCAAAAACAGAAACAGAAAAAAGGAAAGTGCCAGAGGAAGAGAGACAGCGGGAATCACAGCATTGTTATAGGAATACAAAAACCCACAATTTCACATTCATGTCTGGCAGGGATACTGCTATAGACTCAGTTTTCCTACCCAGAGAATCCTCATACAGTTCATTTAAGAAATTTACAAATTCATTTTAAATGTTAATCTCACCCAAAACATTTTACTATTGTGAGTGAGCGATCCATATAACATGAATTCTGAAAAAAATCTCACGGGAACATCATTCCAAGTACAGTGAAGCCACTCCAAAATACCATCTCTTTGAGAAGACCTTTCTCTTAAAAGACCACTTTTTTGGGTTGGCTTGTCAAAATGGTTTGACTGTATTTCCATTATTGTTGTTGGTAGTTCACGATCATTCAGAAACAATTTATGGAGGGTTTACAAGAAGGGTTACATCATGTAGGGTTTACAAGATTGGTCTTAAGTTGCTTTAACCCTTCAGATCTTATTGGCCACTGACTTCTTTGATGAAAAATTGTAATGTGGCACCCCCTATAGTCTATGGGGCTGTGTACAGTATCTGCTTTACATATCCTAGTGGACAACATCTCTATATTACTCTGCCTATAACACAGTGATATGGGTGAATGCTGTAGAGAAGTGGTTCCCAACCCAGTCCTCAAGGCCCACTAATATTTAGTTACTCCATTGTAATAGAACAGGGAACAATTCAAATCCTAGACTGTTGGTGGGGCTTGGTGGACTGGGTTGGGGACAACATCTCTGTCACTATGCCTTATGGAAACACCATACAGCAACACATAGAGAGCCAAGGGAGGTCCACATGATGCTGCCATATGTATGAGCCCATGGTCCATGATTTGTCCTTTCTTGTGTGGTTTAACAGTCTATTCGGTCCCTTCTTGGTTGTATCTAGTTTTTATTTACTGGTTTTCTAAAGATGAGCAAATCTTTAAAATGTTTTCACATATGGTTTAATTTTTATTTCCCAACGCTGTATTTCAAGCAAATAATATGTTGGTGGATGAAACATTGAACTATTGATCTGTATTTCAGCCTTTATTGTTTTACTTGAGGCTCTGTAATAGGTCATAAATCAGTTTTCTAATGCCCTTGTCTCTAGGTACAGTTCTTCTGGTCAGAAATGACAGATTCTGTAGAGGTTAATAGGCTTCTTATTGGCAAATGATATGAGTGAATGCTGTAGGGCAGGGGTCCCCAACCCAGTCCTTAAAGGGGTACTCCGCCCCTAGACATCTTATCCCCTATCCAAAGGGGACCTCTGCTTTAGGGTGTATGTACACGTTGTTCGTTTCTCTAGCAGAAATGTATTCCATGCATATGTATGGTGTAGCTACCTATAGGTGTCAATAGAGAGACAGTTTTCTTCCTTCTCCAGGAGAGCTAATTTGCATACTTTTTTTCCCATGGAGTTTTGCGACTCCATACATTAGTTGAATCTCCTCAATAATAGTCGGTCACTTACAGATCTACAAACCCCAGTAAGCTGTATGAGACGGATCAAGGGGTCGGCCCTCTTAAGAAAAGGGTTAGTCTTGAGTACCTATAGATAAGTAATCTCCTTGAACTTTTTCCGACATTGCCTTGATACAATTGCTCCTACCAGTTCTTATGTTGGTATGATTTGTGTCCCTGTACTTGCAGGACTGGGACTGTGATCTGAGCCGGACGTCTTTAAAAAGAAACAAATAAACTCTGCGCCTAATTATAACGTATGACTTTCACTAGACGTCAGTTCGGGGAAGATTGCGCTTGCAGTAAATATTCCTTGTGGTAGATTTCACATGGTCTGAATTTTTTTCTGTGGCATGTGATATTTGGCTGAAGCAATATTATTCTAAAAATATGTTAATGATCCCACAGACCATATATCTGTCTTAGAAGCAGCGCTTATTCAGTCAGCACATTGCTCAATACTGAGTATCAAATATATATATATATATATATATATATATATATATATATATATATTTCAGGTTTAGAGAAAAAAGTGTTTTTTTGGGGATATATATATTTATATAAATATATATGTATGTTTGGGCATTTTCAAACTGGAAACAGGAAGTGCTGATTAGCAGGAATGGCAGTGGTGGGGGATCATGCGGGTAAGTATCACCTTTTTTTTTTTTTTTGTTTGTTAAGCCAGCCTAACCTCTTTACGATAGTGCCTTTAACCACTGGAGAGTCACCTGGCTTTACATTGTACATAACATAGACAATTTTAGATATGTTTTATCGAACCTTGACCTTACTTTGTGATGTGTTCATATTGTAGACGCAATATTCTGTATTTACAAACATTTAAAACTGAAATATGGCACAGTGCCCAAAATAAAATCCTTCTTGTTGTTGTAGTTGTTTGCGTTTGCTCTGTTTTGTAACAATAAATTATCTGGGGAGGAAACTAAATACACACTATAGTGTTTTTATAGTTTTATAACAAATTCAGTATATGAATAATTTTTTGAAAGCAGTTGACAAAAATGTTGCTTAGTATGAAATCTCATGAAATTCTCTTGTTTCCATCAGATGCAAAGAGATATTGCCTACAACGTTCGAGAAGGCCCAGTGGTCCACCGGCCTGGGTCAGCAACATATCCCTCTCATGGAGGCCCGATATCTCCACCTCCGACCCCTGTGCCGCACTCCATGCCGCCTTCACCATCTAGGATTCCATACGGTGGCGGGCGTCCACCGGTTGGACAGAGTAATACAACAATGCCAAGAGACAGACTATCCAGTTTGCCTGTCTCAAGATCTATATCTCCTAGCCCCAGTGCCATCTTGGAAAGGAGAGATGTGAAACCAGATGAGGATTTGGGCAATAAAAATGTCCAGTTGATACGAAATGACAGTATGTATGCGGATCCCTACATGTACCATGAAGGCAGGATGAGCATTGCGTCTTCGCATGGTGGGCACCCTCTTGACATGCCAGATCACCTTATTGCTTACCATAGGGGTGCGATGAGGTCTTCAAGCACTTATTCAAACACTATGCAAGTGGAAATGATGGAACAGTCAGTTTATAGACAAAAGAGTCGAAAACACTCAGACAGTCATTTGCCAACCCTTGGATCTAAAACTCCTCCAGCCTCACCTCACAGAGTGACTGATATAAGGATGATGGAGATGCACGGTCATAATGCTCATGGGCCCCCTCATGGTATACACAGTGAAAGGTCTTCTCCAATCCGACAGTCCTTTAAAAAAGATCAGGTTCCCGGAGTATTTGTCGAAGCCAAAGTCCGAAACACTGGTGGAATACTTGGTATGGCTGATATAGTCCCATCTCCTACTGATAAGCAAATGTATGCTGCCGGATATGGAGCTCCCAAAGATAACTATACACGGTAAGAAGTTTGTAGTCTGCTAGAACTAATTTATGTTGATTGAGTCACGCAAGGACTCAAACATTAACCCAGTGTTGTAGACAATTATATTAAGATGTCCTGAGATGATGAGGACCATAGCGTTATTCTTGAGAATGTTGTTGTAGGATGTGTAGGTCATAATGTAAGGTTATATTTGCTGTCATAATAGATTTCTTTGACCCCCTTATCAAGGACCCTTCCAAAGTGAGGCCATATCTATAATTCATTCCAGAAGATGAGCAAATGCCATGTCTTGTCTGGTTCTTCATACTCACATGTGCATGTACATTACTTCTAAATGCTAACCAACTAAACTGCATGAATAGTAATGATGCTTGTAGACTTCTTATTGCTATACAATGGATACCAAGGCTGCTTTCACACTACAAAATCCTCCGTTTTTAAAGATCCGTAGCAAGATCCGTGTGAATATCAGCTGAAAACGGAAGTAACAAAATCCTATACGTCCGTTAGAAAATCCCATTATAGTCTATGGGATTTTCTAATATCCGTATGATTCCGTTATAATCCATTATTGATTACGGACGTTAGTTTGTTACGGAAGAAATAGTTCATGAACTATTTCTTCCGTAACTATCTTCTGTAACAAACTAATGTCCGTTATCAATAACGGATTATAACGGAATCATACGGATATTAGAAAATCCCATAGACTATAATGGGATTTTCTAACGGACGTATAGGATTTTGTTACTTCCGTTTTCAGCTGATATTCACACGGATCTTGCTACGGATGTTTAAAAACTGAGGATTTTGTAGTGTGAAAGAAGCCTAACAGAATGGTAAACTCTGAGAATTCAAAAAAAATCTTTCTATGTTCTAATGGATAGTTCTTTTGTTTTTGCCATTTTTGGATATTTTAGAAGAACTTTGGCCAATGTGTATGATTGCTAGTTTTGTTCTTAACTTTTCCCTGCTGTGTGTATGGAGATGCTGGTCCACCATTGGGGATAGACTACAATCGAGACAACACATGCATGAATATGTATGTAACGTATGGTGAAATCCAATTGATCTTGTGAAATGCTTTCTTATGGTGGTGGTGCACTTTCTTCTAGTAGGTAGTCAGTCCTGTAGTATGTCTGTGTTGTGGGGAGAACTTGCCCTTTATGCAGATGTTTTCTCTCTTCTGAATGCATATTACAATATCTTCTGTTTCCAATTTCTGTAGCCGGTGCAGTTGTTTTCTTCGGCTTGATGGCTTTGTTCCCAGAGTTTATGTATGTTAGGACGGAGATTGCAGATTGATGCTTGTAGGGTTGGATATGTGATGCGCTATGCAAATACACAGTTCCAATCCTACACCCTTTATGTTCATTATCTCGCTCCACCGTGCCGTCTGCTCTATTAAAGCCATAGCATCACAAGTAGTAGAAGAATTAGAGTTGTTGTTCTCCTCTGTCATGTTTTATATGTTGTTGAGCTGTTTTAAGTCGTATTTGTTTTCTTGCAAATGAGGAAGGTCATTTGTTAAGCTACCATTACTACAGAGGTAGTACCCTTCCAACATGGTAGATTTACTTGGGGTGGGGCATGACTACATAACCAAGTACAGATTATCCTGTTGCAGGGACAGTCAATGATCAGCAGTAGTTGGTGGACCATGCTTGTAACAAGTGCTTAATTTACCTCCACAGGGCAAATTACACATTTGTACTGACATGCTAAGTCTTCCAAATGATAAAAGTTTCAATGTAGCCACTTTGGCTAATAGATGAGTGTCCTGGATGACTAAAAACTCCCAAGATATTGCACTGTTTCTGGAAGGAAGCAGCCAAACTTATGTAATTATGTTCATTCCCTTTAAAGGGGTTTTCTGGGACTTTAATATTGATGGCTTATCCATAGGATAGGCCATCAATATCAGATACATAGGTCCCACTCTTGACACCCCACTTATCAGCTGATTAAGGGGGCCACAGCTCATACCATGATCTTTACAGTCAGCTGATCAATGGGGTTTGTGGATGACATTTTGGGGTTTCAGAACCAATTACCAGGTTTCCATAGAGTTATGGTCTCAACATACAATGGTCGTCCTGGAACCAATTCATATTGTAACTTGAGGGACCACTGTACAATGCAAATACATTTTTCTAGATGTACCTAAATTGTGAAGATCTATATACAAGAAATAATAACAGCAGAGCTCCTTATAACGTAGTATGTTTCAAATATCACCTTATAAGGGAAACAGATAGAAACCTGCTCACCTGTTGCTATTGTGTAGGAAAGACACAACAACTTATAGGGCTCTCAGCAACGTTTAAGAACAGTACAGCCACGGGGTGCCGGTCTGGATCATCTGGTCCACCAGAATAGCCAAAGGTCAACAGACATTCAACAAAAACGTCCCAGGTTCTCAAGGCACAATGGGGGGCATTTATCACTGTAGGTGTAAGTGAAGCATTTTTTACACCTTTTTTTTGTGTGTGCTGTAATGTGTAGGAGCGCCAAATTTATTAAATGGTCACAGAGCATTTCATACATTTTGTGCAGGTCACATTTTCAGAAATTTTACTCTTCACATACACCAAAAAGCTAAGTCTGGGCTGGTGTAGTTTTAGAGAATTTTCAGTGGCTTTGCGCCTTTTTTGCGCCTCTTCACAAAAAGGCGCAGTTCATAAAACCCTTCTATATCATGTGTATTGCCAAAATCAGTGGATTGCAACTCAAAATCAGCAGTAATGTGTAAACCAAAAGGCACAAATAAACCCTGCTTGCGCCTTTTTTTTTTTGCGCCTTTTCTAGACACAAAAAAACAGTCTAAAGACAATGATATATGTCGGCCAATGTCTGCTCACTAAGGAAGAATGGTGCTCTTCAGACTTTCACACCAATGAAGATTTATTGAATAAAACGAACACTTAATAGCCATAAATCATGACGTGTTTCAGGGCATTCAGCTCCCCTTCCTCAGATGTGCAAATAGCATACTATTTATCTACTATGGTGGAGAATTATTAAAGCTTGTGGAGAGGAAAAGTTGACCAGTTGCCCAAAGCAACCAATCAGATCGCTTCTTTATTCTTAACAAGGCCTCTGAAAAATAAAAGAAGCTATCTGATTGGTTGCTATGGACAACTGGTCAACTTTTCCTCTCCACAGGTTTTGATACATTTCCTCCTATGTCTCGGACTACAAATTTTGGTAGTTGACTGTAACGCTTATGTTCGGAATACCCCTTTACATCTTCACTGTTTTTTGTTTAATAAACAAACAGTTTTGGCACATGGAATAACTATATACTGTACATATTAAGCACATCCATCATATTTTTCCCGCATGCACAACTACTACTATTTTTTTTTATTTTATGATTTTATTTCATTTTTGCAATATTCTGGTTGATCTAATAATACCTTTTAATTAAAGTGTAGGTTTATGAATCATTTTGATGTTAATATCACTTCTATCATAACTGTTTTCTCTCTTTTTTTTCTCTTTTTTATTATGCCTAATCTAGCTATAAAATATTTTATTAAAAGAAGAGATTCATTTTTTAGCTTGGATGCCAACTGGCGCCTGAGCACAGCTTAACCTTTATATTGATGGTTCGGGGAATTTTATGGCGCTACATCGATTTTTAATGTTTTTATTACGTATGCACTCAACCGGAGGTAAAACCGAGCAGCAGGCTTTGTTTACATTGGATCTGATTATGTATTAACCACCATTCATGGTGAAATGTTATTATTCCCGGGACATGTTATTTCATTGTTTACCTTGGACGTAATGAATCACTGACTAAAAGTCAAGTAGATTTCTGTGTATCTCTGGAATATTGAGCCGCTAAATAAGAAAATATGTTCTTATTCTATTGTTAGGGATTCTCCATTTTGGACATTTTCTACCTATGAGGTCCTCTAGGGAGTAACTTATTCTGGGAGGAGCTCCAGCTAGGACCACCCACGATGAGCATTACTCGTTGGCACCCTTTGAAATCTATAGGTGTAGAGTGGTTCTTTGGATAGGGGATAAGATGCCTAGGGGCAGAGTACCCCTTTATGAGAAATAGATGCTAAGAGAATATTGGCACAGTTCAGGAATCCCCTTCAGTGGCTTGACTATAAAGGATACCAAAGGAGGACTGCAGTTCAGGACCATGGTAAAGATTTTAATTCATATTCCTACTTCTTTCCCCTTCTGTTACCTCCATATGCCATAATAAGGTACATGAAAAGAGGTATCCTTAAGCTTTAGTGCCCATTCACACTACGGATTGCGTCTGCAGCAACGCAATGGTAACAGTGCAAGCCTGTGCAGAATTCCGAGGAAAGAATAAACATGTTCATTCTTTCGGTGGGTCCGAATCCGGAATTTCTGATGTAAAGTTTTCCACCGTGAAAATTACACATTGTGAACAGGTCAACAGGAAACCCATTCATACGGATGTTATTTTTCATGCAGTGGAATTTCCAAGATGGATTTCTGAGCGGAATTTCTGTAGTGTGATCAGGCCATAAGGGGCATTTACTTTATGTAAAAAAGTGTGCCTTTCATTTCAAGTGACTTTTCAGCATAAGCTGTGTGTTTACATGAGGAGCACCACTATTTTTGACCACTTTATAACTTGTAGACAGCATTTTTCAGCAAATTTCTGCTGTGCAGGCTTCATCTATAATTTGCAGTTCTCCCAGAGCTGGTGTTCAGAGCTCCCCCCGTAATAGACTTGTATTGCTTGTCTTGCAGTCACAGGACAAAGCTGAGCTAATTTTCTATGTGGAAAACAGTCTGACAGGAGAGGAAGGGGAGGGACACTTTGAGTGTCTAAACTATGTGGATCTGACCACTGGGACTCCAATAAGTCAGTAGAATTCCGGCCCTGTGTTCCCAACCTGGTATAGTGGATTAAGGGCAGACCATCAATTTAAAAAAGTCAGATGACCCCTTTAAAAACTTTTTTTTTTTTTTTAAAGCTCTAGACTGCCCTTTTAAGTCCTTGAGTTGTCTTCAATTTTGTAGTTACATGATTGTATTGTTAGCTGGTTTACAACCAATACTGTCCCTACTATGGCTCCTATAGTTTTTCTTATATGCAATCCTCCTTGAATGAAATCCTTTCTTCGAATGCAGCTGTGGTGACCCAGGGTTGTGGGGTGACCACAGGGCGTGAAGGGTGTAGGTGGATGGGCAGATGGTATTAATCCCAGGGGCAAGATGTTATTAACCCCTAATGTTCGTGACACCAGAGAAGTTTTGGGGGATCGGTAACCACCCAAACAATATCTCTGCTATCCCAAGGTTAGGCAGGGCAAGAAAAGTCCAAGACCAGGTTATGGGTTAACTGAGGTTTTACTGAGGTCAGACAGTTGTTATAGTCTTTACAGCTAGGCCAGAATCCCAGAGAGTCAGCCAGTAACAAGGAAAGGGCCCTGCAGCTTGCTTGGGGTTGCGATACATTTGGATCAGACTTCCATGCAGCCACTCTGACTATAATTGACTTGACTGGTAACTTGACCTGGTTGTAGGTAGAGACAGTAGACATAGATGGCTGGACTTACTGACATATGCAGGCTTGAGTGCAGGCTTTATGGCCTCCAGGTGTACTGGATACTGGATCAGAGGTGTCTGTGCTTTGCTGTCCTCCGCAGAAAGAGCAAAAGAGGTAGATTGCAGCACCTCCCTTCCTTAAGAACGGGGGGGCTGAACTAGAAGCCCATAGATCAAGCTGCAGGTCATGTGCTTAACTGGTGCTCTCTGGGTAACATGTGAGAACATAACATGTGAAAACTCCAAAGGTCCTTTAGACATTTACATTGGTCTTCCAAAGGTCCTTTATACTTTATATACACATAATACCTAATGTTGTACTGGCTTGACATAGTAACACTAATTCATTATGGGGGAGACACTGCAGGGAGCCCCCAGGACACTGAGGGACTCAACCTGACAGGGCCTAAGGGTAGTACAGGGTTATATCCTGTACTGGGACATTACACAGCAATCCGGAAGTATTTTTTTGTGTGTATTTCCCATGCTTTGCCAAATTATAATTTTTTCTATATTGAATAACTATTTTAATAGGGTTAAAAAGTAGGTAGGTTACAGTAGATCCTGAGCAATGACCTAATAGGGACAAATTACTTGCGGGTAGCAGTGGCAGCAGTCACAGGCTTTATTAATACCATGTCTTGGCCTCTCAAGACCACTTTTCTTCCCAGAATTCCCCCTGCGTCTGGTTTATAGACAATAAAAAGATACCCACATAGTATAATAACCATAAATAATGACCGTCGCCATTATTCTTCTAACTCAAAGGGCCGTGAAACAACAATGCTGGGAATCAGAAACCCTCCATAACTACTGGTTGAGCAAGTCGATTATGACATTTGGTTACATTTACACTCGAACCTTCCGAAAACCAGCGCTGAGAAGTGCTTATTATTCCGAGCCCCTGCATAGATGAGATGGAAACCGCACGGTGTAGTCTGTCATTATGTGATCCTGCCTTGAGCCAGCTTCTTAGTCCTCACCACACGTGGTACAGCCCATGGAGTAATGGAAGCAATGCCTTATTTTATCGAATGAAATGCATGAAGGAAGAATTTACGTCAAATTGTGACCTATTTGTATTTGATTTATTCAGAGATTAATTTTTTCTTTTTCTTTTTGCTGCATTGGATTTTAAAAACGACATTAAAGGGGTACTCCACTGGCCAGCGTTAGGAACTTAATGTTCTGAACGCTGTTTTTGCGCTGCGGGGGTCGGCCATGCCCCCCTGTGACATAAAGGCAACGCCCCCTCAATGCAAGTCTATGGGAGGGGGCGTGACGGTCGTCACGCCCCCTCCCATAGACTTGCATTGAGGGGGCGTTGCCTTTATGTCACAGGGGGGCATGGCCGACCCCCGCAGCGCAAAAACAGCGTTCAGAACATTAAGTTCCTAACGCTGGCCAGTGGAGTACCCCTTTAAAAGCTCATCCACCTCTAGAATGGGCAATGTTACACAAGTATACATTAGAATACTGCAATGTAGAGTGTGTGTGTGGGGGGGGGGGGAGGGGGTCTACCGTATTTTAGCCCAAAAATTAAACATATACCAGCATGATGCAGACCAAATATAATCAGAATTAGCCTATATGTTTGGGCTAT
Source organism: Hyla sarda (assembly GCF_029499605.1). Lineage (NCBI taxonomy): Eukaryota > Metazoa > Chordata > Amphibia > Anura > Hylidae > Hyla > Hyla sarda. The sequence goes on from NC_079193.1 coordinate 39,636,225, forward strand.
TGAAGCCGAGATGTATACCCCTGGCAAAGCACCCATTCTGAATGTGAATGAGCCCTATGATGTATACGCCTGGCCTGGTATATTTTGGTATTACCATAGTATTATTTGGCACTGTTTGGTAGTACTTTTTCAAAAACAGTGATTGGATAATTGAGGCCATTTAGCTATACAGTGAGAAAGAGTTATTAAGGCACTGTATTATGTAAGTACTGTCAGTATGCATTGGATCTTAAGCATTGTGTGACGGTGTATATATATATATATATATATTTTTTTTTTTGGTACAGTTGTGACCAGTTACTTTGTTAGTGTCTCAATCTATATTATTAGGACACAGTATTTATATACAATATGAAAACCACTCTAAAGGCTTCTTTTATGGTTTGATACCTCAAGACAGGGGCGTAACTTTAGTGGGTGCAGAGGTAGCAGTCACACTGGGGCCCTGGTGTCTAAGGGGGTCCTAAAGGACATCTGCCCTATAAGAGCCCAGTATTATAATTGGCACATGGGGTCTTGTTGCATATTTTGCATCAGAGCTAGGGTTGCCACCTTTCTTGCAAAAAAAAAATAAAAAATACCGGCCTTGCTAATTTGCATTATTAATTATATATGCGTAACATCACAAGATACACATGCAGGGGAAAATTTTGTCCTATTCTGACCCCTATAACTTTTTTATTTCTCCTTTTACGGGCCTGTATGAGGGCTCATGTTTTGCGCCCCGGTCTGTAGTTTTTAACACGACCATTTTTGTTTTCATGTGACTTTTTGATGGCTTTTTTAATTCAATTTGGGACTTGCAGTTATTTACTAACTACAACTCCCAGCATGCCCAGATAGAGCCTGTGGCTCAGCAGCTACAACTACAACTCCCAGCATGTTGGACTATATAGTAGTATATAGTATACCGTAGGTCAGTGTTTCCCAACCAGGGGTGCCTCCAGCTGTTGCAAAACTACAACTCCCAGCATGTTGGACTATATAGTAGTAAATAGTATATGTCGGTGTTTTCCAGCCTGGGGTGCCTCCAGCTGTTGCAAAACTACAACTCCCAGCATGTTGGACTATATAGTATATGTCAGTGTTTTCCAGCCAGGGGTGCCTCCAGATGTTGCAAAACTACAACTCCCAGCATGCCCGGACAGCCGTTGGCTGTCCAGGCATGCTGGAAGTTGTAGTTTTGCAACAGCTGGAGGTGCTCTGGTTGGGAAACACCTGTATAGGAAATGGTGCAACATTCTGGGAGTCGGGGCGTTGGTTGGATAAATACCGGCCGTTGCATTGCCGGTATTTTTAATATAAAAGTACCGGCAAGGTGGCCAAAATACCGGCTGTGGCGGTAAAATACCAGCCAGGTGGCAACCCTAATCTGGGCCCAGAAGCTACAAGTTACTCCTCTGGTTTTAGGTTAGAATTTCCATGGTTAATTTTGTCCACTTTTTGGAATTTTAAATGTAGTTGAAAACTAAAGAAAAGATTTAATACTTTCCACCTGACTGGAGAAAACATAAGTGACAGCATGAAGGAAAATGTTATTATTCATGGTGTCAGCCGGCACCCCATAAACATAGGTGTCTTTGTTCATAGGTGTCGGAGACGTCGCATCTCTACCTCTAATCTCCTGCGTTCTCCATACAGTCATAATAACACCCCGGGCTTCTCTGTTCTTGATGGAATCAAATTTGAGGAATTTTACCTCACTTTCCTTTCATCTTCTCTCAACGCTTCTCAAATAATAGAATTTGCGAAAGAAAAAAAAAGAAAAAAAGATTTTTTTTTTCATATTTCTTCGTGAATTCCGAGCTGCTTCCTTAAAAAAAAAAAAAAAAAAAGAGACGCTGTGGTTTACCAGAATAGGCCAAGTTCATCCTTGAAAAGTCATAATTTAGTCAAAATTCCGAATTGTTTCCAGATTGTTCCATCTAGAAATAGACCGGGTATCTGACTGCGCCACTTAGAAGACGTATATTTAGTCCTGCAGCCGGACTTCATGACAGTCTTCAGACGCTCAGAAGAAAATGTTGTCTCTTTTTTAAGAAGTTTTGGTATCCAAATTAATTTATTAAGTAATTTAGAGAAATGTCAAATGACTGATAGAATATGTAGTGTGGGAGATTAGCTCCAAAGAGCCAGGCAAATAACGGCAAAACAACAGTTAGAGAAAGTGACGTATAGTTCAAACAAGGCTTTTGCTGTTTTAATTTGTAGCGCAAAACAAAATACAGTGGTTCCTCAACATACGATGGTAATCCGTTCCAAATGAACCATCGTTTGTTGAAACCATCGCATGTTGAGGGATCCGTGCAATGTAAAGTATAGGAGGTTATACTCACGTGTCCCCGCCGCTCCGGACCGTCACCGCTGCCCTGGATGTCGTCTTCCATCGCTGTTGCCGCGTCCCCGACGCTCCGGACGTCTCTGCTTCCCCGGGATCCTCGCTCTCCGTTGCCGCCATCAAGTCACTACGCACACTGCTCCTATTGGATGACGGGACGGCGTGCGCGGCGACGTGATAACGACGGAGAGCGCCGTCGATGCAGGGGATCCTGAAGAGGACGCTCCAGAGCCCTGAGGAAAGGTAAGAGATCCTCACCGGAGCACACGGGGCACCGTAAACTGCTATCCGGTGGCAGCTGAAGCAGTCTGCGCTGCATGATAGCCGTTTATGCGATGGCCCCGACATACAAAAGCATCGTATGTTGATGCTGCCTTCGACATGCGATGGCCTCTGAGAGGCCATCGCATGTTGAAATTATCGTATGTCGGGGCCATCGTAGGTCGGGGGGGGTCACTGTACAGCCTTACCTTAAAGGGGTACTCCCGTGGAAAACTTTTTTTTTTTTTTTTTTTTTTTTTTTTTTTAAATCAACTGGTGCCAGAAAGTTAAACAGATTTGTAAATCACTTCTATTAAAAAATCTTAATCCTTCCAGTACTTTTTTAGGGGCTGTAAACTAAAGAGAAATCCAAAAAATAAATGCATTTCCTGTGATGTCATGATCACAGTGCTCTCTGCTGACCTCTGCTGTCCATTTTAGGAACTGTCCAGCATATGTTTGCTATGAGGATTTTCTCCTGCTCTGGACAGTTCCTAAAATGGACAGCAGAGAGCACTGTGGTCATGACATCAGAGGAAATGCATTTCTTTTTTGGATTTCTCTTTAGTATACAGCCCCTAAAAATTACTGGAAGGATTAAGATTTTTTTAATAGAAGTGATTTACAAATCTGTTTAACTTTCTGGCACCAGTTGATTTAAAAAAAAAAGTCTTCCACAGGAGTACCCCTTTAAATGCAAAATAAATACTTCTTGGAAAAGTAAACAAAACAGTATCATTCCTATCTATACAGGTGGCTTCCTACCAGTCACTGCAGCAAAACAATATATATATCAATATGAGTTCCTCACATGTGAAAAATGTTGCCTTAGAGCAGTGTTTCCCAGCCAGCTGCCTCTAGCTGTTGCAAAACTACAACTCACAGCATGCCTGGACAGCCACCAACTGTCCGGGCATGCTGGGAGTTGTAGTTTTGCAACAGCTGGAGGCAGCTGGTTGGGAAACCCTGCCTTACAGCCTCTCCTGCAGATAGAGTTAAGCTTCTTTTTAAGCCCAGCAATAATCGACCTTAACTCCTAGTTTTCCAGTTTGCACAGGTGCTGTCAGGAAAGGAATGAGCGGCCCCACTACCCAACTGCCTTTCATTTCTTAAAAATCAAGTTCCATAAACCGATTTTACCAAATGTCCAGTAGCAGCTGGGGTCTGCTAAGGATTTCACACTGTTTTTGGACTTCCCATATCTCACCAGGCTTTCGGCGGGTAGTTAGGGTATAAAGCAAGGGCATGGCTATATGCCTTTTGACCCTAAATCAGTACTTACCTTAATTAATTCCTCCAGTGCCGAGATATCAGAGATAAAAAAGAGATTCAAATTAGGCTTGTAGCCCACTGGGTGTTATCTTCAGGGTAGAGGTTTGGATTACAGTGCAGACTAGTGGCTGCCAATCAGGGGGTAGAGGAGGTGACCAGTATGCAGGGGGAGGGGCTAACTGGTGAAGGAGCTGGACTCGAGGAGTGAAGGGGAACGCCCAATGGACTCCAAAGCCTAATTTGCATATATTTTTAAGCTCCGATATTTTGGCGCTGGAGGGGTCAATTAATTAGTGAGAGGTATGTATTGATTCAGGGTCCTAAGTCCTATACAGCCATGGCCTTAATTTATACCCTTAAACCTGGCAGATAGTTCGGATGATATAGACCGGGTCTTGTTCTCTCATGCTTTCTTATTCTGCTTTCTTACCACTCCTATGTCATCTTAAAGCGTCTCTTATCTATATCCATATATCTATCTATCTATCTATCTATCTATATATATATATATATATATATATATATATATTCATACTGTGTACTTTGGGAACTGCCTGCTGTGGATGGAGCATTTCAATGACTCTGCTTCATAAAATGATGGATACGGTTTTCTGGTATGCGCTCTTAGTTTCTTTGTTCTCCCTGGTCAGTAGTCTCCAAAAGTGTGGCCCTCCAGATGTTGCAACCGTTGGCTGTCCGGGCATGCTAGGAGTCGTAGTTTTGCGAAATATGGAGGGACACACCTTTTGGAGACTACTGTCTCAGATTAGTACATTCATTTTTATGTAAACATTTTTGATTGGTCAGTGATCAGTACTGAGACCCCCTCAGTTTAATAGCTAAAGGGGAATGGCAACACCTAAGTTTTAGCTTAAGTATACATTTCCAAGAGGAGTAACAGAGGAATAGCACAAAGCAGATGCTCACGATTTGTAGACAAAAATTCTGCAACTATGAAGGTGAAGTAAGGATAGGTCTATGCTATTGGCAGCCATTGTATTGAGCCTCTGAAAGGCGTTATCCACTATTGGAAAAACATGGCTGCTTTCTTAAAGAAACAGCGCCACTCTTGCCCTTAGGTTGCGTGTGGTATTGTAGCTGAGTTGCATAAAAGTGAATAAAGTCAAGTTGTAATACCAAACATAACCCGAGGACAGGTGTGGTGCTGTTTTTTTTTCTTATTCCTAAATAACCTCTTTTAATGGTTACCAGAAGTCACAATCATTTTTCAACGACATGGTACGTTCCCTCATGTACGTTCAATAATACAACTCACATCTCCATGTTGCCCTTCCAAAACTTTTTTTTTTTTACAAAAACATCTTTGATGTTTAGATGTCTGACTACATGTACATGATGGTGGTTAGACTGTAATTTGTGAATCTTAATATCTGGATATATATATATATAATTTTTTTATTTTTTATTTTTTTTAGTTTATTTTTCAACTCTAGTAATAGGCTATTCCCTTGTTTTTACAGAGAGAGGATGCATGCCATGGAGAAACAGATTGCTAGTCTAACTGGCCTGGTTCAGACTGCACTTTTTAAAGGGCCCAGCCCAAGCAGCAATAAGGATGCACCTGGGTAAATATGCGAAAGCTTTTTATTTACATTTAGCCAGTACCCAGGGCGGAATTTACTATGTTGGCGGAGGACATAACTTTATTATAAATGGGTATGGTCTGAGATATTTGGGAAATGCAAGCATAGCAGAGAGTAGCTCTACAAATGTGCAGCCTGGAAAGTAAAGAGTTAAGGGGATACCAAGGTTTTTACAGTTAGAATTAGGGGTGCACATAAATAAGAATGGGCTTCCATGGCATAAATCAAACCATGCTAGTGCTGGTTGCCCACATGTCCTCACTTTACAGCAAGTTTATTCTTATTTGCTCTGCCTACTTTCTAATTGCCTATTAGTCTATAGTAGTGGTCTCAAACTGTGGACCTCCAGAGGTTGCAAAACAGGTCGTGGACAACATGTTGAGGAACATTGCTCTACAGCAGGTTGAGGGCAAGAGCTTGAGGAGCATTGCAACAGCTGGAGGGCAACAGGATTAGGAACATTGCAACAGCTGGAGGGCAACCGGATGAAGAACATTGCAACAGCTGGAGGGCAACAGGATGAGGAACATTGCTCTACAGCAGTGGTCTCAAAACTGTGGACCTCCAGATGTTGAAGAATATGAAAGCAACATGTTGAGGAACATTTCTCTACAGCAGGTTGAGGGCAAGAGGTTGAGGAACATTGCAACAGCTGGAGGGCAACAGGATTGGGAACATTGCTCTACAGCAGAGGTCTCGAAACTGTGGACCTCCAGATGTTGCGAAACAGGTTGAAAGCATGAATATTGAGGATCATTGCTCTACAGCAGGTTGAGTGCAACAAGTTGAGGAACATTGCAATAGCTGGAGGGCAACCGGTTGAGGAACATTGCAACAGCTGGAGGGCAACCGGTTGGGGAACATTGCAACAGCTGGAGGGCAACCGGTTGAGGAACACTGCAACAGCTGGAGGGCAACTGGTTGAGGAACATTGCAACAGCTGGAGGGCAACAGGTTGAGGAACACTGCAACAGCTGGAGGGAAACAGGTTGACGAACATTGCAACAGCTGGAGGGCAACAGGTTGAGGAACATTGCAACAGCTGGAGGGCAACAGGTTGAGGAACATTGCAACAGCTGGAGGGCAACAGGTTGAGGGACATTGCTCTACAGCAGAGGTCTCAAAACTGTGGACCTCCATATATTGCAAAACTACAGCACCCAGCGGCTGTCCGGGCATGCTGGGAGCTGTAGTTTTGCAACAGCTGGAGGTCCACAGTTTCGAGATCACTGGTCTGTAGGGATCACAGCCTTCTCTAATAAACATATGCAAAGTTTGCAAAGTATCTCCATGAGTACTTTAGTCTTTCGATGGGGTGTCACTTGCATGGTTTGAGCACGGAACCCGATAGTAACGACGGACACGCATCTTGGAGTGAATAAAATAATAATTGTACACAAAAGTGCATCTTGCATGTGATTGCGCTTTAACCCTTCTAACATATTAAAAAACAAACGTAACATGGTTACATAGAAACATACATAGTTGCGGGGCCCAGGATCCTGACAGTATTACCGCCAGTACTGCCCTGATCATATATGACAGACTTTAGAAAATCCCTAATCCACCAGAATATATATTTGGAAAGAAAATTTTTCCTCCTGTGGGCATCATTGAGGGTATCTGCTATCCGTGCTTAGAATAACCCAAATGTTCTTTTCTCTCCTCCTTTAATAACAACTGATCTTTCCGTTTTCTTTATTTCAGTGAAAAAGTCATAAGATCTGCAAGCAGCACTCCGCCGGTCACCGACAGCCCAGGTACAGTGGGAAAAGTGTGGTTCTTCTATTGTCTTTTGCTATTGAATTATACGTGATAACGGGAGCCAATACTATTAAAAGGGGTACTCTCGTGAAATTATTATTTTTTTAAACAGATCTTTAAATTACTTCAATTAAAAAATCTTAATCCTTCCAGTACTCATCAGCTTACTACAGAGAAAGTTCTTTTCTTTTTGAATTTCTTTTCTGTCTGACTACAGTGCTCTCTGCCGACACCCCTGTCCGTATCAGGAACTGTCCAGGGCAGGAGCACATACTTATAGCAAACCTCTTCTGCTCTGGACAGTTCCTTACATGGATAGAGGGGTCAGCACTGTGGTCAGACAGAAAAGCATTTCAAAAAGAAAAGAACTTTCTCTGTAGTAAACAGCAGCTGATAAGTACTGGAAGGATTAAGATTTTTTTAATAGAATTCATTTACAAATCTGTTTAACTTTATGGCACCAGTTGATTTAAAATAAATTGTTTTCCACCGGAGTACCCCTTTAAGTACTATGGCAGCCAATACTATACTATAACTTTTTAAATTGTATTCACTAAAAAGAACCTTAAAGGGGTTATCCAGGAAAAAACTTTTTTTTTATATATATATCAACTTGCTCCAGAAAGTTAAAAAGATTTGTAAATTTCTTCTATTAAAAAATCTTAATCCTTTCAGTACTTATGAGCTTCTGAAGTTAAGGTTGTTTTTTCTGTATCTGAATGAAAGGATGTGGTATACAGGTGAAACTCGAAAAATTTGAATATCGAGCAAAAGTTCAATTTATTTCAGTAATGCAACTCCTCTGCGGAAGAAAGCATGAAGTGCTCCAAAATCTCCTGGTAGAAGGATGCATTGTCCCTAGACTTAATGAAGCGCAGTGAACAACACCAGCAGCTGACATGGCCCCCAAATCATATCATATATTGGGGATTTGGGGTTTTCATGAGCTGTAACCATAATCCTCACAATTATGACAAATCACGGCTTGAACTATTTTGCTTTGCATGTAGTGAGTCTCTCATATATTAGTTTCATTACTAAAAGAAATTAACTTTTGCACGATATTCAAATTTTTGGAGTTTCACCTGTATTCCTGGCTATGGGCACTGGCCTAATGCCCAAAATGTAGTTCTCCCTTGCCCTAAATGCTATTGCAGCTCTCTAACACTCACTGGGTTTATTCAGCCGAACAGAAAGACTGAGACCCTCTGAGTAAGAACAATTCCTTAGTGTATGGGTAGAGGGGCTTCACAACATGGCCTTGTATGAGGAAGGCATTAGGTGAAACACATGACTAACCGTAAAGAGGAAAGGGGAAAAAAGGTGCGCACCTAGTGAAGCCTGCAGATAGATTGTAGAACTGCGATGGTGGTTGTTACCGGATCCATATGTGCTCAGACCACAACTCCTCTCCGGGCACATAAAATATAGAAAGTCAGCAGCCGTGTAAATCCTCTAGACTCTGCAGACACCAGTGAAGTATCTATTCCATAAAGTGTGCCGCGTTTCTAGTCCCTGCCGGGCTCTTCATCAGACACCCTGGTCCTGATGAAGAGCTCGGTAAGGGTTAGAAACGTGGTACTTAGACTTCACAAAAAGTAGATCCTATTCTAAAACTTCTTTCCATTCGCTCACCTACAGTATTTTTTTTTCTTTAAGTTAGTGTGGTTACGGGGTGTGATGAGGGCAGATGTTGTTACCCTAGGGGCAGATGGAATTAACCCCTTATATTTGTGATGCCAGAGCGTGGTTTATCCTCAATACCACCCGAAGGTATACCGCTGGATCCTGGGCTAGGCACGGGGGGCAATAATGACTCCGATGCCAGGTTACGGATAACGGTAGCTTTACTGAGGGTAGACAGATGGTAAAGTCTATACAGTTCAGCCAGGGCCCAAGGAGGTGACCAGTGACTCAGAGACCTTAAGGGCTTGCTGGGACTTGTAGTAGGATTGGACAACTTAATGCAGGCCACGCTGACTTGACAGTTGCTGACAGGGACTGACTTGACTGACAAAGCTATGACTGTAGATTACTTGCAATTGACTGTGGCTGCAGACTGGACTTGAGGCCTCCAATGACTCTGGACACTCACCTAGACTCTACTTGACTGCACTGGACCTCAGCAACAAGAGCTCTAAGCTCCAAGAGAGCGAGTGAGCTCCACCTAGGGCTTATATGGGGGAGACTAGCAGGGAGCCCATAGGTCACCCCTGGGATCACCTGGTCACTGGTACCTCCTTTGTAACAATCACATGGCACATTTCTTAAAGCAACAACACATTATATATTATAATACATAGAAAAACATATATACAGAGGGGGGGGGGGGGGGGGAACAAGCATAAGGGGCCCAGGAGACACTGAAGTGAGGCTGCCGGACAGGGCAACAAGGGTGCGGGGTAACTCCTCCCGTACTGGGCCACCACATTAGCTGGTAATGCCAAGCAGTTACAAATTTTAAGAAGGTCTGCATAAAGAGCTATAGGGATAGCATTGCAGTAAGCTAGTCGATAGCAGACCACGTTGATACCTACCACGGACTACTTTAGCAAATAGTAAAAAAAAAAATAAAGTTTTGTTTTGTAACCTGTTCCATTAAAGTGATCAGTGTTTTAAGCATTTCTTTAGGTTTGTTTATAGCTTAGTCTTCCCTTGTAACTGTTCAGTGGTTTCCAATCGATAGATAATTCCTTCTCATTATCTACATTATTGACAGTGATTCTTCACTGTTTGTGTACCGAAAAGGCAAGCTCAGTCAAAACAGCCACAGAAATGCTGTTTGCCGTCCAAAATAAATTTCCTGTCAGCAGAAACAGAAGGCGCGTATTGTTTGTCGTGCTGAACACAATGAGCTGGGGAACTGTGATTAACCCATTTTGCGGGGGATGGAAGTGCATCGTGAAGTGATGCCTCCACCAGCAAGAAAAACAAACCTCATGAATTGTTTCCCTGCTGTCACCTCCTGACTGACACTGAGCCATGTGTTGGTGATTTAATAGAGAGACAAATGCAGAAGCTTGGTTTACCACATATTCAGGCCCAAAGTATCTACTGTGCAGTATATACACAGGGAATCGGCGTCTTTGAGATGGCTCAATATAGTGCAGTTAATGCCAATGTTTTGGGGTTAGATAGTGGTTCCAAAATAGGAAAAATGCTCACCTATGGGTGTTGTGCAGGGGCCGGCACAACACTGGCGATCGCATGTGTCAGGTAGCAGTATGCAGTGTCGGGAGGCTGCCGGCCATGGGTCCCGCTGTGCCAGTGGTGAAGAGACAGAGGGGAAACAGCTGGTACTGGGATAACTTGGCGAGGTTACCGCAGTATTCCGGACGAAAATTCAGATTTTGGCTAAAGGCGCACACCCGAAAGTAGTGAACAAAAGCAGGCTTTGTTAAGTATAACAACTTGCAGTGCACATGGGACAACGCGTGAAACGCGTTGTCCCATGTGCACTGCAAGTTGTTATACTTAAAGAAGATATCCAGTGGTGAAAAACATATCCCATAACCTAAATATAGGGGAAAAGTTTGAGATCGCGGGGGGTCCGACCGCTGGGGCCCCCCTGCGATCTACTGTACGGGGCCCCGACAGCCCGTGGGAAGGGGGCGCGTTGACCACCGCACGAAGCTGCGGCTGACACGCCCCCTCAATACAACTCTATGGCAGAGCCAGAGCGATGTCTTTGGCAATCTCTGGCTCTGCTGTAGAGAGGGGGGGGGGGGGCGGCCGCCGCCTCGTGTGGTGGTCAACACGCGCTATCTGGCCAGCGAGCCTGGCCCCCGTACAGAGAGATCTTAGGATAGGGGATACGTTTTTTTTTTTACCACAGGACTACCCCTTTCATAAAGCCTGCTTTTGTTTACTACTCTCGGGTGTGCGCCCAGGGGCGTACCTAGAGCATTTGGCACTCGGGGCGGAGCCTTTGTTTGGCAACCCCCCCACACACACACACACACACACACACACACACCCTCCCCCCAGGGGCGGACTGACAACACTCGGGGCCCCCGGACCAAAAAAAAGGCAAGGGCCCCTACTAGGCTCTGCAGCTCGTCAATCTTCTGCCACGCTCCTATTCCACCCAAATCCCACACACACAATAAACTAAAATTTATATATGTAAGAAACACTTTAACGTAGGTAAATTTCCATGACCAATAATACTGGTATACAAGGAGTAAATATATACCACCACACAATAACTGGATAATACCACCATACTGTACTGAATAAAACCACTATATACAGACCAGTATACTATACAGGATCTGTATACAATATAAGTGATTATATACAGGACCATATGGCGGTAGATATCAGCTGTACACAGGATGTGTATACCATATAAGTGATTGCAGTTACATTTAGGGACTCACAATTACGTATTTTCTGATCAGCGACGTCCTTTCCTTTTCTTCTCCGTCCGGATAAGACCGCCATGTGGATCTCTTAAAATCTGCAGGAAAAACCTGTCAGACTCTGCATATATTCAGTGCCCTCCTCAACACAATCTTTCCATCCATTACAAACTGTAATAATGCCCTCCTTGGTGTCCTGCACAGAAAAAGGGCAGGTAGGTAGCCAGGTAACCCCCTCTTTCCCATAGGTATATGCAGAGTTACACCCCCCCTCTTTCCCATAGGTATATGCAGAGCTACACCCCCACCCCCTCTTTCCCATAGGTATATGCAGAGCTACCCCCCCTCTTTCCCATAGGTATATGCAGAGTTACACTCCCCCCCCCTCTTTCCAATAGGTATATGCAGAGCTACACCCCACCCTCTTTCCCATAAGTATATGTAGAGCTACATCCCCCATTCCCCATAGGTATATTCAGAGCTACACCCCCCCTCTTCCCCATAGGTATATGCAGAGCTACACCCCCCCTCTTTCCCATAGGTAAATGCAGAGCTACACCCCCCCTTCCCCATTGGTATATGCAGAGCTACACCCCCCCCCTCTTTCCCATAGGTATATGCAGAGCTACACCCCCCCTCTTTCCCATAGGTATATGCAGAGCTACACCCCCCCTCTTCCCCATAGGTATATGGTACGCCACTGTGTGCGCCTTTAGCCAAAGTCTGAATTTTCTGCTGGAATACTGCGGTAACCTCGCCAGGTTATCCCAGTACCAGCTGTTTCCTCCCATCTTCATGCCTGGGTAGATGTATTCCCTTTTAACCTGGATAGGTCTTCATTTTTCTCTTGGGTAGGCCCGTATCTTCTATCCTGTCTTTATTTCTAAGTTAGGTTAGTCTTTATCTTTCAGTCTGTTTAGGTTTTCCTCTTCTAACCTGGATAGGTTTTTATCTTCTATCCTAAGTAGGTTTTTATTTTCTGTAACGGGTAGGTTTTTTTCTTCTCACTTGGGTAGGTTTTTATTTTCTATCCCGGGTAGGTTTTTATATTCTATAACGGGTAGGTTTTTATCTTCTTACTTGGGTAGGTTTTTATCTTCTCACTTGGGTAGGTTCTTATCTTCTCACTTGGGTAGATTTTTATTTTCTATCCCGGGTAGGTTTTTATTTTCATATCGGGGTACTGAGTAGGTCTTTATTGTCTGTCCTTCGGTTTTCATCTTCTAACCTAGGTAGTTATTTGTTTTCTATCCCGGGTAAGTTTTTATCTTCTCACTTGGGTAGATTTTTATTTTCTATCCCGGGTAGGTTTTTATCTTCTCACTTGGGTAAGTTTTTATTTTCATATCTGGGTACTGAGTGGGTCTTTATCTTCTGTCCTTCTGTTTTCATCTTCTAACCTAGGTACCGTATTTTTCGCCATATAAGACGCACCCAATTTTAAAGGAGGAAAATCTAGAAAAAAAAGATTCTGAACCAAATACTGTAGTAAAATATTTTATATCAGTATAGTTCCCCCACAATAGTTGGCAGTATAGTTCCCCCACAATAGTTGGCAGTATAGTTCCCCCACAATGGTAGGCAGCTCCTCCCCCCCTCCCCCCACAATAGTTGGCAGTATAGTTCCCCCACAACAGTAGGCAGCTCCTTCCCCCTCCCCCCCACAATGATTGGCAGTATAGTTCCCCCACAATAGTTGGCAGTATAGTTCCCCCACAATGGTAGGCAGCTCCTCCCCCCTCCCCCCCACAATGGTTGGCAGTATAGTTCCCCCACAATAGTTGGCTGTATAGTTCCCCCACAATGGTTGGCAGTATAGTTTCCCCACAATAGTTGGCAGTATAGTTCCCCCACAATGGTAGGCAGCTCCCCCCCCCTCCAAAATGGTAGGCAGCTCCCCACCCTCCACAATGGTTGGCAGTATAGTTCCCCCACAATGGTTGGCAGTATAGTTCCCCCACAATGGTTGGCAGTATAGTTCCCCCACAATGGTTGGCAGTATAGTTCCCCCACAATGGTTGGCAGTATAGTTCCCCCACAATGGTTGTCAGTATAGTTCCCCCACAATGGCTGGCAGTATAGTTCCCCCACAATGGTTGGCAGTATAGTTCCCCCGCAATAGTAGGCAGCTCCCCCCCACAGACATACAGCTTCCAGCCATATACAGTGTACGGCTGGAGGCTGTATCTCTGTGTGCTGCCCCCACAGTGATCTGGTCACTGCTCCTCTGGCCCGGTGTCACAATCTATTGCTATGGCCTATGGACCATAGCAGTAGGTGCCGGGACCGGAGGAGCGGTGACCGGAACGCTGAAGATTACACACCGCCGGTCACTCACCAGGCCCCGGTCGGCGTGCGTCTTCCTCCGGCGCCTCTATGGTTGTACGCACGGGACGTCACTGAGGTCCCGTGCGTACAACCATAGAGAGGCAGAGGATCGCAGGAAGACCGCAGGAGGACCGGAGGAGGACGCGCATCGGACAGCCTTATGTCCCGAAAAGATTTTTCGGGACATAGGGATGTCCGGCATAGGAAAACCTATGATTTTATCTGCCCTGGTCGGCTCCTGTGTGCGGCTGCAGGCGGGGGCCGGCCAGAGCAGGTAAAAACTAATACTGTATATTAAAAACCAGGGGGCCTCCAGCTGTTGTGAAACTACAACTACCAGCATGCCCAGACAGCCTTTGCCGGTCCGGGCATGCTGGTAGTTGTAGTTTCAGAACAGCTGGAGGCCCCCTGGTTTTTAGTATACAGTTATTAGTAATTCACTTGCCCGGCACCCGGAACTGTATGTTCCAGGCATAGGGCAATAAACATAGCTGGTGTGAGGTGAAAAATTCACCGGCGGTCATGAGGCTGCTGCGGGTGGGGAGCGGGTAGTCAGCGCTGTACCGGACCGCCGCAGCCTCTGTACTTACAGCTGACTTCCCGCTCTCGCCCGCAGCAGCCTCGGGCGTATATTCGCCGTATAAGACGCACCAACTTTTCCCCCCACGTTTTGGGGAAGAAAAAGTGCGTCTTATACGGCGAAAAATACGGTAGTTATTTATCTTCTATTCTGGGTAGGTTTTTTCTTCTATCTTGTATAGGTTTGTTATCTTCTAACCTTTAGTAGGTCTTTATATTCTATCCTGAATAAGTCTTCCTCTTCTAACCTTGGTAGATTTTTAGCTTCTATCTTTGGTAGTTGTTTATCTTTTAACCTGATTAGATTTCTATATAACCGGGGTATGTCTTAATCTTTTAATCTTTTTAGGCATTTAAAGGAGTATTCCAGGATTTTTTTCTTCAGCCAAGTTATAATACTGTGTAATTTTCTTCTATTATCTCAGTAAATCTGGTTTTCGTGCACAGGACCCACACCCGGACTTTTTTTTTTTTTTTTTTTCACAGTTCTCTGTTCTTTCCCAGCATTTCATGTGGCCAGAGATATGTCATAAGTCACATGGTCTTTCAGGGGGTGTGGCTTTGCTGCGCAGGGTGAATGAATAGCAGGGTAATAGGGATTTACTGTGGTATTGCTATTAACAGCTGGAGGCAACCTGGTTGGGAAACACTGAAGACACTAGTATAAATGTATCTGAATCTAGCTTAGGAGGACCAGGTCATATCTCTGATAACTGTATATTATGGAAACGACCCTGTAAGTATCAGCTCCTGCTATATAACTAGACTGCACTTGTATCTGGATCCTTGACAAATGTAAATATTTTCAGATATAATAGACTATAAATACACAGGAACGTTACAGTAAGGTGCTCCAAGTTCAACATCTGAGGAAGCCCTACCCTTCCTTGTAAGCTTCGTCTGTAAAAACACGAACCCAGGGAGCATGTTCCTCTCTTCCCGTTGGTAGCCAACTCTTCCTGTCTTGGCCTGTCTCTTAGTGCAAAGGAAGTAAAGTGGTGAAAAATAAGTATTTAGTCAGCCACAAATTGTGCAAGTTCTCCCACTTAAAAAGATGAGAGAGGCCTTTAATTATCACCATAGGTATACCTCAACTATAAGAGACATAATGAGAAAAAAACATCCATAAAGTCACATTGTCTGATTTTTAAAGAATTTATTTCCAAATAAGTATTTGGTCTATAACAAAAGTTAATCTCAATACTTTGTTATATACCCTTTGTTGGCAATAACAGAGGTGAAATGTTTTCTGTAAGTCTTCACAAGGTTTTCACACACTGTTGCTGGTATTTTTGCCCATTCCTCCATGCAGATCTCCTCTAGAGCAGTGATGTTTTGGGGCTGTCACTGGGCAACAGGGACTTTCAACTCCCTCCAAAGGTTTTCTATGGGGTTAAGATCTGGAGACTGGCTAGGCCACTCCAGGAACTTACATAGTTACATAGTTACATAGTTAGTACGGTCGAAAAAAGACATATGTCCATCAAGTTCAACCAGGGAATTAAGGGGTAGGGGTGTGGCGCGATATTGGGGAAGGGATGAGATTTTATATTTCTTCATAAGCATTAATCTTATTTTGTTCCAGGAATGTATCTAATCCTGTTTTAAAGCTGTGAATTGTTCCTGCTGTGACCAGTTCCTGAGGTAGACTGTTCCATAAGTTCACAGTTCTCATGGTAAAGAAGGCGTGTCGCCCCTTGAGACTAAACTTTTTCTTCTCCAGACGGAGGGAGTGCCTGAAATGCTTCTTACGAAGCCACTCCTTCGTTGCTTGGATGGTGTGTTTGGGATCATTGTCATGCTGAAAGACCCAGCCACGTTTCATCTTCAATGCCCTTGCTGATGGAAGGAGGTTTTCACTCAAAATCTCATGACACATGGCCCCATTCATTCAGAACTTGCACAATTGGTGGCTGACTAAATACTTTTTTCCCCCACTGTATGTGAAATATCTGTTACGCTCCTGTCTCCATTAGAAGTTGCCATTTTTTTTCATACCCTTTGGAATTGGAGACGTGCGGCAGATAATCCTGTGATTAATGCATGCACAGTCACAGCCCTCACCGGCTGGAAACAAAGTCTTCTTTCATGGTATCAGACTTACTTACATTTGCATGTTCATTTCATATAATCCAAGGGCACATGCTCTGCCAGCAATGCATTTGCATTATACAACTACCAACCCCCCCATTGTCAGCCGGCCAGTTTTCCGGATATTTCTGCTCAGAAAGAAGGACCTATACTGTATCTTTACAATAACATAAGCCTATACAGTTGTATCAGTCGTCCTACAAACAAGTTGTAACCCAAATCAGTGATAGTATTACCCTTGTGGCCCGGCTGTCTTCATGTTAAACTTGACCAAGATGTCATCTACAACAGTTGTCCCCAACCCAGTCCTCAGGGCCCACCAGCAATCCAGGTTTCTTCAGTTACTCCATTGGAATAGAACAGGAAAAAATCAAATCCTGAAGTGTTGATTGGCCTGGAGGACTGGGTTGGGGACCACTGATCTACCTTGATTCTAAATGGTCTTCCCATTGTTTTATTGTGCAAATTATCCTACAGAACCTAACTGAGGAACCTCAAAAAGCAGGTTTTCCTAAGTGCGGTCCTCAAGTACCCGAACTGGTCATGCTTTTAGGATTTTCATGGTCTTTCACAGATGTTATAATTGTGGTGATGCCTGATACACTGAACATAACTGTATCACCTGTGAAAGACTAAGGAAATCCAGAAAAATGACCTGTTGGGGGTACTTGAGGACTGTGCTTGGGAAACACCATTTTTTGAGGTTCCTCAGTAAGGTTTTGTAGGACAATTTGCACCATAAAACAATGGGAGTCTGTAAAAAATCCATGTAGATCAGAGGTCCCCAACCCAGTCCTCAAGACTAGAGATGAGCGAATTTACAGTAAATTCGATTCGTCACGAACTTCTCGGCTCGGCAGTTGATGACTTTTCCTGCATAAATTAGTTCAGCTTTCAGGTGCTCCCGTGGGCTAGAAAAGGTGGATACAGTCCTAGGAGACTCTTTCCTAGGACTGTATGCACCTTTTCCAGCCCACCGGAGCACCTGAAAGCTGAACTAATTTATGCAGGATAAGTCATCAACTGCCGAGCCGAGAAGTTCGTGACGAATCGAATTTACTGTAAGTTCGCTCATCTCCACTCAAGACCCACCAACAGTCCGGTCTCTCACGTGTACGTATGTGCGTGTGAGTTAGATTGGGGAAAATTTATCAAGCTGTTGGGATGGCTTTTTTGTCTACATTTGTCGCAAACGTTTTGCACAGGGACTTTTTCCCCTCAAGCTGTGCGACAGTCATGATAGACTAGAAAGCAAAGTATTCTATGCGAGTTGACTATTTAGTCGAGAAATTGCAGTGGTCAGAAATTTACCTTTTTAAAAAGGCGCAAATATAATATATATATATATATATATATATAAATAAGCGCACATGGCTGCCAAAAGTCACAAATACACGTTATATACAAGTTATAACAGCCATAGCTACATAAGCTGTGCGACTAGGTGATAACTCTGGCGCATTGACGCCAAAATACCCACAATAAAACCAATCTACACAAATAGCTTTCCACAACAAGAATTGATAAATAGGAGGGACAACATAGGGACTGATGGATTTTTAAATGGTACCTGTCGTAAAAAAAAAAAAAGTTTAGATCGGTCGGTTGGAGACCAAATCCTACTGAATTAGAAATAAATAGTTGCTTAAAGGATTACTCTGCTGCTCAGATCTGGCGCTGGGAGCTCGTGACATCATAGCCCCGCCCCCTCAATGCAAGTCTATGGGAGGGGGCGTGACAGCCGTCACGCCCCCTCCCATAGACTTGCATTGAGGGGGCGGGATGTGACATTATAAGGGGGTGGGGCAATGATGTCACGATTTCCCGGCGCTGGATCCAGCGTTCGCTGAGCAGCGGAGTACCCCTTTAAGGACAAGGTTAGCAGTGATTTTTGGATAGAATGTGACCATGTTTTTCTAAGCCTGGATAAATCTACTAAAAAAATGTATTTATTCTTTTGTTTACAAGATATTACAATTAGAGATGAGCGAACTTACAGTAAATTTGATTCGTCACGAACTTCTCGGCGGTTACTGACTTTTCCTGCATGAATTAGTTCAGCTTTCTGGTGCTCCGGTGGGCTGGAAAAGGTGGATACAGTCCTAGGAAAGAGTCTCCTAGGACGGTATCCACCTTTTCCAGCCCACGGGAGCACCAGAAAGCTGAACTAATTTATGCAGGAAAAGTCATCAACTGCCGAGCCGAGAAGTTCGTGACGAATCGAATTTACTGTAAGTTCGCTCATCTCTAATTACAATAAAGCAAATGTTTTCTTGTGTTTTCTGCAGAATCTCCAGTTGCTTAGTCTTTTTTATTATTTCTATTGCTTGTGCAGGTCACTCCGCATCCAGTGGGAAGAATTCATTGACAATTATTGAGACTGCAGCTGTCATTTCCCAAGCCCTACCTGTCGGCTCAACAGATATGCAAGTCAGTCTCCATGATATGAGACGCAATGTGGCAGAACTTCGACTTCAGCTTCAGAAGATGAGGCAGCTGCAGGTATGTGATCGTCTCTGTGTCATTTCAAACAAAATTCCCATATTTTAATAAAGGAATAATATTTCTCCTTAAGTAGAACATCATAAAGACATGAGAAGGTTTAAAGGCCACTTGCACTCCACTGGGTAGAAAGGGTAGAAAGGGTATGCAAAATTAGCTGGTGGTTTTCACTTAGGAACCTTGGAAACTGACTGGGAATGTATGCCATGCCATAAATCACTCCAGAAGAAAACATACCCATCTGCAGCATAGACCAGTATGCTAACTGACTATTGAGAGGTTTCTCATTGTGAGATTAAAAGAGGGAATGTTTCTTCTTTAGGAGAACGTCATAAAGACATGTGGAGACTTATCGGCCATTTACGCCTCACTAGGAACTCTGGGAACAAAGGATATGCTGGATGAAGTAGCTCTTACACAGCTTTTACCAAGTGGTTTTTACATAGGAGCCTTGGGAACTTGGTTGTTTGAAAAGTGCCGTGATTTCTGCTTTGCATATCCTTTTTTCCCAGAATTCCCAGTGGGGCATGAATGGACTAGAAGTCTCAAGATGCCTTTATGATGCTGTTCTCAAGGAGAAGCATTCCCCCTTTGGTCCCACAATGATAGGCCTCTCAGTAGCTGGCACCCTGATCTATGTTGAGCAATAACCCTGAAACAGCTCTCTACAGATGGGTATTCTTTTCTGCTGGACAGATTTTGGCATGCATTCCCAGTCAGTTTCCAAGGCTTCTAGTTAGAGTGAAACACTGATTTTAAGAGAGAGCTTGGAAACAAAGATGTGAGAGCTGATTTGCATATCTTTCTTCCCTTAATATAGTTCAGGCTCATGTAGGTCGGAGCATCTTAAATGCTCCTTCCCTGTCCACTCAATAAGGAGCAGCTTGGAAAGGATGATTAAGAACCGGACAGTCCTCCAATATTCGTTGATCCCGCTTTGCACTGTAAGGTTCAGAACCTGCCCCCTCACCTGTGTCCTCACTATGAATCACACTTCATATGCAGCCTAATCTGTATGAACAGGATCACAAATGAATTGGTCACTGCCTCCATCAACACCAACACACTCATCTGCTGCTGTTATGGTCATTTCTAATATTTACAAGGATTGTTTCCCTGACCATACCTAGAGTCATCAGGGGTGAAAAGAAAGGCTTCCAAGCTCTGGTCCAGCGCACATTTCACTCCGCTGTCTCGAGCACCTGTGTCCTCAGATTGCATTTACAGATGTTCATTCCTGAGCCGGCAGCTCCTCCCGGTTTCATAGGCGGCTTGGTATTACATTAGTATAATATTATTATTCATTACACTTAATCATACAGGGAAACGGGCACGGTTTGGGCCAGATTTAGCCATTTTAGACTTGGAATAAGCAGTAATACGATGCTGGCAGCCAGGATGGAAAGTGCGGGGAGGCTCGAGGAGAAGACGTAATTGGGGGAAAAGAAGGACTTATAGAAAGTAATAGTCCAGAAATAGCTTTTGTGGAGAATGATGTCAAGTTTGGAAAAGAGGAAGGGAAATCCTTCTGGAATTCAAGAGTTTTTCGGTAATGGTTGTTGAAGATACACAGGAGACTATGTATATGCAGATGTAGCAGAGCTGGATTCCTCATTTGATGTTTTATGGCATCCAGCAGAAAAAAGCCTTTGTGAAACCTCTTTAAGAACACTGTCCCCTTACCAGATTTTGTGACGGATCTTCAATTCACCGTACATTATGCAAAAGGGGCCATTTTCTTTAAGAAGACCACCCTCATAATAGGCCATTTTGCTGTATATAGTCGTGTGCCATACACTTTTATGAGTGCTGTATTAAGCCTCTATACAACTCGGAGGTCAGAGGTCGTCTTTGAAAAGAATAGGGGCCATTTTGTTTGAAAAGACCATTCCCATGAACAGGGGCATAGCTGGAAACCACAGGGCTCCGATGTAAAAAATTGCCCTGGTCCCCCTTACCCAGACCCAGGACGACCCACTAACCCCGGCCTTGGCCGCACAAAGATATATCAGTGATTACAGCAGTGATGGGGCACAGACAGGAGAATACACAATGATAGAAGTGACTCACTCTAGTCTGGTCTTTATCTGGTCCAGACCGTCATGACTTCCCTCTGCAGAGTCTGACGCCCGGACATCATTGGTTCCTCATTTTGTCAGCTGATCCTCATCCTCTTTATGAAGACAATAATTAATACAACCCTGTCACATACTGTACCATCTGAATAAGGGGCCTATCTAGAGTCCCATGGGACCTAGGACAAAATGTTGGCATTCATCCACACCGGCCCCCCAATTAGCATGTTCCCCATCCCTTCACACAGTGTCCCCCATACTTCCATTACAGTGTTTCCCAACCAGGGCGCCTTCAGCTGCTGCAAAACTACAACTCCCAGTGTGGTGGCCATGGGTGAGGTCCGCAGCCACCGCTACGCTGGGGTTAGCTACTTGATTCTTGGGGTATTAACCCAGGGTCGGATGGTATTAACCCTTAATGTCACGTGACGCCACTGTAGTCTTGGTATCTCCCGGGGTACTACAGGTCCGGGGAACTCCATCTCCCCACAGGCTAGCAAGGAAAGAATTGACTCCACACTAGGTTGCAGTTTAACAGAGGCTTTACTAACTTGAAGATAGGTGGTACAATCTCCACAGCGCTCAACCAAAGTCTCCCAAAGGGTTAACAGACAGTCTCTAGAGGACCACACAGCTCGCAGTGCCTGGACTTGATATTGCATATATACTTGGCTCTTAAGGCCGGACTAGGAGTTTTAGGTCTGCGCTATATTAGGCTTGAGATTAAAGTCACTTACTGAAGTGTCGGTAGATTTGTGGCTTTTTGCCGGAAGATAATGACTTGTCCTTTATGAATCCTCTGATCAAGGCTGAAGTAAAGGCTGGATATTCCTCCACTCTGTACTCTGAACTGAAATGAGTTGATGATTCTTCACTCTGAACTCAACTTCTCTCCTCTCAGCTTCTCTCCTCACCTGAACTCTACCTCTGAACTACACAGGAAATACCACCCCTTATAAGGGAAGGCTAAACTAAAGCCCATTGGCCAGGCAGCTGTGGATCATAGAGTTGTCTGTATCCCCTTAAGGATTTACAATAAAGTTACATACAAGTAATAACATAATTTCTGAGGAATCAGCTCGACGGCTGCCCCGATGTGACCTGTTCCCTCCGGGTCTCGCCATGAGGCTGAGAGGGTCTAGAGCCGAGGTACTTTTGTGCCTCGGGGAGTGGTGACCCCGAGGTGCCGAAACTCACTGGGAGAATAGGCTCACTGAGTTGAAGCACGGGCACCATAATCTCTTCACCTTGTGGCACTCACCTCTTGGTTCCCGGCCTTCTGGCTAGGATCAGAGAAATTTTTATAGATCCGGCCGGATGTCCTGGCAGTATATCTGCACACATTCACTTATTTATTTCTTTTTTGTCTCACTGTGTCACTTTTTGCGTGTTGTGTGTTCACAGGATTTGTCAGGATGCGGTAGCCCTTCTGGGTGTCCCTCCTGGTGGTCTAGGGGAGGTGTGTGTGTGGCCATTAGGTTCCGCACCTCCCTGCAAACACCCCGGGTACTCCTGCTTTGGCAGGGTACCTACCGTAATCGGCTCTGCGGGCAGATACCTTGGCCAACGCCAAGGGGGATGCCGGGAGCATTTGTGGTCCCCTAGTAGCTTCGGCGAAAAGGGACATCGAACCTGGAACCTCGCAGGTACCTTTTGGTCCGGAGGCGAAGGGTAAGGTTTGTTGGGGGGCCTCTCTCCTATCGGAGAAGGGCTTGCGATAGACCGCATCCTTTGTGCACGTTTTTTTAGTGTAACACGTTTGCACTTTTTCTTGCACTTTGGGTGAATCGAAAGCACGTTCCTCGGCTTTAGATAAAAAAAAAAAAAACAAGTAATAACATAATATAACACCTTACACAATAGTTTAGTCTAGCCCTCAGTCCTCCACTCTCACATACCCTGACTAGGCATGAGGTTGCTAGGTAACATACTTAAAGCTACAGACACCTAATAACAGATTATCAAGTTATAACAGTGCAAATACACATTAGAAATGGTTGAGTCCCTGCAGGGGAGCCCCCAGGACATTGGAGGTCTCAATCTGACAGGGCCTACAATACCTTGACACAATGTACCTGTACTGGGACACCACACCAGCATGCCTGGACAGCCTTTGGTATGCTCAGAGTTATAGTTTTTCAACATCTGGAGGCACCGTGTTGGGAAACAGTGCATGTCTCCCATCCCTCACGTAGTGCCTCCCTCCTGAGCGTGTCCCCCTTCCTTCCACACTGTGTCCCCCATCCTTCTATACAGTGTACCCCCCCCCATCCTTCCACACTGTGTCCCCCATCCTTCTATACAGTGTACCCCCCCATCCTTCCACACTGTGTCCCCCATCCTTCTATACAGTGTACCCCCCATCCTTCCACACTGTGTCCCCCATCCTTCTATACAGTGTACCCCCATCCTTCCACACTGTGTCCCCCATCCTTCTATACAGTGTACCCCCCCATCCTTCCACACTGTGTCCCCCATCCTTCTATACAGTGTACCCCCCACATGCTTCCACACTGTGTCCCCCATCCTTCTATACAGTGTACCCCCCCCCTCATCCTTCTGTACATCTGTTTTCCAATGAAGCTGCCTCCAGCTGTTCCAAAATGATAACTCTCATCATGCCAGACAGCCAAAGGCTATCTGGGCATGATGGGATTTGTAGTTGTTCACCATCTGAGGGCATTCTGGTTGGGAAACACTGGTCCGCTTAGAGACCACCTCCTCAGCATTGTACCCCATATCTCCGTACCAGTGTTTCCTAACAAATTTGCCTCCAGCTGTTGCAAAACTACAATTCCCAGCATGCCCAGAGACAAAGCTTCTCTGTGCATGCTGGGAGTTGTAGTTTTGCAATATCTGGAAGCACCATGGGGGGAAACATTGCTCCTCACAGTGCCCCCTCAGCAGAGGAGGAGGGGCAGGGGGCTTTTCCTCTTCCTGGACCTTGTGTGCCCCTCCTCTCCATCCTGACCTAAAGAGACTGCAGTCAGAAGACAGGGGGCGGGGCCATCACCTGTCGGGGGTGGAGCCTCGCCATAGGTGAGTAATACCAGCCTGGGCCCTCACCCTCCTCCTCCAGCAGACTGTTGAGACCCAGTTAGCTCCTAGCAGGCTATAACTTCCCCTCCCCCTTATTACAATAATTAATTAAATAATAACTGACAAAACAACAATTCAACTTTTCCGTGGGTGGGGATTTAACTGTAACAAAGACACCGATTGGCTTCTTACCAACCCGAGAGGTGCTGCCACACTGTCCTGTGTGGAGGTCTACCCCGGGTTGACCCCGATTTCACCGTCTTCTTACCACCAAGCTGTGACTTACAATAAACAGAGATACAAAAAAGGGAGGGAGGGCAAAACTCCGGGTCCTGGGCAGATTGAGGGGGGGAAGGGAGGTGCCCCAGCTATAAATACCCAGGGGAGGGCCCCTGAAAGCCCGGGAAACTATTAAACCCCTGATTGGTGCACTCCTCCCCCCCCCCCCCCCCCCAATGGGACATACCACTATATTTACCCACAAGTTTTACAGGCGGGGGAGGGGGCTAAAAAACCTTGCCTGTACATTTATTAACCCCTTAACTGCTCACCAGTCAGGGGGCAAGCTAGTTATGCACAGCTTGCCCCTCCACTCCTCCTCCTTGCCGCAGGCTGCCCACAGCGGCATTGATGGGTCTGTGTGACCTAGCGATGCAGTTATGCTCAGCAAAGAGGAGACACTGTATATAGTCAGGCCCCATAAACCTCTATGTAGGCCCTGTATATAGTCACTCAGGCCCTATAAACCTCTACGGATGCTGCATCAGGCTATATTCACACTGCAAAAAATGTTGTGATTCCGCTCAAATTCTGTTCTGATTTTTTTTTTTTTGGCCAGTTTTTCAGAACTTGAATGGAATTTTGGCAGAATTTCTGTGTGCTCAAAACTCTGAATTTTACCAAAATTCAAAGCTCCATTGACTTCCTTGGGGTTCTGTCCAGAATTCTGCAAAATTTAAAGGGGTACTCCAGTGGAAACCTTTTTTATTTATATATATATATATATATATATATATATATATATATGTATATATATATATAAAAAAACTGATGCCAGAAAGTTAAACAGATTTGTGAATTACTTCTATTAAAAATTCTTAATCCTTCCAGTACTTATTAGTGGCTGTACATTACAGAGGAAATGCTTTTCTTTTTGGATTTCTTTTCTGTCACGAGCACAGTGCTCTCTGCTGACACCTCTGTCCCATGTCAGGAACTGTCCAGAGCAGCATATGTTTACTATGGGGATTTGTTCCTGCTCTGGACAGTTCCTAAAATGGACAGAGGTGTC
Source organism: Hyla sarda (assembly GCF_029499605.1). Taxonomy (NCBI): domain Eukaryota; kingdom Metazoa; phylum Chordata; class Amphibia; order Anura; family Hylidae; genus Hyla; species Hyla sarda. The sequence continues at coordinate 39,661,733 of NC_079193.1, forward strand.
AGCAGAGAGCACTGTGGTTGTGACAGAAAAGAAATCCAAAAAAGAAAATAATTTCTTTTGAAGTATACAGCTGCTAATAAGTACTGGAAGGATTAAGATTTTTTTAATAGAAGTAGTTTCCACCGGAGTACCCCTTTAAGGACAAGTTCAGTGTTTTTGCAGAATTTCTGCTGCAAAATTTCTGCCGTGTGAATGGGATAGCGGAATCTCCTTTCAATGCAATGTGCAATACATTTTGCAGAATTTCCGAGCAGAATTCCGCACATAAATTGCGCCGTGTGAACACCGCCTTACAACTCCATACCCTGCCAAGACTAGTCACTTTATACTGCGTCCTTTATACACTGACTACGGCTACAGTCATTGTAAGTGAGTTGAGTGGATAATTTGTAACAAATGGCGCTTGCAGACCGGCGACGGCGATTACGGGCGGAGCCGCAGTTTTGATTCCGCAGAGCCGCAGTTTTGTGATGTTGCCAAATGATATCAGATTTCATCTTTAGAAATAGAAGAGCGACATGCGGCCTGCCTTCCAGTCAGAGAGAGAGAACAATTACATAAGAAAACATAACTAGGAACTATTTCCAGCGCTTTATTCTGGTTTCGCACAATAGACACGTGTGGTCGGGAATATTGCTACCTGCATAATAATAACAGTGCACATTGCACCACCTGCAGGCAGTTCATAGGTATTACATCTCGGAAAAAAAAAAATATTCGCAGAATGGCGCCTTCCAGGTGTGTTCTCCTTTTAGAAACAGCTGGAGGATTTTATGAATGATACAATGCATGAATGATAGAGTTCATGTAGTAATTTTAGGATAAAGCAGACTATAAGGAATTAAATTACATTTTTCTTCAAGAAAATCTTTTAGTTTTATTTTTTTGTAAAGACCAACATTCCCCATAAGCTAGTGGTCTCCAAACTGTGGCCCTCTAAATGTTGCAAAACTACAAATCCCAGCATGCCCAGACAGCCAACGGCTGTCTGGGCATGCTGGGAGTTGTAGTTTTGCAACATCTGGAGGGCCACAGTTTAGTGACCACTGCCATAAATTGACAATTCTTGTAAATCGACATCTGGGTGTTACCATTCCCCCTTGTCAAAGGGGTGTGTCCCAGCCTAATTAAATATATTTTTAGAGCTTCTATTCTTAGACCTCTACGCTGAGCTGTCCTTCTGTAATTTCTCCTAAAAATGTATGAATAATTTGACAACCGGGTGTTGCCAGTTCGGGGTGTATGTCCCTGCATACTCTTAAACTGTCCAATCAGTGCTGACAGCTCCAGACTGTGTAAGGACACGCCCCTTTCACAAGGACAGGAGGGAATGGTAACACCCAGATATCAATTTATTTCTAGATTTCCAGGAGGAATAACAGAGGAACGGCAAAACACATAGCTGTAAGAAAATATGCTCCAAGACTTTTTAGCTTATGGCAGTGGTCTCCAACTTGCAGCCCTCCAGATGTTTCGAAACTACAACTCTCAGGATTGCAGTAATGGATTAGGCCAGGGTTTCCCAACCAGGGTGCCTCCAGCTGTTGCAAAACTACAACTCCAAGCATGTACGAGCTTGTTAGGAGTTGTAGTTTTGCAACAGCTGGAGGCACCCTGGTTGGCAAACACTGAATTAGGGTGTGTGTGAATGCACCCTTATGGATTATTCATTATTATTATTATCCTATTAATGGCAGGACACTAAGATAACAACTATTAAAAAAGTTATATGAAATGATAATTTATTTTATTAAATAAAATAATAAAATAAAAATAAAATTATATTAAAATAATAAAAATGTATGTAGCCAAATGTCTTGATTTTGCTCCTACCATAAGAAGAGTATTAGATAAATACTAATGAAATAAAGGGTGATAAAAGTTAAACATAAAAAAAAAGGAGAAAAAATAAAAAGACTAAAATAAATAAATAGCTAGCCAAAATTAGCCAAAATTAGCTGGGCCCTTGGGGGATTAAATACGTTTGACACGTGTACCCCTCCCACAATATGTGGTCTTCAATTCGTCATGGTTCCCTGTAATAAGCTTATAGTTGTGGACGTCTCCTCCAAATTCTTCTTCTTGTATTTAGGGCGTTGGGCGGCGGCGAAGCGGCTGCCGTGTAATTAGCATAAAAGCCACGTTTGTTTCCTCGGCGGGGATGAGGAGTTTTTTCGCCTGTGAAATGTAACTGCATGTGATTAAGACATTTAAAAAGACACGTTCCCTTTCATATATCCGGCGTCTCACAAGAATCCCATCTTATTTAATTGCTCCTTTTTCCTCCGTAGAACTTAGTCTTCTCCTTCCCTAAGACGCTTTATCTGCAGACGCACATACAATCTATGTACGGGAATGGTAGAGAAATAATTAGACTGTTCTCCATAAATAATTCCGCCATCCTCTCACTTCCTTCCCCGAGTACATCCAAGCGTCAGAGTATATTCAGATGTAGCAGTCAAGTCACATGCCGGGCATGCTGGGAGTTGTAGTTTTGCAACAGTTGGAGGCACCCTGGTGTATATAGGTCTCACCCTAATCTTCACCATGCGGCCATTGGGTACCTTCAATTGGTTCTATTAAAATAAAGTTTTATGACTCTATATAGAAAAGTTAACAAACTTATATAGTATATGTGTTTTTTGGGGGAGGTGTCCACTTATTCTCCTGTGGTCTCTTACCCTAGTTACCTCTGACACAAGGCTAACTTGAAACCAACTTTGTATTGCAAACAATACGGTATGGCAGACAAGCACACCTGTGGCCCACCTTTATCTTCGCACTAGCGACTGTTGGGTACCTTCAGTTGATGCACGCTGAACAGATGGGGCCCATACAACATCCTGCTCTACAGTGTAACTTGGAGTAGACTAAAACACTCCATACCTTGTATCCCAATCTGCAATACCCCACACAACCTAAAGACAGGTGTGGTGCATTTTATTGAAGCAATGTGCTCTGTTTTTCCAATCTTTATGGTGTTTGTACACGTTTAAATTGCTATTATTAAAAGCAAAGTCAGGGACAAATCACATATGGAGGAAATATATAAAAGAAAGAATAAGATTTCTCTTTAAAAAAAAAAAATCCATTCTTGGCTTTGTATTTATTAATTACAATTTAAAAACCTGATCGTATGAACACAGCCTTAAGCAAATCTGAATTGTTCATTCCACCTGCAGAGGGCCACAGCGAGCACCATAATGGTTGGACAATTTTCATCTTTGTTTATTGGGGACTCTCCCTTTTTTTTCATGGTCTTAAAATACTTCAAATATGGCCTTATATTTCTTAAAGGAAACTTTAAATAATAGAACTTCCTTCCATCTTAAGCACATTCTGGCCCTGACCTTTTTTAATCCAATCACTTCTGCCCTTTTGCCCAACTTCATAGGTTCCCGGACTGCACAGAATCAAAGAATAGCAGCAGGCATAGCCATCCTACTGACAGGTCATCATCTCCGTACATCTATAGGGTTTATGGCGCAGACAGAACAATTTGCAGGCTTTTTATTCAATCACGGCCTCTTGTCGGCCTGATCTCCGTGTGAGCGATAAATTGTCGTCTTAGGAATCTCAGTAGGTGAAAAGAAAAACCAAATTAATAACTTGATTTCTTTTGTGTATCAGCTGCAGAACCAGGAGATGGTGAGGGCCATGATGAAGAAAGCCGAGCAGGAGATCAGCAGTAAAATGACAGAAATGGTGAAAAACCTAGAGGACCCGGTGCAGAGACAGCGCGTCCTGGTTGAGCAAGAGCGGCAGAAATACCTCCAGGACGAGGAGCAGATCGTCCTGAAGTTAAGGTAAAGTTAATACGAAATCTAAAAAAAACTTTAAAAACTTTGAAATAACTATTGGAATCCACATGTGTGGTGGTTCTATTGCTGTTAGTGGTTAAATGGCTGGGATCGGAGCTATCTCCATTTCCGGTCATCGATGGTGGCTGTCAGTTGTAGTTAACAGCCGGCACTCGCTGTGTATGGAGTGAGTTCAGCTACTGAGCCTAACAATGATGTAGTAGTATGGCATGGTGATGTTACGGGGATAAAATCTGGACTCAACTCTTAGCTAGGATATTATCCGCATAGAGTCCAAACATTTGAGTGGGTTTCCACTTGATTCTCCAGTTTTCTCAGAGAGACTAAGGGGGTAGTATTTCTGCTTGAGGAGACCACCAAACTGGCATATGTAGTCTATGCAAGAAATGAAGAGAGCTTGTTCTACAATAACACCTATAGATAGAAGCTTCCCATCAAATCAATGTTTGACCCTCAAGGGGCCTTTAAACATGACTGGGGATTATATACCAAGCCAGAATCTTTCCCAGAAGAAAGAGTTGCTCATCTGTAGACACAGCGCTGGTGCAAGGATTTTTGCCACCCTAGGCAATAGCTAATTGTGCTGCCCCCTTGACTCCACCAATTGGCCTGCCCTTTGACACACCCCACCTTACTACTGGGGTGACACACTGTAACAAGCCTCCTCATGTAATTAGCTTATTACTGGGGCGACACACTGTAACAAACCAGCTCCTCCTGCTTCTGACTGAGCGATTGGTTTGGATGCTGGTTGTCTAACTTTCTTGCGTATAGGCAGAGCTGGCCCTGTGTAGACAAGTGTTTCAGGTTCTTGCCCCCCGTTCCCCCTTCTGAGAGAGATTCTGGCTTGGTATATAATTCCCAGTCATGTTTCAAGGCCCCTTGAGGGTTAAATATTGATATGAAAGGGACATTGTAAAGCAAGTTTGCTTCTTGGCATTTTCTCACTTTCTATAAATCCTCTGAGTTTAGGTACAGGGACTGATGTAAGTGCTGGGTCCTCTAAATATTATAGGGATAGGGATGGATGGATGGAGTGCACTAGCATCTTATAACATATGACTGTAGATATATACAGTATATAGAATGCACTGGCTTCCTATAACATATGACTATAGATAGATAGATACAGTATATAGAATGCACTGTCATCCTATAACATATGACTATAGATAGATAGATACAGTATATAGAATGCACTGGCTTCCTATAACATATGACTATAGATACAGTTTATAGAATGCACTGGCTTCCTATAACATATGACTATAGATATATACAGTATATAGAATGCACTGGCTTCCTATAACATATGACTATAGATACAGTATATAGAATGCACTGGCTTCCTATAACATATGACTATAGATATATACAGTATATAGAATGCACTGGCTTCCTATAACATATGACTATAGATAGATACAGTATATAGAATGCACTGGCTTCCTATAACATATGACTATAGATAGATACAGTATATAGAATGCACTGGCTTCCTATAACATAGGACTGTAGATAGATACAGTATATAAAATGCACTGGCTTCCTATAACATATGACTATAGATATATACAGTATATAGAATGGCACTGTCATCCTATAACATATGACTATAGATACAGTATATAGAATGCACTGGCTTCCTATAACATATGACTATAGATAGATACAGTATATAGAATGCACTGGCTTCCTATAACCTATGACTATAGATATATACAGTATATAGAATGCACTGGCTTCCTATAAACATTACTGTAGATAGATACAGTATATAAAACGCACTGGCTTTCTATTACTGTATTGTGCCAGGATAACCTGTAGCATAATTTCTAACCAGCAGAGAACAGTATTAATGAAATGTAGATAATAAACGTGTAGACTGTACAGGAGGAGGCGCTTTTTCCACTTGATGTAATAAATCGGGTTTATATTCTTCTGCTGTCATCCGCAGCCCATTTCTCTGATTCCCCTTCTCCTCCTATCTGCTCCCAGTATTTGTCTGTCCCGCACCCTCTCAGTAAAAGGTCATTCGTCATTGAGGACATATAATCAGTCCATATTTACTACCGCATTTCAGTGCCCTTGGTCTCCATCCATAATCACCGTAGAGTCTGCGCCGCGCTGACATTTTTATAGAAATGTTCTGGATTAGGGCTTTTTTTTATTCTATTTTATTCTCAGCTATTCAATTTCCAGTGACAGCGTTTTCAGCACCTTTTCCTCTCCGAGACATGAGCAGCTGTTGTGCCTGTGAGCGAAGGGAACCCTCCTGCATGTAACAGCTGGGGCCGGGCCAAGGAAAATCAATCACCCATTGCGTGTCTGCCGCTAAATCCACCGCCATCCATCTTCACTAATTCACTTACTAAACTCTTGTAAATGGAGCCCACCTTATCTGCAGAGCCCCCTAAATCAATGTAAACATGTAGACTGATTATATAGGCTCCTATCTATCTGAAGTATCTAGATCAGTGTTTCCAACCAGGGTGCCTCCAGCTGTTGCAAAACAACTCCCAGCATGCCTGGACAGCCAAAGGTTGCAACAGCTGGAGGCACCCTGGTTGGGAAACACTGATCTATATTTCTATCTCATTTCGATCTATCCCATATCTATCTATCTATCTATCCCATATCTATCTATCTATCTATCTCATATCTATCTATCTATCAATCTCATATCTACTATCTAGTCATCTAATATCTATCTATCTAATATATATCTGTGGTGTCCCGGTACTGTATTTCATACTGTACCTTGTGTGCTGGGTCCCCAAAGTCAGAGTTCCTTGGTACCGTTGGGGTCCACTTGCTGAGATGGTCCCTAGTCACCTCTCCATTCTTTAATTTTATGTGTTACATGTATATAATTAGTGTAATGTATTGATCTATATAGTGTCTGCAGGACCTTCGGTCACATGACTAATGTTTCTACTGTTATGTTATGCTAAAGGACTTTCCAGGTCACGTGAGTAGTCACATGTTCTACCATAATCCTTTGTGTAAAGGGCTGACAGTTGGGATGAACCAATCAGCTCAAGGCCAGCCCCTGCCCATATAAAGGAGCTGCCAGCCAATCCTCGCTCTCTTGCTCTGAGCTGCAAAGCAAGCAGCATCTCTTGGGTTCCGGATCTGCTGATTAGCAGAGAGAGGAGATCCGTGAGACTTACAAGACAAAACCAGGCCTGAAGCCTAACCATCCCGCAACTTACTAATCGTGAGTAACTAAATCAAATCCCTGCTAAAGATTGCGTGACTGCTGGACCTAAAACCAATCCCCTAAATCCAGTGGAACAGCGTAAATCAAGCCCAGAGCTTAGACTCACAAGGTTCCAACCAACTGTCAGGATCCTCATAGACTGTCCATATGTAAAGACTGTTCCTGTTTAACCTCTGCATAAAATCTGCAGTAAAGTTTCCTACAGTTTTCTGAATCTCCGGTTGTGGACAATCATTTATTCCTCCCTATCGTTTTTGGGACGGGTGACGATAGGACAAGTATATATTGAGGAGCCCTCACCCTGGCGTCACAACAGTTAAAGGTTAAATCAGCACCCTTTCATCACTGCACAGCTACACCCCATATACCCTATATCCCCACAAGCTTACCACACATCTATCTCATATCGATCTAATTTTTGCAAAGTAGTCCAGTCTATAGACCTCAGGTTAGTCTGTATAGACCTTAGATTACTTGGTCCCCACAAGCCAATTACAGACTGTATATCAGTGGGCTCTAAACGGTGGGCATCCAGCTGTTGCAAAACTACAAATCCTAGCATGTTGGGAGTTGCAGTTTTGCGACAGCTGCAGGCACTCTCGTTAGGAAACACTGTCGAAGACCAAATTAATATCTGGATTTCTCCTACTATGTTAAGTTCCGACATGCATGTGCCACAGAATATGTCGGCATACTGTTCTGCTGCTATGCCTACATATACCCGCACATCATAGGATACTTAATAGATGTGAATATATCTTTATACACATCTACACATATATATATATATATATATATATATATATATATATTCCTACATATACCCCGCACATCATAGGATACTTTATAGATGTGAATATATCTTTATACACATATATATATATATATATATATATATATATATATATATATATTCCTACATATATGCCCGCACATCATAGGATACTTTATAGATGTGAATATATCTTTATACACATATATATATATATATATATATATATATATATATTCCTACATATACCCGCACATCATAGGATACTTTATAGATGTGAATATATCTTTATACACATCTACACACATATATATATATATATATATATATATATATATATATATTCCTACATATATGCCCGCACATTATAGGATACTTTATAGATGTGAATATATCTTTATACACGTCTACACATATATATTCCTACATATACCCGCACATCATAGGATACTTTATTGATATGAATATATCTTTATACACATCTACACATATATATATATTCCTACATATACCCGCACATCATAGGATACTTTATTGATATGAATATATCTTTATACACATCTACACATATATTCCTACATATATATCCGCACATAGGATACTTTTATTGGAGTTAGAAATTCCATTGACTCCTCTCTTCTTGCAGAACGTGTCATTAGAAAACCCAGACATTCACTTGACAAGAGACACCATTAATTCTTTCTATGAGCAGATCCTTGTGTTCAGGTCTCTGGCCTGCGCTGATAGTTCCCATGACTTACCTTACACTTCTCCATTAGTATTAGTACAGGCCACAGAGCAGGGAAAGGAAAAATCTCTAAACATATTCATAGACTTTGCCAAAAAGCTGCAGCGCAAGGAAAACAGCAGCGCTCTGTCCGAATAACTCCGGAAGATTTCATCCCCGATATTCTCTGTAGTCAAGCACATTTCCAGCTATTTATCTGTCATTTCTGATAGGAACGTGCCTCAGGATTCACTATAGAAATATTATTTATTAACAACTTGTCTAGATTATGTTAGTGCAGGTTGGAACATGGAGGTTGTGTGGTTTGCTCCATGTGGGCTGTCATGTGGCTAGTCATACAGGCTGAGTAGGCAGCTGTCTAGGCCACCATTACAGGGGGGCAACTTATAGAAAATGAAACACTTCCTTTCAGTTACTTTCTACAGCTGATTGTGTTTTGGAAGAGATAGTCTAGCTGTATGACACAACAATATACATATATGTTACATACAAAGACATAATAAACGAGATTTATCATTATTTTCAAACGTATAACTTTTATATGACAATATTTTTTAAACTTACTTTTGCTCACATGCGACCTATTTATCAAATAGTCGCACATCGGGTGACACCCTGCCTGGCACTAAATAGCTGCACTCCAACTATCCCGCAACAACCCATCCACCCTCCTCAGAAATTAAAAAAATATTAAAAACATACTATGCCGCACCATGAATATCCGTATTCCGGAGGATTTTTTGTTAAATTTTAAGCCCGTATTTTGTGGCGTTGGTGGGCGGAGTCTTGTTGCGTTGAGGCCGGATTTTACGTCGGGAAGGAAGACAGCGCAGCTCCAACAGGCAAATAAACAATAGTGAAGTCACAAGGAAGGAAAAAAATCAAGGCTTGGTACGTTACCCACCCCAAAATGTGAATGAAGCTGTGTTACTATGGATGTTTTTTGTTTTTTGTTTTTTTTAAGGAAACATTTTAGTGCCACATATGGGTTATTTACATAGTCTGTAAAAATTCTTACACAATTATTTTGTGCCTTATTCTATTTTAACACAACATAAATTTTAAAATGTAGTGAGTACTCCAGCATGTACGTGTCCTAAAATTAACAAGGTGTGCAATGTGCATTTTCAACCTTAAAATTTATAGTTATTAGTTATATAATTATTTTTTTCTATAATTATTAACATTAATGTAGTAGCTTTGTTTCAGGATGCAGAACAAGAACAGTTGTTGAAGTGGGTGTTAATGTCCTTTTCTGCAGACGTCTGCACTTTCTGTAAGCCAGGTTGGACCTGGAATGCATAGGACACTTTTAAATGGAGATGAGACTTTTTTTCCTTCATATATAGCGACTATCTCATTTGATAAATACATGACCACTGCAAAGTAAAATAAAATAAAAAATTACCACGTGAGCAGATTCAGAAATTTGCTTTGGAATAAGAAAAAATCAAAAAGTCGCAGCATGTATGGGGAAGTCGCACGTGCAGCTTTTTTTACGCAAAAAAAAAAAATCTACTACAGAGCTTGATAAATCTCCTTCAATGTGTTCTGCAGAACCAATCAGGCATGTTACTGGGTGAATCGGGATTTGTCCACCAAGGAAAAAGGTTTCTAAAATTCTGCTATAGGCTTTGACCTGTCCCTGATACAGAGGCCCCAAAGCACATATACAGAGACAATTCACATAAAGAGTGGTAAAGAGCGGCAAGGGTAAGGAAGTGACTGTAAGGGTTCTTTCACATAGGACTGAAATTCTGCAGATATGTTTCAGATTTTGACCTGCCTATTGAAATTTAAAACTAAACCCTAGTTTGTAAAAAGCTATCCCCTATCCTTGGGGGAGGGGTTTGGTCGGGGGGGGGGGATGATTCCCAGAACCCTTCCTGAGCGGCAAACTGGACTTGGGAGTGACAGCCAGCTCAGCCAGTTACCAGCTAAAGTGGGACAGTAACCGATGGATTGGTCCCTCAAGGCAGAGACTAGTGAGTTTTGGATGGTGGGGGCTAGAGCGCTCAGAGAGGAGAGTTGGGCCCCATTCTAAATATTGCTGGGGGTCCCAGCAGTTGGACCACGCTCAAGATCAGACACAAATCTGGAGTTCCCCTTTAACTCTGATAGATCCGCAACAAATCTGCAGCATTTCAGTCCCATGGAGAAGCCCCTTATACTAAGAAGAACCGCTCTGGAGCACAAACTGCGGCTCTGTGCAGACTAAGGAATAGTCATGGCCACATGGAAAGGTTTATCATTTGGGTGCCATTTCCCTTTGTTGGGAATCATTAAATCATTTGTACTGGGAAAGCGAACAGCTGAAATCTTGGATCCAGATAATATATTTAGGAACTTTTAATATAAGCAAAGTCTCTCATCAGCAGATCTGCATTCAGATAAATACAATAAATCATCGCCTTTGTTGTGACACTGTTTCTCATCTGTTTGGACAGGAAAGGAGGTTTCCAAGTTAATATGGAAAACTTTAAAGGGAACCCATCATGTTGAAGGGGCACTCCACCCCTAGACATCTTATCTTCTATGCAGGGGGTAGGGGATAATATGTCTGATCGCAGGGGTCCAGTCGCTGGGACACCCCCCAACCCCCCCCCCACCCCCCGCGCGATCTCGCGGCCGACACCCCCGCGTTCTGAATATTTACCAGGACACCAGTTTGGGGGCTTCTGTGTTCGTGACGTCGCCTCAGTCATCATGCCGCCTCCATTCATGTCTATGCGAGGGGGAGTGACGATGGTGGAGCAGAAGTACACAGCCGCTACAACCCCTTCCATAGACATGAATGGATGGGGCGTGATGTCTGTGGTCGCCCATCATCTGGAACGGAGCTGAGTTTGCTCAGTGTACCGGATGACTGGGGTGCTACCCTTTAAATTCTAATCTGCATTATGTTATAGAGCAGGAGGAGCTGAGCAGGTTGACATAGTATAACTAGTAATTTAAAGGGGTATTCCAGGAAAAAAACTTTTTTTTATCTTTATATCAACTGGCTCCAGAAAGTTAAACAGATTTGTAAATTACTTCTATTAAAAAATCTTAATCCTTTCAATAATTATCAGCTGCTGAAGTTGAGTTGTTGTTTTCTGTCTGGCAACAGTGCTCTCTGCTGACATCTCTGCTTGTCTCGGGAACTGCACAGAAGAGAAGAGGTTTGCTGTGGGGATTTGCTTCTACTCTGGACAGTCCCCGAGACAGGTGTCATCAGAGAGCACGAAGGCAGAAAAGAACAACTCAACTTCAGCAGCTCATAAGTACTGAAAGGATTAAGATTTTTTTAATAGAAGTAATTTACAAATCTGTTTAACTTTCTGGAGCCAGTTGATCTATAAAAAAAAAAAATTATAATAATAATCCTGGATAACCCCTTTAATCCTTTTCTCATTCTGGGTTTAGGAGTCCAGTTCTGGGTTTAGTGAGCCTTGAGTAGGACCGCCCACTGGACTCCTAAGAGGTTTACATGAACAAATTACTAATTCTACTGAATCTTTTCCCATAAAACTATATATCAATCTTCTCCGCTCCTCCTGCTCTATAACATGACGCCTGCAGATTGGAGTGAATTTTGAATTTAATGGATTCCATTGGAGTAGTAAGCACAGGTATGTGGTGGTATCAGGATGTTATCAAAATTGAAGATATTTAACATACTGTTGCGATCATGCTCTGATATCTTACTGGAGATAGTAATGCAATTGAAGAAATGTACAGCAATCCTTTGCCCAACCATGATATTTCAAATTCAGTACCAGATACAACCTATGGAAAGGAGGGGGGCGCTGTTTAAGGAAAAAATCTGTCATGGTTTTCTCATCCTGTACACTTTAGAAATGTATTATTAGTTCACAATGTGGATTGTGTCTAATTATTACAATTTTTTTTGTTTCTTATGTTACAGTGACTTGGAGAGTTTTGTAGAAGACATGAGGAAGGACTCTAGCGCCACCAGAGTAGTAACTCTCAAGGATGTGGAAGATCGAGCGTTCGTCCTACGGCAGATTGGAGAAGCGGTGTCTAATCTAAAGGGTAGGAACTTGGACGTAGGCTATTTTCATGTTTATCTTGTATTACGCTGTACAAGAGAATATTTTATTGAATGTTTTGAACGTCTAATGCAGTATTTCCCAAGCAGCGTGCCTCCAGCTGTTGCAAAACTACAACTGTCCGGGCGTGCTGGGAGTTGTTGTTTTGCAACAGCTGGAGGCATACTGCTTGGGAAACACTGGTCTAATAAAGTACTACTGAGTGCACTGGCAAAAATCAGTGAAACAGCACCACCTTGTGGCCTCATTGGTATGTAAAATCTTATCATGAATTAGATGGTAAAGATGCCCAGGAGGCAACAACTAGGTTTAAAAAGTGTAGGACAGTGTTCCCCGACCTTTGACTCTCCAAGTATTGCAAAGCTATAACTCCAATCATTCTAGGCATGATAGGAGTTGTTGTTTTGTCACAGCTTGGGGAACACTTGGGGAATGGTTTCAGATGAGGTCTTGATAGGACTTTCATGAAAGTGAATAGGACAGAATTGCAATACCGCATACAACCTGTGGATGAGTGGGGCACCGGTGGGATGAGTGAGTAGCCATGTTTTTTAAATCCTGTGCAACCCCTTACAATACTGGAAGTCAACACCTAGCGCCATCTATCATTAGATTATCATTAGTTATCCGCCACCATAGGTCAAAGCAGTTTTAGGAAATTAAACGTGGAATCTGGAAAAAATTCATAATGCCTATTAATACTAATATACACTGCTCAAAATAATTAAGGGAACACTAAGATAACACATCCTAGATCTGAATTAATGAACTAATCGTATGAAATACTTTCGTCTTTACATAATTTTTGTGTGATTTTGTTAGCACATTCAACTATCAATGGAAATCAAATGTATGAACCCATGGAGGTCTGGATATGGAGTCACACTCAAAATCAAAGTGGAGAACCACACTACAGGCTGATCCAACTTTATGTAATGTCCTTAAAACAAGTCACAATGAGGCTCAGTAGTGTGTGTGACCTCCACGTGCCCGTATGACCTCCCTACAACGCCTGGGCATGATCCTGATGAGGTGGGGGATGGTCTCCTGAGGGATGTCCTCCCAGACCTGGACTAAAGCATCTGCCAACTCCTGGACAGTCTGTGGTGCAACGTGGCATTGGTGGATGGAGCAAGGCATGATGTCCCAGATGTGCTCAATCGGATTCAGGTCTGGGGAACGGACAGACCACTCCATAGCATCAATGCCTTCCTCTTGCAGGAACTGCTGACACACTCCAGCCACATGAGGTCTAGCATTGTCTTGCATTAGGAGGAACCCAGGGCCAATCGCACCAGCATATGGTCTCACAAGGCATCTGAGGATCTCATCTCGGTACCTAATGGCAGTCAGGCTACCTCTGGCAAGCACAAGGAGGGCTGTGCAGCCCCCCAAAGAAATGCCACCCCACACCATTACTGACCCACCGCCAAACCGGTCATGCTGGAGGATGTTGCAGGCAGCAGAACATTCTCCACGGCATCTCCAGACTCTGTCAAGTCTGTCACATGTGCTCAGTGTGAACCTGCTGTCATCTGTGAAGAGCACAAGGCACCAGTGGTGTTCTCTGGAAAATGCCAAACATCCTGCACTGTGTTGGGCTGTAGGCTGTGGACGTTGGGCCCTCATGCCACCCTCATGGAGTCTGTTTCTGACCATTTGAGTGGACACATGCACATTTGTGGCCTGCATTTTGCAGGGCTCTGGCACTGCTCCTCATGCTCCTCCTTGCACAAAGGCGGAGGTAGCGGTCCTGCTGCTGGGTTGTTTCCCTCCTATGGCCTCCTCCACGTCTCCTGATGTATTGGCCTGTCTCCTGGTAGCTCCTCCATGCTCTGGACATTACACTGACAGACACAGCAAACCTTCTTGCCACAGCTCGCATTGATGTGCCATCCTGGATGAGCTGCACTACCTGAGCCACTTGTGTGGGTTGTAGACTCCGTCTCATGCTACCACTAGAGTGAAAGCACCGCCAGCATTCAAAAGTGACCAAAACAGCCAGGAAGCATAGGAACTGAGAAGTGGTCTGTGATCACCACCTGCAGAACCACTCCTTTATTGGGGGTGTCTTGCTAATTGCCTAATATTTTCCACCTGTTGTCTGTTCCATTTGCACAACAGCATGTGAAATTGATTGTCAATCAGTGTCCTTCCTGAGTGGACAGTGTGATTTCACAGAAGTGTCATTGACTTGGAGTTACATTGTGTTGTTTAAAGGGGTACTCTGCTGCTCAACGAGCTCCCGGCGCCGGCTCCAGTATTCGGAACAGTTTGTTCCAAACGCTGAGCAGCGGAGTACCCCTTTAAGTGTTCCCTTTATTTTTTTAAGCAGTGTATTATTATTATTATTATTACTACAGTTATAAATAGTAATAATAATTAGTAATTAATAAGATATTTAATAATATTAATAACAATATTAATACTCATTTATTATTAATAAATATAATAATAATACTTATTATATAGTTATATAAAGAATCATGAAAAGGTCAATGGTTATAACCATTATTACTTTGGGTGTAAGTATTTTTCTTGCGATTGATTAATACGGGGCACTAATAATAATTAGGAATAAATAATAATAAATAATAGTATTAATATTTATTAATCAATAAATAATTTATTAATATTACATATTATTTTTTTTTACTATTAGAGATGAGCGAAGTTACAGTGATTTGATTCGTCACGAACTTCTCGGCTCGGAAGTTGATGACTTATCTTGCATAAATTAGTTCAGCTTTCAGGTGCTCCCGTGGGCTGGAAAAGGTGGATACAGTCCTAGAAGACTCTCCTAGGACTGTATCCACCTTTCAGGTGCTCCGTGTTGCTGGAAAAGATGAACTAATAAAACTAATTTATGCAGAATAAAGTCAGCAACTGCTGAGCCAAGAAGTTCGTGCAGAATCAATAATAATACATTATTACTACTATTATTAATAATAATAAATATAATAATAATAGTAATAAATATAAAATTTATAATAATAAATATAATAATAATACTTATTATATAGTTATATAAAGAAACATTAAAAGGTCAATGGTTATTACTGCTATTACTTTAGGTGTAAGTATTTTTCTTGCAATCAATTAATACGGGGCAATAATAGTTGCCGTTTTTTTATGTCCTGAGTACAGTGATCCCTCAACTTACAATGGCCTCAACATACAATAGTTTCAACATACAATGTTCTTTTCTGGACTATTGTAAGTTGAAACCAGACACACCATACAATGTACAGACAGTCCAGATCCGTGAAACATGTCAATGAGCTGACCAATCAGAATGGACATTCACTGGTAAAACCCCTGTATTACTGAAGCGTATGCACTGACTGGTGTCTGGTAGCGCCCCTACAGTACAGGGAGGTATTACATGTTCTGTACTATTTACCTGTATTACTGAAGCGTATGCACTGACTGGCTGTCTGGTAGTGCCCCCTACAGTACAGGGAGGTATTACATGTTCTGTACTACTCCTTACCTGTGCCAGGGTTAGCTGCTCCTTTGGACACCAGGTGAGGGCTCCATGTTACTTTTTTACGATATTGTGTGTACTGTACAGGACCCCGAAGAAGCTCCTGTCCTCTACATAGACCAGTGCTTCCCAAGCAGGGTGCCCCCAGCTGTTGCAAAACTACAACTCCCAGCATGCCCGGACAGCCTTTGGCTGTCCGGGCATGCTGGGAGTTGCAGTTTTGCAACAGCTGGAGGCTCCCTGCTTGGGAAACGCTGACATAGACAGTGATTACAGCTCCCAGCAGATCTTTATTACTTTTATATGTAAGGATTTGCTTTATCTATATTAGTTATCTACTTATTTTTCTTCAATTCTCACTTTTTCCTATTTTTCCTATACATTTTGGGTGCCATTAGAACCAATTACCAGGTATCCATAGAGTTCTGGTCTCAACATACAATGGTTTGAACATACAATGGTCGTCCCAGAACCAATTAATATTGTAACTTGAGGGACCCCTGTATTTTTTAAATTTAGCATCATTATGGAAAATTGGGATAATTAACATGGGGGCAAAACATACCAAATCTCTCTTGGGCCTGTCAAATTGCAAGAAAGAGTATGCTGCTGTGTATATATACTACTTTCTGATATCTTCTTTGTATTTTTTAGGAGAGTTCCCATACTTACAGAATAAAATGAGGGCGGTCTTACGGGTGGAGGTAGAAGCGGTCAGGTTTCTGAAAGAAGAACCTCATAAACTGGACAGCCTACTGAAGAGGATCCGGAGCATGACTGATGCCCTGTCTGCCTTAAGAAGGTGACGTCTGTTCAACCAATGCATTGTTATGTTCACAACTTAGGGGTCTATTCACACTTACAATATTCTATACATATTTGATGCGCAGAATTTGAAGCTGCAGTGTTTAATGTAAGCAAATTAACAGAACACAGCATCAAATCTGCAGCTTCTAATCCTGTGCATCAAACATGTGTAGGATATTTATATAATATAGATAACATTGCATTTGAGATTGTCATATATATTGGTTAAAACCATTTATTTCTTGGGTGAGCAAAATGTTGTCTCTGCAGCTATTGCCTGCAGGAAGTGAAGGCAGGACAAGAAGGGGTTTGTGCAGGCTCCTGGCTTGTCAATCCTCCTGCTGTGTGAGCCGGGGGCCTGTCACAGGACCTCAGTGCAGACAGTTGTCAGTTCTGAGGAGTGAGGAAGAAGTTACCACATGAGATGTGATGGGAAGCAAGGGAACATTCCTTCCTTCTCAGTGAACTGCATGCGTGTGCTCATAAACAAGGGAATTATGAGCCATAAAAGGATGAAAACAAGGATTTATGGTTCACCAGTTAGAATAAACCTGGTGCATTTATTTTTTATTAAAATAAAAATCCTGGCACCCAAGCATTTTGTCATAAATGATCAAGCAAAGGAAATATGAAGACAATAAGGGTGTCTGAGAGTCGAGCCAGTAGACGTTGAGCTCAAACAGGACACGTTAAAGGGGTACTCCGGTGAAAACCTTTTTTCTTTTAAATCAACTGGTGGCAGAAAGTTAAAGATATTTGTAAATTACTTCTATTAAAAAATCTTAATCCTTCCAGTACTTATTAGCTGCTGAATACTACAGAGGAAATTATTTTCTTTTTGGAATGGTCTCTGATGACATCACGAGCACAGTTCTCTCTGCTGACATTATTATAATAATAATAATATCACTTTATTTATGGTTGTCCTTAGTGGGATTTGAACCCAAGTCCCCAGCACTGCAAGCAGCAGTGCAAACCACCGAGCCACCATGCTGCCCTTAGCATACATCTCCTATGCATCTCCTATGCATCTCCTATGCATGGTTGCTAAAATGGACAGAGATGTCAGCAGAGAGCACTGTGTTCGTGATGTCATCAGTGTTCCAAAAAGAAAGGAATTTCCTCTATAGCATTCAGCAGCTAATAAGTACTGGAAGGATTAAGATTTTTTTAATAGAAGTAATATACAATTATGTTTAACTTTCTGCCCCAGTTGATTTAAAAGGAAAAAGGTTTTCACCAGAGTACCCCTTTAAAGTAACATTTCCCAACTTGTGATTCTCCAGCTGTTGCAAAACTACAATTCCTATTATGCTCTGTAAGCCTGTGACAATCAAGGCATGATGGGAATTTTAATTTTGCAACAGGTTGGGGTACACAGGATAACACCACCTATGTTCTTAAGGAAAAAGAGATTAAACCGGTATGAGGTCTAAACATCTAATCAGTTTTGATGATTTGAAATGTAGACCGGTGGTGCTGTTGCATTGTTATCTATAAAAAACCTGCTCTAAGGTCACAGTGGTGGAAAGTGGTACTGCAAGTGGCATACCTAACTTTTTAAAGAAAACGTTACTGTGACCTCCGAGTAACACTTGCTTTACGTTGTTATTACAGACATGTTTCTGATGGATCCTTTAAGACTGTCGACTACAATCAAAATAACCAATACACCATCACCGAAAAAGGGACTGAAACCGAAGTGATCCAGAACAAAGAAGAGAAGAGCCAAGTCTACCTGCAGTCGGCACTGGCAGAATCGGGGAACACAACAGAGAGCCAGACAATCTCGGTGAATTCAGAGGTGGTCCCGTTGTCTGCTGGAGTTAAAGTCCTCCATGTGCAGAGCTCCCCCGTCCTAATGAAGCAGTCCCAGCACTCCACGGCTCTGGTGAACCTCCCCTTTACCTCCGGTAACCAGAGCAGTCTCTCAGCAGATTCATCGGCAAACCACCAGTCAGTAAGCACATCGGCTACACTGGAGCAAAACGCAACCGCACCACACACGCAGCTTAATGGGTCCTCGGCCCAAAGCTTGTTTATTGAGGAAATACAACACGTAGGCTACAGGAATCGGGCAGTATCAATAGAGGTAGGTTAAATACTCCAGGACTGATCATTATAATGACGTGAGGCTTTGTTATATAACTGTGTTTTCCAACCAGAGGGCCTTCAGCTGTTGCTAAACTACAACTTCTAGGCTGTCCGGGCATGCTGGAAGTTGTAGTCTTGCATCAGTCAGAGGCACATTGGTTGGGAAACACTATTATAGAACATTAAAGGGGTCCTCCATTGAACACGACTTATCCCCTACTCACAGGATAGGGGATAAGTGTCCGATCGTGGGAGCCGGCTCCTGCAGCTCAACTTACCGTAAGTCTGAGCCCTCTGGCCCCCAACTGCGGAGGAGAACCGGAGTAACAGCCCATTTACCAGAGCGAGCCATCACTCCTAATCGTATCCGAAGGTGGGGGCTGGAGTGCTCAGGGTTAAAGGGGTACTCGGCTGGAAAAAAATTTTTTTATAAATCAACTGGTGCCAGAAAGTTATACAGATTTGTAAATTACTTCTACTTAAAAATCTAAATCCTTCCAGTACTTATCAGCTGCTGTATACTACAGAGGAAGTTCTTTTCTATTTGAATTTATTTTCTGTCTGACCACAGTGCTCTCTGCTGACATCTCTGTCCATGTCAGGAACTGTCAGGAGAAGCATAGGTTTGCTATAGGGATTTGCTCCTACTCTGGACAGTTCCTGGCATGGACAGAGGTGTCAGCAGAGAGGACTGTGGACAGACAGAAAGGAAATTCAAAAAGAAAGTAATTTCCTGTGGAGCATAAAGCAGCTGATAACTACTGGAAGGATTAACATTTTTAAATAGAAGTCATTTACAAATCTGTTTAATTTTCTGGCATCAGTTGATTTAGAAAAAAAAATGTTTTCCAATGCAGTACCCCTTTAAGGCTACTAAATGGCAAATTCAGCACAAGAGTTGTGCCCCATATAGGACCACTGGGACCCCCTCATACTCATATTGCCTGCCCTGTGGATAGAGAATAAGTTGTATTCCCCGGAGTGCTCCTTTAAGAGGTTAGCATCTTGACTTCACTTTCCCGTCTTGATTTTATTTATGTGCATAGTGCCAACCTGTGAGGTAGTAGTTGCACCTGGTCCTGTGACTGAAAGGACCCCAAGGCACCTTTGCCTCATAACAAAAATAACAGTAGTATAAATGGGGCCCTGCTACAGATTTTGTATCGGGGCCAACAAGCTACACGTTTTGTCTCTGGTGCCAAGTTACTCCACAAATTGTCATCACTCAACATCAGTCCCTGTTCCCATTGGGGATCACCTTCTAAATTCCAAATGAACCCATTAGTATGTTGAAGGAGGAGGAAATTAAGATTGGTAGGACGCCCCAACGATTAAACTTTTTAAATTGTACCTGTCAGATCCCCCCCCCCCCCAAAAAAAAAGAAACTGTTCTAGGTTACTTAGGACCTCATCCTGATCATTTACATTTATGTCTCTATCAGCCATATTTCACAAAAAAATAGCATATTACAGCTGTTCTATGTCTTTTCAATTGTCTAAAAGGGAGGGGGCTGTCCTTCTCTTGCCTGCACTGTGCATGACTCCTCCCCCTCCCTCACACACACACACTCATTGGGGGAGATTTATCAAAACCTGTGCAGAGGAAGAGGTGTGCAGTTGCCCATAGCAACCAATCAGATTGCTTCTTTCATTTTCCACAGGCCTCTTTAGAGGCCTGTGGAAAATGAAAGAAGCAATCTGGTTGCTATGGGCAACTGCACACCTCTTCCTCTGCACAGGTTTTGATAAATCTCCCCCATTGGCCCTCCTTTACTTTTGCAAACCCGACATGTTTTGTCGGGTTGTGCGCCATATTCTGGCGCATTGCACCAAAAGTTCTCTCTGTGCCAGAATTTGTGACAGAATTTGCGACAGAATTTGCACCAGAATTGAGAAAAACCTGACAAACTCTCCATGTTACTGAGAAAACTCCCCAAAAGGGGCGTGACCATCTGGGAAAGGGGGCGTGGTCACAGAAAATAGGCGTGTAAATCAGGGCCAATGATTATTGGAGATTGCGTGTGCTCTACCACCAAAGACAATGGCCCTGATTTACTAAGAGTGTTGTGTAGGTTTCTTTGTGGATTTTAATTCCCTACAATTTTTTTCCACAGTATTTACTAAGGTTTTCATTCGTTTTGCACTTTCCCTACACTTTACTTTTTTTTTTTTTTTTTTACACATGGTCTGATCTGTCTGGTTTTCCTCAGCTCAAATCCACCACATTTCATGTGGAAACCTTAGTAAATATGTTGGGTTTTTGTGAAAATGTCGGGAACACACCCCATTTCTGTGACCACGCCCCCTTTCCCAGACAGTCACGCCTCTTTTTCGGGTTTTCCCAGTAAAATGGAGAGTTTGTCAGGTTTTCTCAATTCTGGCGCAGACAGAATTTCTGGCGCAATGCCCCAGAATCTGGTGCACAACCCAACAAAACCTGTTGGGTTTGCAATAGTAAATGAGGGCCAATATGGTGAGTGTATAACTTAGATCTTCCTATGTCATTCATGTGTATCATCCTTAGGCAGTTCTGTAATGCTGGGACTTGTAGTTTTGGAACAGTTGGAGGTACAGTGTTTGGATAACATTTTTTGCAGCAGTGTTGCCTTCAGCTGTGTGCCTCCAGCTGTTGCAAATTTACAACTCCCAGCATGCCCAGACATCCTTTGACTGTCCAGGCATGCTTGGAGTTGTAGTTTTGCAACAGCTGGAGGCATGTTTGGTAAAACTCTCTGTGTTACAGCAGTTTTGCCTTCAGCTGTGTTCGTCCTGCAGCCTTGTCAATCAGCCATCTCGTGTCCATGACCCTTGGACACACTCATGCTGCTGTGGGACTCAGGAGGTATGGGGACCCCTAGTGGTGGTATTTTCAAAAGCAGTTTTCTTTAATAAAATGTAAAAATGTTTAAAGTATATTAGAAAAACTATTGTTTAGCCAAGATGTACAACATATACCGTATTTTTCGCCGTATAAGACGCACTTTTTCTTCCCCAAAACTGGGGGGGAAAAGTCGGTGCTATCGCGACGGTTCCTGTGGCCATCAACTGCCGGGACCCGCGGCTAATACAGGACATCACCGATCGCGGTGATGCCCTGTATTAACCCTTCAGACGCGGCGATCAAAGCTGACCGCCGCGTCTGAAGGGAAAGTGACACTAACCCGGCTGTTCAGTCGGGCTGTTCGGGACCGCGGCGATTTCACCGCGGCGGTCCTGAACAGCCCGACTGAATAGCCGGGTTAGTGCTTACAGGACACCGGGAGGGACCTTACCTGCCTCCTCGGTGTCTTCTCCGTTCAGGGATCCCCTGTATGGCCGGCGCTCTCCTTCCTCGTCATCACGTCTTTGCGTACGTGCGCCGGCGTGCGTAACGACGTGATGGCGGCGACGGAGAGCGAGGATACCCGGCCGGCAGCAGAGACGTTCCGGAGCGACGGGGACAGCGATGGAGCGACATCCAGGGCAGCGGTGACAGGTCCGGAGCGACCGGGACACGTGAGTATTACCTCCTATGCAGTGGTCTTCAATCTGCGGACCTCCAGATGTTGCAAAACTACAACTCCCAGCATGCCGGACAGCCGTTGGCTGTCCGGGCATGCTGGGAGTTGTAGTTTTGCAACATCTGGAGGTCTGCAGGTTGAAGACCACTATTGGGTTCAAAATCTTAATTTTTTTAGATTTTGCACCTATAAATTGGGTGCGTCTTATACGCCAGTGCGTCCTATAGGACGAAAAATACGGTAAAAAGTTTTTATATCTGACAGTGCCCATTTATAGTTTTAGAATACAATATATATAATAAAAAGTAAAGTATTTATATATATTGAATATATTTTATAGGCATTGTGTATTTATGATGTGTCTCCCCTTCTACTCATAGGAAGCGGAGAGGAAATTTGAAGAAAAAAGACAGAATCTGGACCACTACGATGGGAAAGAATTTGAGAAGATGCTGGAGGAAGCACAAGCCAATATAATGAAGTCCATCCCCAGCCTAGAAATGCCAACTCAGAGTTCAAAAGTAGAGATCGTAGAAAAACTAGAGGTCAATGGTACGAGCCATAATAGAATACTGTGCACTTTTCTTATAAGTGTTTTGACTTTGTGGGCTGACTGTAAGACTCCCACCATTGTGAGGTTGTTAAATAGGCACATTTAAAAGAACAAACCTTGTATAGATTAATAGTACAATGGAATATACAAAACTTTGTATTCTATCTTATTAGACAAAAATGCTTCTTTTACCTGTTCTCAAGCTTCTTCCCTCTATCTCCTCGCCTTTGACATTGTATTCCACCCTGAAAATCAGCTCAGCTTTGTCCTGTGTCTGCATGACAAGCAATACAAGGCTATAGATGGGAGAGGAGGGAGCTCCAGCCACCAGCTCTAAGAGAACTGCTAATTATAGATGAAGCCTGCAGACCAGAAATCTGCAGAATAGTACTATATACATGTTATCTAATGACCAGAAATAGTGCTGCTTCTCATGTACACACACAGGACAGTTTAATCCTGAAATGACAGATACGCTTTAAAGATAATCCTTCGTATTGAAAATGCAGCCATGTTATAGAGCAGGAGTAGCTGAGCAGATAAATGAAAAAATTACAAGTTATATAGGACCTTCTCGGCAGAGGCGTAGCTTGATGCTTCTGGGCCCTGATGCAAAATCTGCAACAAGGCCCCATATGCCAATTATATAACTGGTCTCTAATGGGGCAGATGTGCTTTGGGGGCCCCGTTAGGCACCGAGGCCCCAGTGTGACTGCTACCTTGCTTCTCAGACAAATCTATATATCAATCTGCTCAGCTCCTCTTGCTCTATAACATGATACCTGCAGATTGTACTGTATTGTATATATCATCTGCTCAGCTCCTCCTGCTCTATAACATGATACCTGCAGATTGTACTGTATTGTATATATCATCTGCTCAGCTCCTTCTGCTCTATAACCTGATACCTGCAGATTGTACTGTACTGAATATATCATCTGCTCAGCTCCTCCTGCTCTATAACCTGATACCTGCAGATAGTACTGTATTGTATATATCATCTGCTCAGCTCCTCCTGCTCTATAACATGATACCTGCAGATTGTACTTTATTGTATATATCATCTGCTCAGCTCTTCCTGCTCTATAACATGATACCTGCAGATTGTACTGTATTGTATATATATCATCTGCTCAGCTCCTCCTGCTCTATAACATGATACCTGCAGATTGTACTGTATTGTATATATCATCTGCTCAGCTCCTCCTGCTCTATAACATGATACCTGCAGATTGTACTGTATTGTATATATCATCTGCTCAGCTCCTCCTGCTCTATAACTTGATACCTGCAGATTGTACTGTATTGTATATATCATCTGCTCAGCTCCTCCTGCTCAATAACATGATACCTGCAGATTGTACTGTATTGTATATATCATCTGCTCAGCTCCTCCTGCTCTATAACATGATTCCTGCAGTTTGAACTACATTTAAAATGTGATTGTTTCCCTTTAGTACAAAATGAGATTCTTCCTTTATTTTTCCTAATTAGAGTTTGGATAAGTGTTGTATATTATGAGTCTGAAATGTTTATTAATTCTATGAAGTGGGGAGAGATGTGAGAGCTTTGCTTTATCTATGGGGCCTGGAAACTCAAAGGAAACACTTCATCACTTTCATGCTGCCCAAGTCATCAGGGCGGTCCCTGGTGCTTTTTGAAAAATAGATTTCTTTCTATACCCAAACAGGGAGAGATCGATCAATCAAGGGTGGTGGAGCCAGGAAGCAGCCACTGTTGACCGTCCAGATTACTTAATTTGGGCAGCATATGATAACAGGTCCCCTGTAAAGTTCATTCACTAGAACATTATAGTCTTTTTATATGTATGTGAGGTATAGACCGTAGACATCTAACCAATAAACCCAGTTGGACCACACATCTTTGGTCAGGCCTCTGCATGACGTTGTGCAAGACAAGTGTTGACTGTGATTATTACTTACATTTTTTTTCTTTTGTTCTAGAAGGAGGTCAAGAAAGTGAGCAAGAAAATGAAAAGGTAACCAAATCTCCGCCTCCACCTCCTCCTCGTCGTATGTACCCCCTTGGAAGTAGTTTGAGCAGCTCATGGACGTCAGACTGGAAGGATAGCAAGGTGAAGAGAGTTTATTGTCCCCCGTGTACAAATCCCTTTAAGGTATTGAAGTAGTAACGTTCTTTCTTAAGGAGAGTGCCGAAAGGGGGAGTCTTAGGGGGAGATTTACCAAAACCTGTGTACAGGAAAAGTAGTCCATATCAACCAATCAGATGGCTTCTTTTACGTTTCAGAGGCACGTTTCAAAATGAAAGAAGAAATCTGATCGGTTGCTATGGGCAACTGGTCAACTTTTCCTCTGCACAAGTTTTTATAAATCTCCCCCTTAGGGTCCTTACAAGCTCAGCTGGGGGAAAAATATGCAGTGTAGTTTTCCTCCAGAAGGAAGAGTTCTCTTGCTTGGCTTAGAACTCCCAGCTGTGTTTTAAAGGGGTACTCCACTGGCCAACATTCACGACTAAATGTTGGGGTGTGGCCGACCCCCACAGCGCGAAAACAGCGTTTGGAATATTTAGTTCCGAATGCTGGCCAGTGGAGTACCCCTTTAAGGCTCCTAAAAGAGATGGACATTGACTTGAAGGGATGCTACCTTTAATAGGTATTCTGGAGGAGGACTACTTTGCATTAAAGAACTAGTAATTTTTACATTCATAGAAACCCATCAGGTAATGTAGTCTGGTGCATGACGATTATGGGAACATTGTAATATGTTCTTTCTAAATCAATACAGGATGCAGAAGATGTCCCTCCGCCACCACCGCCAAAAGCAAACAAGCCAGAAGTAGAGAGTCCCATCAAGACTTACCAAGTGAAGGATGAGGAGGAAGAGGAAGGAGAGAGGATCATGGCAGAACTTCAGGTATCTCTCACGGACTCTTTGCCTTTAGAAGTTTGTGCCATAGGGAGGTGCTCCCCAACATGTGGCTTTACAGCTGTTACAAAACTACAACAAAACTACAACAAAACTACAACTCCCAACATGATGAGAATTGTAGTTTTACAACATCTGGAGAGCCACAGGTTGGAAAGCACTGCCATGGACAAAGCTGGAAAAAATGACGGTGGTACCTGGGATAGTTTCCTGGTAGTGACACAATTTTTCGGGAAACAGCCAATAAACCACTGAAGACTATTTTTAACAACATTAGATGCCACCTTACAGTATTTGTAAAACACATCTATAATATAACGACATGGTGACCATAGTACTTAGCTCTTTGATTTTCCAATACACAATAAAGTTGTAAAATGAGGGTGTGCTGACTATAGCTTTCACCAGTAGAGATGAGGCCACATTATAATAGGACTAAAAATAAGTCCTAAGATTTGAGACAAGGGCTAAATGTACACAGACACTATGGGGGAGATTTATCAAAACCCGTCCAGAGGAAAAGTTGCTGAGGTGCCCCTAGCAACCAATCAGATCTCTTCTTTCATTTTTGAAAAGGCCTCTGTAAAATGAAAGCAGCGATCTGATTGGTTGCTATGGGCAACTCGGCAACTTTTCCTCTGGACAGGTTTTCATAAATCTCCCCCTATATGTATGCACCTGTTCTTTATTTTTGCCAAAAAAAGATTGAATCTGAGCCAATGGAAATAATTCACCCCTGTAGATTGGGGATAATTTTAAACAACTTTGATAACTTTAAGCCGCAATAATGTTGTAAGCCTGTCAACTGAGTTTAGCCCCCCAAACAGTAATAATGTCCCACACAGTAGAGTGGGTAGATGAGTGGGGTAGAAGAGTTGGTAGGTTGTCCCTAATTGGTAGTTAGGTCGCTTCAGTAGGTAGACAGGTCCCTTAAGGTAGTTTCCCCTATTACATAGGTGTTCCAAGTAGGTTGTTCTCCTCCTTTAAATAGCTGCCCCCAACAGGGAATTTGTAGAAAGAAGCCCCTATAGATAACTCCCCCATGTAGGTAGGTGGCCCACCTAGATAGCTGCCTCCACCCCTTGTAGATAGTCGCCCCCTCACCAGGATTCTTTATAAAACAAAAACACCTATACTCACCTTTTGGCACTCCCCAGGTCAGTGACACCTAGAACAGACTGCCCCCTACCTGCCCCTCCATAGATATGCCACTGTTTCTCCATCCTCCTGTTACTGAGACAAAGCTCCACCCTACAAAAAGAGACCCCTTCTGATACTTACTGACACTGGTGCAGCAGAGGAACCATATATCTATGCATTTGCTTGTGCACCACAGTTTGGACTATCAGTATATATGTATGTATTACATTCACTGGATGTATAATGATGTAGGAGAATAGAAGAATATAGATTTCAATACATAATCTCCATTGTATGTAACATTTTACACCCCGTAGGCTTTCCAGAAGTGTTCTGTAGTGGAAATTAATTCCAAGGTGCACTATGAGCCTTCTAAACCAGAGGTCCATGAGAGGGATTTCAGACCTTCAGGTTTAGCTTTGCCCAAGGAAAAGAAGGTAATTTCATTTGTAAGGCCTGTCCGTAACCTTCTTGGCCTATACTAACTAACCCCATGTTACTATATAACACTACAGTCTACTAGCTGCTAGATGCCCATCACGTATCTAACTTACAATTCTAACTTCTAACACACCCTTCCTTATTCTTAGCACTTTCCAGCTCATATACTCAACTATAGTTTTTATTGGTCTGTAAAAGTCTATTTATTGACAACTTAGAATTTATATTTATAAACTGTATTCTAAATGTTGCTAACCTCTAATCTCCCTGTATATCCTGCTTGTTCAGCATCTGTACAGAGCTTGCTTTTCTTCTTTGCGGTTACAACCCTCACCATGCTATGCCGAGGCAACCGTACAGCACCCAGCAAGTTCCGTGCACAAGTCTCATTCATCAGAAAAAGACTTGTGCACAGAACTCGCTGTACTCCCTGGCAACTGTATTGCCCTGTGTATTGACCAGCCTCTCTCCGTACTGATATTTGCGGGTGGGAGACACATTTTATACGTTATACTGTAATATAGGAGAAACAAATCTCCCAGAATGCAGTGCTCCAGAGTTTATTGCAGCTGCTGAGATGTTACAGGTGTTTTTTATGTCCCTTTCAGTGTGAATATTTCTGGCTGCTTTCTGGACTAACATGGGGCACAGTTGTTTCCCATGCTAGTGCACTTTGCAAAAAAGTAAAATTTTTATTTAACAATTACTATTAATAAAGAAAAGGTTTGTAGCTTTACCACCAGGGCTCAAGTACTGTAGGAATGCATGGGAACGGATTTCCTGCACTTTTTCTTCAGAAGGAATACCGTTCCCATTTGCAGGAGTCCTGCAGGACCAGCCCTTCAGTGGAAATCTTGGGTGAGTTCCCAGACTTTTTTCCCAGGACATGACCCTTGTTCGCGTCAATTTTTGTTTTAAATGCATCTATTAATCTTCTTAAGACGTAGTGTAAGTCAACATACACTGACCAGCCATAACATTACAACCACTGATAGGTGACCTGCATTACTTTGATCATGACATCATCACCTAACAGGAGGTGGGATATATTATGATTTCGATGTGTTAAAAGCAGGAAAAATGGGCAAGTGTAAGAGTCAGAGAATCTACAAAATGGTAGGTCTTGTGGGGGTGTTACCAGTATAACTACCAATAGTGGTTCGATGGAGGAACAACTAGGATGGACCACGAAGTCAGGTGTGTACAAGGCTCATTGATGTGTGGGGAGAGAAGGATAGACCATTTGGTCCAGTCCCACAGGAAAGTTACTGTAAAGTAAATTGCTAACAGAGTTACTATTGGCTACAACAGAAAGGATTTAGATCACATAGGGCATCACGGCATGCAGTGTATAGGGCGCAGTAGCCACATACTGGTCAGAGTACCCATGCTTACCCCTGTCCACTACAAACAGGTACCTACAACAGGCATATGAACATTCAAACTGGATTGTGGAGTAATGGAAGAAGACAGCCTGGTCTAATGAATCACATTTATGTGGATGGCCGGGTGCATGTGAGTCACTTACCATTAGAAGAGACAGCACCAGTAGGCGCTATAGGTGAAGACAAGCTGGCGAAGGCAGTGTGATGATCTGGACAAGTTTCTGCTCATCCTTAGGTTCTGGCATTCATTCGACGCGTACCAGCTCTGTATGAATCATTGCAGACCAAGTCTCCCTCCCTTTGAGGCAGGGGTATTCCCTAAGAGCAGTGGCCTCTTTCACATGGATACACCCTGGCCACACTACAAAAATTGTTCAAGAATGAGGATTGTGACAAAGAGTTCCAGATGTTGTCTTGGCCTTCAAAGTCCCCAGATCTCAAGCATCTGTGGAATGTGATGGAAAAACGAGACAAACCCATAGAGACCCCAGAAAACCTAAAAAAATGTCAGGCAGGTGGTTTTGATGTTATGGCTGATCGGTGCATTACTACATTAGAATAACCAACATACCTAACTCTCACTAGTCATTGAATTATTATTCACTCATATTGAGCAAGAAGATTTATATTTAACAAGTTGATTTCCCCTCTAATATTTCTTCATAGGTGTCATGCCTTGTTTCAAAAGAAAGTGTAAGTCCCGAAAGCCCAAAACTTGTTGAAAGCACAGAGGACAAGTGGAAAATGCAATCCATACCAAGTTCTGCACCTGACTTTGCTCAGTTTAGGCAGCCGGAGAAGGTTGTAGTGAATGAACAGTCTACCTACAGTCTGTTCATAGGCAGGGATGAACCAAGATCAACAGTCAGTAAAGAACCTGAAAAGGAAGATAAAAATGAAGAATTAGTTAACATGGCCTTATATAGATACCACAACAGGGAGAACCTTAAACACTTGACCTCTACAGTCCCAGAAGTGATTAATGGAGGAACAGATCACAAAATCTCAGAGTCAACTTCGACACTGGTCAAGAGTTTTAGTAGAGAGAGCCAGGATAGTCCAGTAGGTAGTTCTCCATCTCAAGAACAGGGAATGCCCTACTTTGATTTAGGCCAGACAGTTGTATTAAGACCAAAAAATTCTCGAAGGACTACCAGCCAACAATCTGACGACCTTGAGTCTCCGACTATCTCCCCAACTGAGCCAAGGTCCCCTGCAGATAACATTGCCTTTATGATCACAAATACTGAGGTGCAGGTCTTGTCAACAGGTGAAGTCCAAGATATTGTAAAACGGAAAGGTGGAGAAGTACAAACAGTTAATGTTGATAGTGAAAATGTGAAAATTCCTTCTCCCAATTCTGACCCACAAGATCCTGTTATGAGCACCGACAAAAAGCCAGTCATTATCATATTTGATGAACCAATGGATATAAGAGCCGCCTATAAAAGGTTGTCCACGATATTTGAAGAATGTGATGACGAGTTGGAAAAAATGATGTCTTCAGAGGCAAAGATTGATGAGGAAGAGGAGGAGGAGGAAGAAGAAGAAAATCACAAAGAATCAAATGCTCCTCCACCCAAAGAAGAACGGGCTGAAGAAACCAAAATGGTCAACATAACAGAGAATGTTGGGAAACAAGGCCAATACAGATTCAACTACCCATCTCTAGCAGAAATGAAGCAGACTATGTTCCAGGATACCAGTGTCTCCCAAGGATTCCTCACAGATGAAGAAAAGTCAGATGTGTCCGACTACCAAGATGGCCAGAGACAAGACGCAAAGAAAAAGTTCAAGTTCAGATTTCCTAAAAAACAGCTGGCGGCTCTGACCCAGGCCATCCGTACTGGGACAAAAACCGGGAAGAAGACCTTACAGGTGGTGGTCTACGAGGATGAAGAAGAGCCCGATGGCACTGTAAAGCAACACAAAGAAGCAAAAAGGTTTGAGATTGAAAGATCGAAGAGCGCAGATGACAATATCCAACTTGAAGTCCCCAACCTCGAAGAGCCAGATTCTGTGTCAAGGACGGATGAGATAAGACAAAATACATATAGAACCTTAGACAGCCTTGAGCAAACCATCAAACAGCTAGAAAGTACCATAAGTGGAATGACACCAAGACCGGGATCTGATCTGATAGAATCAAAAGACGATAACCGAACTTTGACAATAACTCCAGTGGTTGCCAAAGGATCTGTGTTAGCGGATGATGCAAAACTTGTTGTAGAGTCTCCATCATCCATACCTACTACAGCACGTAAGGTACCAGCGCACAAGACTTCCAAATCCTAATAGTGTGCCCATGAGATACTGGTGCCTAACCTCTGAGTGGTGTTCTTCTGGTGGTTGGCTTTGCCTTTAGCTGCTGTTTTTATAAGCTTGGTAACATGGTGAAGGGCAAATGAAGAGCAAAAAACAAAAAAAAAAGTGCCTGCTTGATTGACTTGACTTGTGTTTTTTGTCTCCTGTGATTTTTATGACTTTAACCTCTGATGTTTCTTCTGCATGCCTAGAGATTGATAAGATGTTGGTGAAGCATGGAATGTGAACACTGGATGATGACCTCAGATACGTTGTTTGATTTGTTTTTGTTTTTTTTCTGTCTCTCTCTTCCCATTGGCTGTTCTTATAGGGATCAAATGGAGCGCCACAAACCAGCAGAATGCCAATACCAATGTCTTCTAAAACTAGACAAGGAAGCATGGAAAAAACTAGCAAACAGCCAAAGCTACAGGAGCCGCAGCGTCAATTCAGACAGGTAGTTTTACCTTAGAACAGAAAAAAAAAAAAAAAACTTCAAGCCAAGTAAAACTGAATCAATGTAACCAAAACAAGGATGGCGCGATTGCTTTCACTCTTGTTTTTGTTAAAATATCTGGATCTGGTGGCATGAGAAATCCTGTGGTACTATGTCTCACTCCTGCCATCTCTCTGCATGCCTGCAATAAGACACCCACTTGCTTTGTCCCACTTCAAGACGTTCGGCCGAGATGAACGAAACTTTGGCTTACCACACGCAACCAAAATAAATAATCCGAAGTGATGTCTGTGTCGTCCGGTACTAACATGTATGTGCCACCGCATTCCATTAACCGCTTGCCATCTCGCCACCATTCTTTTTTCTCACCCAGCATGTAGAGCACTGCACTGTGGGCGCCACACCCTCCACGTCTCCAGTTTTTCTAAACCTTATCTTCTGTGCTTTTCTGGTTTCTGCCAGGTCCAGTGAGAAAATCTGCAAAATATATATTGTTTCTCTATTTTGGGGGCTTTTTTTTTTTTTGTTCCTGCGCCCGTGTTGGTGTGTTCATGTTGAAGGTTTTTTTTTGACAGACTGTCTCCCGCCATCTTTGTTTGCAGGCTAACGGAGGTGTTAAGAAAGCTGGTGGGGATATTAAGGCTGCTTCCCCTACTTTATCTGCTTCTAAGATTCCAGCTCTTTCTCCTAACACTGGAAAAAGCAGCTCTGTTTCCGCTCAGTGTAACGATACCGCTAACACCCATAACCCCCCCGTGAAGTCTCACGTCCCCGTAACCCATTCTAACTCTGCACCCGGTCGCAACGTTAACGCCTCCCCCTCCCTTATCCGTCCCGTTCACAATGGCACGTCGAAGCTACAGAGCCCAACCTATTCAGGTAAAGGTCACCATCTCTCATTTTCACTGCAGAACGCAAACGGCAGACCATCTCCTCCTCCTCCTTCTTCTTCCTCCTCCGCTACTTCTCCTCCTTCTTCTTCTGTCTCTCCCACTTCACTGGCCCAAAGTATGAAGAGCATCCGTACCATCCACACACCTAGCTTCACCAGCTACAAGTCACAGAACGGAAGCGCAACCAAGATGGCCGCTCCAAAGGACTCCTCCTAACTTGTGATGTCATCTTCACCCACAGCGCCCTCTGCTGGCATGTCGTTGTTCATCTATGTACATAACACACCGCTATATCCTTGTCCAAGATAGTTGCTGTTGTAAAATTATAGGCCTCTCTTATTTTATTGGTCTCCTGTTTCTATGTAACATAGTGAGCGTGCGCGTGTATGTGTGTGACTGTATATATTACTATACTGTATGTTTGCATGTGTGTGTATATTAAAAAGGTCCATGACGCGGATTATTTTGTATAGACTATTTTTCATTATATGGAACGGATGGAGTTTTTGGGGGGCTTTTATTTTACGCTCATGCCGGCTTTGACTACAGATTTCTATTTTTGTCAACTACACATGGCTTTCGCTTTTTTTTTTTATTTAAAAAAAAAAAATTTTTTTTTTTTTTTTGCCAAAATAATTTCGTATGGAACAATAGTGTGTTATATTCTTAAAGGGATTCTTTCATCAAAAAATAAAATAAAAATATTACAAACTATTTTCTTACGAGACGATTTAGGCAATAGTCAAATATTTTAGTTTTTTCATAGTCCTATCTGTAAATAATATTTATAAAAGATGTCAGAACTTGACGAATATATATACGGAGATCAGCGGGGAATAGGCGCCGCTTATCTCGACCGCTTACTGATCTCTTTTACAGAAAGTTTCTATCCCTAGTACAGCGTTTCCAAACCAGGGTGCCTCCAGCTGTTGCAAAACTACAACTCCCAGCATGCCCAGACAGCCAAAGGCTGTCCAGGCATGCTGGGAGTTGTTGTTTTGCAACAGCTGGAGGCACCCTGGTTGGGAAACACCGACTTAGTAACTGACATAGTATTCTCTAAACCAAAAAAAAAAGAGGTTCTGCAGCAGCTGCAGTGTGTATTATACAGTTTTATGTTTTAGCTGCAGCTATGATGATGCATATCATGGCAACAAAAAGGCAGCAGTCGCTCTTTCAATCTTTAAAGAGGTTCTGCAGCAGCTCTGGTGTGTATTTTAAGGAAGAACGTATAACGAATAACGTACCTCCTTTACTATAGAATTATAAGAATATAAAATATACATTTTAAATATAAAGTCACCATGAAGTTCAATGACGTGTAATTGCCCTTTTGCTTTTATAACCTTGTTTCCGACCTGTTGCAGAACTACAACCCCCATCATGCCCTGACAGCCGAAGGCTGTCAGGGCATGCTGGGAGTTGTAGTTCTGCAACAGCTAGAGAACTGCAGGTTAGGGGACACTGTTTTATAAAGGTCATGTAACTTTATGACGTCTATACAGTCTGTGTGTCACTTTGCCATAAAGTGAGACTCCAACAGTGCTGCAAAATACACAAGAAATATTTTATTATATAATAGCAAAAAATAAATAAATAACTAAAAATTATTTTAAAAAAAGTTAGATTAAAATGTAACTTTACACAGAGGCCTGTACGGAGAAGCCACAAGAGATATAGTTTATATAGTTAATATTTTTGATGATCGACACCCTTTAAGCGCCACCACTGCCCCGTGGTTCTATGTATAAGCGTGAAACGTGTAGAATTGACATATTTATCAAAATGCTACTGCCGACCATAGCTCTTAATCCATTTTTATTTTTTTAAATATTGCCCTGTACATAGACTCTACTTTTTACTTCTGCATAGAGATGTTTGCTCATCTTTAGGCAATGTGTGTGTGTCAATTACGAGGGAGGGGCGGTAAAACTACAACTCCCGTCATCCTGGCCAGAAAATGATGACGGTGGTGGTTGCAGTCGGAGTCACGCGTTGCCTATCTCTCATTGTTTTATGCATGCTTTCGAAACAGCAGCAACTTGGAAAGAAGAAAAAAAAAAGTGTTTGCACAGATTTTTTTGTAAATTTATTAATTTGTATAACTACTGTAACAAATATCTCTGTAAAAAAAAAAAAAAAAGCAGATCACTTTTCTGAAATAAAAATAAAGTGATGCATGCAGTTCTATACACGATTGGTGGTCTGTGTCCTGCTGAGCATCTTTGGAATTGGAGAGGGGGGGGGGGGTGTCACATAGAAGGCCAAATGCAACCACAAGACCTGGACTCGAATGGTTAAATGGGTTATCCAGGATTAGAAAAAGAGCTTTTAAAAAAAAAAAAAAAAAAAAAAAAAATACATTAAAAACAGTGCAACACCTGTCCTCAGGTTGTGATTGGTATTGCAGCTCAATTACATTAAAGTGAGTAAAATAAAGTATTAATACCACAAACAACCTGAGGACAGGGGTGGCACTGTTTATTTTTTATTTTTTGTTTTTAAAGAAATAAGCTCTGTTTTTCTATTCCCAGATAACCCACCTTTGATCGCCATACGGTTGTGGTTTGGGTTGAAACTCCAGGCAATGTTAGGCCATGTTCACACGGCAGAATGTTTTGTGTGGAATTCCATGGTGAAACGCTGCCGAAATTTACTGCCCATTGATTTCAATGTGATTCCACAGTCCCAGTCAGACAGCAGAATTTCCGCCACGGACATTTCACTTTCCGCAAAAATGTTAGAGCGGTTTTATATTTCGCGAAATCCCGTGGCGGAATCTCATTGAAGTCAATGGGGCTTAAATTTAGAAATTCTGCCGCAATTCCGCTCAGCAAGCTTTGCTAAATGGAATTTTTGCAGAAATTCCTCTGTGTGAACACAGCCTTAAGGTGAACACAATCTACTCTTTTTTGTTTTGGATAAGTGTAAATAAAGTCAACAGGGGGCAGCAGATTAAAGCAGGGTAAGTGGGATTTTCAATAGTTTTTTAAGACCTCAAATAAAAGGTTAAAGGGAATCTGTCAGCTGACACTGTTAGGGCAAAGTGACGCGTGGTGTGGTGCCATTCTATACCTGACTCTTCTGTATTGTATAAAAATGCTTTTATTCTCTGGTGCCAAGTGTAATAGAGGGGTTCCCAAGACCCTGAAGAGGACTGAACATCTCCTCGCTCCCCCTCCCATCCCTGCTTGATTGACAGTCAGCTGAATTCCGAGCCCTGTTCCCAAATCTCGTTCCTGCGCTGTGTATACAAGTTGTGGTGCAGTAATGAGGAAACAGGGCTTGGCTTCCAGCTGTCAATCAGGGACAGGGCTGGAAGGGAACGAGGAGACATTTCCACTCTCAGCACATTCGGGGCTTGGGAATGCCTCTTCTCCACCAGAGAATAATATATTTTTTCTATGTTATAAGGCACAGGCAGATATATGGCACCATGTGTGTCCTTGAATTAAAGAGGTACTCCGCTGGTCAGCGTTCGGAACAAACTGTTCCGAACACTGGAGCCGGGAGCGTGTGATGTCATAGCCCTGCCCCCTCATGATGTC
Source organism: Hyla sarda (assembly GCF_029499605.1). NCBI lineage: Eukaryota > Metazoa > Chordata > Amphibia > Anura > Hylidae > Hyla > Hyla sarda. The sequence goes on from NC_079193.1 coordinate 39,697,864, forward strand.
ACGCCCCGCCCTCTCAATGCAAGTCTATGGGAGGGGGTGTTACAGCTGTCACGCCCCCTCCCGTAGACTTGCATTTGGGGGGGGGGGGGGGGCGTGACATCACAAGGGGGCAGGTCTATGACATCACAAGCTCCCGGTGCCGGCTCCAGCGTTCGGAACAGTTTGTTCCAAACGCTGAGCAGTGGAGTACCCCTTTAACAGCTTGAATTCCAGCTTAGATTTCCCTTTACATTTTCCTCTATATACAGGGATAACCATTTGCTATACAGAATTCTCTTTTTAGCCCAACAGTGTTTTGTGTTGTGTATTACTACAGAATAACCATTAGATGGCAGCAACAGCACAAACCAAAAGGTATATAGCGTACAGTGCAAACACAAGGAAGTGCGGAATTTGACAACCATAAGGCAACATAAATAATACATAGAAGCATACTGCACATACCCTCTGCCCATACAGTGACCACAGAATTGATTGCAAAAATTCCCAACAATTATGCTAAGTCTCCATCTTTTTGGGGTTGGGCATTCCCAGGGCAAGCATAAAGGGGTACTCCGGTGGAAAACATTTTTTATTTAAATCAACTGGCGCCAGAAAGTTAAGCAGATTTGTAAATTACTTCGATTTAAAAATCTTAATCCTTCCAGTACTAATCAGCTGCTGTATGTTCTAGAGGAAGTTGTGTAGTTATTTTCTGTCTGACCACAGTGCTCTCTGCTGACACCTCTGTCCATGTCAGGAACTGTCCAGAGCAGGAACAAATCCCCATAGCAAACCTCTCCTGCTTTGGAAACTTCCTGACATGGACAGAGGTGTCAGCAGAGAGCACTGTAGTCAGACTGGAAAGAACTACACAACTTCCTCTGAAACATACAGCAGCCGATAAGTCCTGGAAGGATTAAGATTTTTATATAGACGTCATTTTCAAAGCCGGTTGATTAAAAAAATAAAAATAAAAAATGTTTTCCACCGTACCACCCATTTAAATGTCTAGATAAGTGGCCTCCAACCTGTGGCTCTCCAGCTGTTACCAAACTACAACTCCCAGCATGCCCTGGGAGTAGTAGTTTGGCAACAGCTGGAGAGGGAAAGTTTGGGAAACACTGGTCTAGATCTTGGATCTGAATTGAGGGTGGGGGCCATGAGCTGAGCTGCAGTGTCTAGAGTAGTGGTCTCAAACTGGTGGCCCTCCAGATGTTGCAAAACTTCAACTCCCAGCATTCCCGACAGCCATTCGCTGCAGCAAATGGCTGTCTGAGCATGTCCAGGCATGTTGGGAGTTTTCCAACATCTGGAGGGCCACCAGTTTAGGACCCCTGGTCTACATGAAGGGACTAATATCTCTGCTCATTCCTGTGATGGATTAGATTGCTGCATTGCACCGTGTCTGGTACTTTGGTGCCATCTAGTGGCCGATATACACAATTGCTCCTACTGACTGTACATGTATCTTATACTATACAGGAGGGGGTTTTCAGCCAGTGAACTGCAGAGGACGTACATTTGTACCATGAAGTTTGTAAAGTGCTTCAGAATCTACGGGTGTTATATAAATAAATATTATTATTATTTAAAACATTTGTAATATATTTCAATTTGAAACCGATTGCTATCTGCACTGCTGTCAAACTTCACATTTTTATTACTTTCTCCCCCTGAAAACCTGGATAGGCCTCATTCACACTTGTATCATCAATGATACCTAATGGTGCAAAGTATTCTGGATCAGTATCTATTAAGCCAAAAATCAGGATTGGAACATTAACACGGCAAAAGTTTAATAAGACTTGCACCATATAATATATATATATATATATATATATATATATATATATATATATATATATATATATATATTACTGTCCTGTGTTACACAATATACTTTTTACTCTTGGTTTATGTTTTCCATGATTTTATAATTGTGTAAACCAGTGTTTCCCAACCAGGATGCCTCCAGCTGTTGCAAAACTACATCTCCCAGCATGCCCGGACAGCGGCATGCTGGGAGTTGTAGTTTTGCAACAGCTGGAGGCACCCTGGTTGGAAAACAACGGTCTATAGTATTGCAAAGAACACGAAAACCTACTGCATAACCCTGGTGCAATAATAATACACGTCTATAGCAGTTTCCCAACTAGAGTGCCTCCAGCTATTGCAAAACTACAACTCCATAGGAATTGCAGTTTAGCAACAGCTGGAGGCCCCCTTATTTGGTGGAACAAATACTTCATGATGGTGATGATGGGAAACTGCTAAATTCTCCAAATCCAAAGAATTCTGGACTAATATCTGATCATTCCTATGAACTAGATTAGAATCTGGTACTTTAGTGACATCTAGTGGCCGATATACAGAATTGCTCCTACTGATTGTTGCATTTATACTATACAGGAGGGGTTTGGGCCTGATATACATAGAAATGCAACCTATATATGTAACACACACACACACACACAAAAGTAAAAGATGAGAAATATGGATCAGAACCCAGCATTTGGCCAGCGTCACCCAGTGAGACCTAGAAGAATGTTTTTGGAACATAAAAGATGAACTGCAGCAGCAATACTGCACATCTGAACACACGGCTAATATGGCTTCCATTGAGATTTTTCTCACTTGGTCTCGATTTTATGACTTTCTCACCATCAAAAAAGATATGCTAAACATTTTCCTAGCTTTATAAATTGGTGGGGTGCGACTTTTGGGACCTACTTTGATCATCTGGGTCACAAGGGTAGATCTCCTTGACAATTGTTTCCAGTTTAGTGACCTGTTCATCCATTTACTGTGCAGGATTAAAGGGGTACTCCTGTGGAAAACTTTTTTTTTTTTTAAATCAACTGGTGCCAGAAAGTTAAACAGATTTGTAAAACACTTCTATAAAAAAAAAAAATCCTATTCCTCCCAGTACTTTTTAGGGGCTGACCTCTGTTCTCTCTACTGACCTCTGCTGTCCATTTTAGGAACTGTCCAGAGCAGGAGAAATTCCCCATAACAAACATATGCTGTTCTGGACAGTTTCTAAAATGGACAGCAGAGGTCAGCAGAGAGCACTGTGGTGATGACATCAGAGGAAATGCATTTCTTTTTTGTATTTCTCTTTAGTATACAGCTCCTAAAAAGTACTGGAATGATTAAGTTTTTTTTAATAGAAGTAATTTACAAATCTGTTTAACTTTCTGGCACCAGTTGATTTTAAAAAAATTGTTTCCACCGGAGTACCCCTCTAAAGACTGAAGAATGTGCGGGGGTCCCAGGAGTTGAATCCCTATTGTCAGTATTATGGTATCTTCTACTCACACAGAGAAGAATGTCCCTTTAAGGGTCTATTCACACGTACATCAAATCTGCACAGAATACTGTCTCTGTGAATAGACCATAAAGGAGGATTTTTTATTTTATTTTATTTATGTATTTCATTATTTTTATTCACTGGTGCCAGAAAGTTATACAGATTTGTAAATTGACTTCTATATAAAAATCTTAATCCTTCCAGTATTTATCAGCTGCTTTATGATCCAGAGGAAGTTGAGTTCTTTTTTGTCTGACCACAGTGCTCTCTGCTGACACCTGTGTCTGTTTTAGGAACTGTCCAGAGTAGTGTAGTAAAGTAAAGTAAATCCCCATAGGGAACCTCTCCTGCTCTGGACAGTTCCTAACACGGACAGAGGTGGCAGCAGAGAGCACTGTGGTCAGACTGGAAACAACTACACAAGAACATTTTGGCACCAGTTAATTTGAAAACATTTTTACCCCTTTAAAGTGGCTTTTAAGGAATAAAACCATGGGAGCTCTGCCTTAGGGTGTATTCATACATAGACGTGACTGCTTTATTCATCCGAAAACCAAAGATACAGGAGTGACGCCTTGAGATGTAGGGGGATAGACAACCAATCACTGTCATGTAGGCACCATCTGAAGAAAGAACGGATGCTCCCAATTTTTATGGCAATTTGTGCAAACACAGTAAAATAGAACCATTTCAAAGCAGCTTTGGGAAAAATTGCAGGAAAAAAAAAAAAAAAAAACCCACAGCAAGTGCAACGTGTGAATACAGCATCAGGGGAAGTGTATAAGTTCTTGATCCCACAGAGATAGCAGCAGCAGTATACAGATAGAGCTGGAGGGGAGGTATATAACTAACTACTATATATTTATTAGAGATGAGCGAACTTACAGTAAATTAGATTCGTCACAAACTTCTCGGCTCGGCAGTTGATGACTTATCCTGCATAAATTAGTTCAGCTTTCAGGTGCTCCGGTGGCTGGAGACTCTTTCCTAGGACTGTATCCACCTTTTCCAGCCCACCGGAGCACCTGAAGGCTGAAATCATTTATGCTGGATAAGTCATCAACTGCTGAGCTGAGAAGTTCGTGACGAATCGAATTTACTGTAAGTTCACTCATCTCTAATATTGATCTCATAAAGATAGAAGCAGTATACAGAGCGCTGGAGGGGAGGTATATAACTACTATATATTGATCTCATAGAGATAGAAGCAGTATATAGATAGAGCTGGAGGGAAGGTTTATGACTACTATACATCCTGATCCTATAGAGATAGCAGCAGTATACAGATAGAGCTGGAGGGGAGGTGTATGACTACTATACATACTGATCCTATAGAGATAGCAGCAGTATACAGATAGAGCTGGACGGTAGGTTTATGACTACTATACATCCTGATCCTATAGAGATAGCAGCAGCAGTATATAGATGAGGAGGGGGGGGGGATGAGGAGAGGGGCACCAACCTCCTCATTTTTAACCAAAGTGTCTCCAGCTGTTGCAAAACTACAACACCCAGAATGCTGGGAGTTGTAGTTTTGCAACAGCTGGAGGCACTTTGGTTGGGAAACACTGCATTAAGCACTGTGATTTGTTTCCCCTTTTCTGGGTTAGGCTGGTGATCACATAACCCAGTTACAGAAACAACACAAACAGATGCAGCTTTGCTGTAGGACTAGTGGTGGGGGATGTGCATGAAATGGCAACAAAACCCCGTAAAGCTGGCAATCTATATTTTATATTTTACTGATGAACGTCTGATCACCAGCCCAGTTACAAAATGACATGGTAAGAGGACTACTTCACATTTATCGTTACATTAAGGCAGTGTTTCCCAACCAGGGGGCCTCCGGCTGTTGCAAAACTACAACTCCCAGCATGCCCGGACAGCCAAAGGCTGTCCGGGCATGCTGGGAGTTGTAGTTTTGCAACAGCCGGAGGCCCCCTGGTTGGGAAACACTGCCTTAAGGACGCCAAAATAATTAGTTGTGACAAAACCTTTCAGTATCACACTGTATAAACACATTCCTATATGTATATGTAATTTGTATTCCTAGAGTTCTACACTGGACTCCACATCTCAAACCAAAGGGTCATTCCCACCATTAAAGGGGTACTCCGGTGGAATTTTTTAAATTTATTTTTTAAATCAACTGGTGCCGCCAGAAAGTTAAACAGATTTGTAAATTACTTCTATTTAAAAATCGTAATCCTTCTAGTACTTATCAGCTGCTGTATGTTCTACAGGAAGTTATTTTCTTTTTGAATTTCCTTTCTGTCTGACCACAGTGCTCTCTGCTGACACCTCTGTCCATTTTAGGAACTGTCCAGAGTAGGAGCAAATCCCCATAGCAAACCTATCCTGCTCTGGACAGTTCCTAAAATGGACTGAGGTGTCAGCAGAGAGCACTGTGGTCAGACAGAAGGGAAATTCCTGCAGAGCATACAGCAGCTGATAAATACTGGAAGAGTTAAGATTTTTTAATAGAAGTAATTTACAAATCTCTTTAACTTTCTGGCATCAGTTGATTTACAGAAAAAAAAAAGTTTTCCAGTGGAGTACCCCTTGGGGCCCCCCGCGATCTCCCACCCGGTGTTCTAAACAAATGCTGGGTTCCTGCGGCAGTGGTCATGACAGGGGTGGACTGACAACTCATGGGGCCCCTGTGCGCCCATCCATGTATACGCCACACCCATATGAGGGCTTATTTTATGCACCACCAATTGTACGTTGTACTGACAGCATTTGTTTTACAACAAAAGAAGAAGAAAAAATTGTGGGGTAAAAAAAAAGCAACTTCGCAAATTTTGGGGGGCTTCCATTTCTGCGCAGTGCACTTTTTTTTTTGTAGAAATGACACCTTACCTTTATTCTGTAGGTCCATACAATTACAATTATCCCCGATTATATAGGTTTTGTGATTTTATAGGTTTTGATAGATATGAGATAGATAGATATGAGATAGATACAACCAAAGAATAAGTCAGCCAGCACTATTGATTCCAAACTATTGTAAAGACCTGGCTTACAGGTGCAGGCTGCTGGGCTAAATATACAGCAATAGGAGAATACAGCAGCACACTGCTAACACATGAAAAGCTATACAGCTGTAGTGCAATAAATGAAGATATGAAACAGTGAGGTACTTATCTTGCAAATTTGGCGGCCAAATAGCTTGGACCGTCCCACCACGGTAAGGTGACCTCATTCTGGGACGGACCCTACACTATGAATATGCCTCTGTGTGAACAGCTCAGCAGGCATTGCAAGATCTTACCTTGGTGGGACGGTCCAAGCTATTTGGCCGCCAAATTTGCAAGCTAAGTACCTCATAATTTCATATCTTCATTTATTGCATTACAGCTGTATAGCTTTTCATGTTCTATCTATATACTCATGTTTCATCTATATACTCATGTTTTATCTATATCTTTGTGCTAGCAGTGTGCTGCTGTATTCTCCTGTTGCTGTATATTTAGCCCAGCAGCCTGCACCTGTAAGCCAGGTCTATATAATAGTTTGGAGTCAATAGTGCTGGCCAACTTATTCTTTGGTTGTATTACACATACGGGGGAGTGGCTACCTCCATGTTGGCTCTTGCACCCCACCCACCTCTATTAGGTGTATATAAAGTGCCCGTATATAATGTTTCAGATCTGCTGAGCTGTTCACACGGAGGCATATTCATAGTGTAGGGTCCATCGCAAAATGAGGTCACCTTACCGTGGTGGGACGGTCCAAGCTACTTGGCCGCCAAATTTCCAAGCTAAGTACCTCATAATTTCATATTTTCATTTATTGCATTACAGCTGTATAGCTTTTCATGTTTCATCTATATACTCATGTTTCATCTATATACTCATGTTTTATCTATATCTTTGTGCTAGCAGTGTGATGCTGTATTCTCCTGTTGCTAGATAGATAGATACAAGGGCGGACTGACAACAATCAGGGCCCCCGGACCAACAAAGATAAGGGCCCCCTGCGATGCTCTGTTGCTGGTCACACATCTGCTCCAATTCTACCCAAATCCCTCCACCAGCCCTACACACAAAATAAACTACATTTTATATATAAGAAACACTTTAATGTAGGTAAAATAATTTACCAAGACCAATAACACTAGTACACAAGGAGTAAATATATACCACCGCACAATAACTGGATAATACCGCCATTCTGTACTGAATAAAACTATATACAGACCACAATACTATACAGGATCATACAATATAGGTGATTATATACTGGACCGTATGGCGGTAGATATCAGCTGTACACAGGATGTGTATACCATATAAGTGATTACAGTTACAGCGGCGTCCTCTTTCCTTTTCTTCTCCCTCCGGATCAGACCGCAATATCAATCTCTTACCATCTGCAGGACAAACATGTTAGACATTTTTCCAGTGCCCGGCCCTCCTCTACACAATCTTCCCATGTATAGGCCCACAAACTGTAATAATGCCCTCCTTGGTGTCCTGCACAGTAAAAGGGCAGGTAGGTAGGTAGCCAGGTAAATAGGTAACTAGGTAGGTAGACCAGGAAGCCAGATATGTAGGTAGGTGACTGGCCAGGTAGATTGCTTGCTAGGTAGTTAGACATCCATGTATGAAGGCCAGGTATGTACATAGTTAGGCAGCCAGGTATGTAGGTAAGTAGTTAGGCATTCAGGTACAAAGTTAGGTAGCCAGGGAGTTAGTCAAGTAGGTAGCCAGCACCCCCTCCACCCAGTGGCAGATCCAAAGTCTAGTTTTGGGAGAGGCACTATGAAAACCCCCTATGTAGTTAGTAGGTAACCCTCCTATTAGTTTGGTAGTTTTTCCCCATATTAGTTTGGCAGGAACATAGTAGATAGTCCCTCACAGTAGGTGCAGGCAGCAGCGTTCCCCCACACTGAGTGTAGGCAGCAGGGTCCCTCAACAGTAGGTGTAGGCAGCAGCCCCCCCCCCACAGTAGGTGCAGGCAGCAGCCCCCCCCCCCACAGTAGGTGTAGGCAGCAGGGTTCCCCCCACAATAGGTGCAGGCACCAGAGTTGGAGTCCCCCCCCCAACCCAGTAGGTGTAGGCAGTAGAGTTCACCCCACCCCCAGTAGGTGTAGGCAGCAGAGTTCACCCCACCCCCCAGTAGGTGTAGGCAGCAGAGTTCACCCCACCCCCCAGTAGGTGTAGGCAGCAGAGTTAGAGTCCCCCCCCCCAGTAGGTGCAGGCAGCAGAGTTAGTCTCCGTCCCCCCCCCCCCCCCGCCCCAGTAGGTGCAGGCAGCAGAGTTTTACCCCTTCCTCAACCCCCCACCACCACCTCCACGAAAAAAAATGATGCTCAACCGATGTCCCATACAGCGATCTTCTCCAGAGCGCAGCAGGGGCCCGCGTCTCCCTTCCTCCACAGTGCAGGTGCCGATGAGTGATGTCATCGGCGCCTGTGCTGCGTGGGGGCGGAAGTCACGTTTCCTCTAAGTATGTCACAGATACGGCTCACACAGAGGGGACCTTAAGGGTTAACTCCGTTGGAAACAACTTATCCCCTATCCAAAGGCTAGGGGGATAAAATGTTGGTTTCCAACTGAGTAAGAACACAGACAATTTCCTTTTCACTTGCTTTGCGCATGACCAATTGTTATTTTTAACAACATTTTACCCTAAAATGTACGACACAACCAAAAAAATATTATTTTGTGGGAAAATGGAAAAGAAAACAGCAATTTTGCAACTTTTGGAGGGTTTTGTTTACATACTGTACACTTTACAGTAAAACTCCCATGTTCTCTTAATCCTGTGGGTCAACACGATTACAATGATCCTCATGTTAAGACACTTTATTATTATACAACTTAAAAAAAAAAAAAATTGTATGTTTTAAAATCATTCTATTCTGACCCCTGTAACTCATTTTCCGTATACAGAGTTGTATGAAGCTCATTTTTTGCACCGTGATCTGTCGATTTTATTTGCATTACTTTTGAGTATATGTGACTTTTTGATCACTTATTTTTAAATTTTCCTGGGATGTGATGTGACCAAAAAACTGCAATTTTGGACTTTTATTTTTTTTTATCTTTTCACCGTAGAGTATAATTAACATTATAGTATACAAAGCTGCTCGGCACCACTCCAGCGTATGACACCGGACTAAGTGGATATGAGTGCAGCCCCTTGAAACTGCTGGGGGCTCCTAATGGCGGTTCTGCACATATTTTAGAGTTCATATGACTTGAATAGAGTAAAACAGCAGGGAGGACAGGTGTACGGACGCGGGGGGAGAGATCGTCTCGGTGACGGACCATTTGCGCGCCGAAGCACTTCAGCGCTTCGTCAGACCGGTCTGACGAAGCGCTTCGGCGCGCAAACGGCCTGTCACCGAGACAATCTCTCCCCCCCCCCCCCCCGCGTCCGTCCACCTGTCCTCCCTGCTGTTTTACCCTATGTCTTCATGTGACTAAAGTAGTAATTGCACAGGACTCCGGTGAGTGCTCCGTTTTTTCCATTTTCTCCGTGATTCAAGTTATAATTAAACATTATATTTTAATAATTTGGATATGTTTAGTGTGTTCATTTTTTTGGAAATTGGAAAGGGGGAATTTTTATTTTTATTGGGGAAGGAAGCTTATTCACATTTTGAAAAAACTGACTTATGTCCCCATAGGCCAGTGTTTTCCAACCAGGGTGTCTCCAGCTGTTGCAAAACTACAACTCCCAGCATGCCCAGACAGCCTAAGGCTAAAGTGTTCCGCGCAAAGAAAGAACATGTTCATTCTTTGCGCGGATTCCGCGAGCGGACCATAGCCGTCAATGGTGACGGCTCAGTGCCCCGCGGCCCTAGCGCCGAAGCACCTCCGGTGGTGGCCGCCAGGCGGAATCTCGGCTCACGGAATTCAGCCGCGAGAATTCTGTAGTGTGAACGGGGCCTTAAAGCAAAAATGGGCTTTAAGGAACTTACAGGTAGGTAATGCCCCCAGTAGGTTATGCCCCCCAAGTAGGTAGTCAGAGGCAGATAAATCCCTCAGATAGCTGGCCCCTGTATGAAAACTCCCACATGAGCTATGAAGGTAGCCCCCCTGTTAGTTTGCTAGTTAGTCCCCATATTAGCTAGGCAGGAAAGTAAGAGATAGCAAACCCCCCCCCCCAACATTAGGTAGGCAGCAATGAAATATATATTTTTTTCAAGGGGGGGGTTGGGGGATCTGCCACTGCCTCCAACACCCCCCCCCCCTCCCCAGGATGAATTTTTTTTTTAGCTCACTTGATTACGTCCAGCCAGAGAAACAAAGCAAACCAAAAAATGATAGATTTGGCTCCAACTAAACTAGATTGCAGACCTCTAGCTCCATTGTATACATGAATAGAAATCCGCACGTGCCCCATCATGTGTGCAGTATATAGAACAAGGCAGATTCCAAGAAAGAAAACGTAAGAACATTGGGGGAGATTTATCAAAACCAGCCCTCAGGAAAAGTTGCCCATAGCAACCAATCAGATCGCTTCTTTCATTTTTAACAAGGCCTCTGCAAAATGAAAGAAGAAATCTGATTGGTTGCTATGGGCAACTCAGCAACTTTTCCTCTGCACAGGTTTTGATAAGTCTGCCCCATTGTGACTGATCTCCTGCATTCTCTTGGTTGCACTTCGACCTTTTAAGAGGGGCCCAGGAAGCATTCAATGCATAGATCTCTGGGCATTGTACATGAAGGGGCTGCCACTTGCTAAAATGGTGCTGGGGGCATTAATAGAGATTGTCCAGGGAAATGATAAGGTATTACCTTTCCTTCTGCCTGGTGATTCTCTTCTTACTCTGTGCCTCTCTTGGCTTGGCGGTGTGGGCCATGTCCCTAGGACAGGTATTAAATTGTGACGCCGTACCTTTTCAGGAAATCTGTCAGTGTCACCTGCAGTAACCTGTCGGTACATACAAAAAGCTAACAATACTTACCTGTTCTCGTTCCATGCTGTAGTTTTCAAGCAATCTTCCAGCTTATGGTGTTCCTGCCCGACTTGGAGCATGGGCGGAGCTTCGTTACATCACCGCTGTTGCTTATCAGCTGGCTAGCAAACAGCAGTATTGTCTTCATGAAGCTCCGCCCTCTGCTCCAAGTCAGGCCCTGAACGGTATATATGGCGGAAGAACCAGAGCACCGAATGGGATCAGGTAAGTATGGTTGTCATCAGTTTCACCTGCACTTACCTTTTTTTTTTGTTTGAACATGTGCTGCACTCTTCCCCACCCCCTCAGCCCAACCCTATATAAGTAGTAGTTAGCTACACATGGGCCATTTCATTCCTAGCAGCCTCCCAGTCAGACTGGGAGAGCATGGTAAGTGAGCTATTGGACCTTGTTCACACTGGTGTGGTGCTGTGCGGCGTCCGTTGCTGCCGTGGCGCTGTGTCTGCGGGCGGGTGCGGCCCATAGACTGGTTTGAGTGGCATTGGGGCCGCTCTGCCAGTGGGTCGTTTCCCCCCCCCCCCCCCCCCGTGGGCACTGGTGTCGCGGCGGTGGTGGTCGCCGCCCAGTGCTGCGCCATTTTATGCTAGGGACGTTAGGGACCCACTTTGAATAGGTGGCCTTGACGTGGTGAGTGAGCTTGTACTTTTTGATCAAAAATGTATACTAACTACCTGTTAGTTTTTGATATTATGCTGAGAAGCAATCAGATCATTATACAAGATTGTAGATGTGCGCCATGTCTGTTTTCTACCCGAAGTCACCTGCACTACCTGTCTGTACCGACAGCTTAGTGCAGGTGAATGGGCAGTATGGTGGCTCAGTGGTTAGCACTTTGCCTTGCAGCGCTGGGATCCTGGGTTCAAATCCCACTAAGGACATCTGCAAAGAATTTGTATGTTCCTCCAGGTACTCTGGGGTTTCCTCCCACACTTCAAAACATACTAGGTTTAGACTGTGAGCCCCAATGGGGACAGGGACCTATACGAGTGTACAGCGCTGCAGCTAGAGATGAGCGAACTTACAGTAAGTTTGATTCGTCACGAACTTCTCGGCTCGGCAGTTGATGACTTTTCCCGCGTAAATTAGTTCAGCTTTCCGGTGGGCTGGAAAAGATGGATGCAGTCCTAGGAAAGAGTCTCCTAGGACTGTATCCACCTTTTCCAGCCCACAGGAGCACCTGAAAGCTGAACTCATTTATGCAGGATAATTCATCAACTGCCGAGCCGAGAAGTTCGTGACGAATCGAATTTACTGTAAGTTCACTCATCTCTAGCTGCAGATTCTGTGTGCGCTATATAAATAAGAGATACAACTGATGACAGATTTCCTTTAAATCTATGATTTCTCAGTCATGCAACCTACATGACCATTACCCCTTGGCTGTTTTCATTATCCTCTGAGAAAGAGACAGTAGATTGTGGGTCCCAGTAGATAAATGGATTGGATTTCAAATGCCCAATGGAATGGATTTCAAATGCCCAATCCTTATGAGATAAGCTAATGGCAGATCTGTCTGACAGCACCTTACCCCTCCTCTATCCATACAGTCAGCGGTGACAAAGGTTCATGTGTGTATGGAGAGAGAGAAATGTACAACATTCAATTGTCCAACAGATATTTGTAGCAAATAGACAAGCACTGAGGCAATGTATTTACCATAAGGTCGACACATCATACTGCCGCTCAGCAAATCAATGGCCGCAGTAATTTCCAGTCTCAGCTAGTGACAGGCAATGTGATATATGGAGCTCCAGCACCAGGAAGGGGACCGGGGCTCAATACATCAGACTGCAGCTCAGCTTCTCTCTGGGCGAAGCGAAACATCGATGCGACCAACGATTAGCTTAGCAGCAGTGTGATGCGTCAACCCCCAGCAACAAGGAGGACGACTGCAGGAAATATGAGGCACCGACGGAGCAGCGAGAGGCAAGTCCAGGTTGTTTTATTTTAATGGCAACTGGGCAGTTTTTTATTTACAGCCACATAACCCTATGGACACCTTTGACATAAAAATATTTTTTTTTACTTATTAGAGCAAGATACTGAAACATAGGCAACATTAGACAAAACCTGTGACCTTGACAAGAATGGGTAATGTTTCTAGGTATGCTCTGTGACCTTTGCAGAGGTCATGACACATGAAGGGGGAAGCTGAGCTGCGATCACCAACTATTGTCTGATCACCTCACTGGTGTCCCCCCCCCCAACTGTAATCCTGTCTATGATAAGACACTGCTGGGAAGTAATCTATACAGAACAAAAAGTCACAGTTTTGTTTTAGGCTCATTTTAAAATAGATAGTAAAATGGAAAATTAGAAAACAATATTCCCAAAAGATTCAAAAACATGTTTAACACAAATGCATGATTTAAAGGGGAACTCTGGTAGAAACAAGTAGTAAACAAATGTTTTCAAATCAACTTAATTAAAAAAAAATCTTAATCCTTCCAGTACTTATTAGCTGCTGTATAAAACAGAGAAATTTGAGAATTTATTTTCTATCTGACAATAGTGCTCTCTGCTGACACCTCTGTCCGTGTCAGGAACTGTCCAGGTTAGAAGCAAATCCCCATAGAAAAACCTCTCCAGCTCTGGACAGTCCCTGACACGGACAGAGGTGTCAGCAGAGAGCACTGTGGTCAGACTGGAAAGAACTTCACAAATTTCTCTGTAGTATATAGCAGCTGATAAGTAGTAGAAGGGTTAATATTTTTAAATAGAAGTAATTTAGAAATCTGTCTAAACTTTCTTGCACCAGTTGATTTGAATTTTTTTTTTCCACCGGAGTACCCCTTTAAAGGGGTTCTCCACCATAAGGTGATTTTAGCACTTATCTGCTAGTCAGTAATGGACATGCGTAGGAAGAATCTGCGCTTGTCTTGGAGCTAAATGGCTATGTTGTGAGATTACCATAATACTGTGGCTATCTTTTTGTGTACTGCCTATTTCCTGTTGGTGCTCCCTCCCTCCAACTACATGTCCCATGATTCCTTGTTTGTAAGTGTGAGGTCACTTTTCTCCCTCCCTCACCTGAGCCACCCCCCTCATTAAAACACACCTGTGCTCCCTTCCATGCAATAGACCAGTATTTTCTAACCAGTGTGCCTCTAGCTGTTTCAAAACTACAATTCACTGGAGAATGATCTCTCTCCCCCTCAAACCCCCCCCCAGTGGTCACTCCACCCATTGAAGCAGACAGACTCCCTTTTATCACTTGACATAGAAGGGGTCAGTGTGTTTTTTTTTTTTTTTTTTTTTTTAAGAGTATAAAGTGTGATTTGACTACTCTGATTTATCAATACACTTTTACACTGCCTGTGTAATTATCCCCCCCAAAAGTTGTCTTTTTTTCCCCTCCCACCCCATCTACAGCCTGTGTGTGCTGCCCTCCATGTATGCACTCCCAACTATCCACACCTTGAGCTGTTCCTCCCCTCTGCAGCGACAGATTTTATTTTAACACTCAGGAAGACAGATAGTCCGACACAGTCTGCAGAAGCTAAATGGTAAGAAGCTTGTTATGAAAATTATGTACAAAGTTTTTTGAATTGAGGAAACAAAAACAATAAAATCAAATCAGTGCAAAGGTGTCCACGGCCTTTAATCATCGGACGACCTTCTTTAATGTATTTGGGGTAAAAACGGTAAATATTAGTGTCAACTTTTGTTTGCATTCAATAATCTTTAAAACGTAAAAGGAAAAAAAAAAAAATCACCAAAACAATTTTATTTCCAGTGTTTAAGTGGGTATGCACACAGGCATGTACAGGATGGTATTAGATCGTCATGCAGAATTATACTCTTTTCAATGAAAGAAACCAGTTTCACCCAGGCGATACTATCTACATGCCTATCTTACAACATTTATATCAAAATCCGGTATCTGAAGAAAAGATACGCAATGTAATATATATATTTATATATATATTTTCTATACACATTAAGTTATTACTGTATCTTACAGAAAGATTAAAAATTCAAGTCACATAAAACTATTAAAAGTTGGTATATAAAAAACTTGAATCTACCGGAATGCACAACGAATGGAAGCGCTGAGTCCACCTGTTAAAATCGGTAAAATTTAATGAAATCTGGAAACTGATAAAATGCTCTGTTCACAACAGGTTTCTCCAATTAGCATGTAACAATATGGCACCCTAGCACACCAGATGAAGTCAAAATGAGGCACTTTTCTTAGTGACTAAATCAAAAACAAAAACAGAAAAAAGGGACATTGTTACATATGTTACATAGCAAATGTCTAACAAGAAAACCCTGGGTTACAGAAGCCATGATGCACAATCGAGAAGCGAAAAGAGATTTGATCAAATTTTGTAAGTACTTCCATTGAGAAGGTGTTTGTGTTGTTTGTTGTGGCCGCTCTGAAGACTTTCCACAGGGCCTATGAGTGAATTCAGCCCCATACAGGCTGCAGACAAGTAAAAATAAAAAAATAATTCAGGCACAGAGCAATATAGATTGGAATTTTTACTCAAGACATAGGCAAGCTTTAAGCTCACCGACTTGTTATACTACAATACAAGTTCCATCGGCAACTTCGAGGTCGACCCAAGTCACCGCCAATGGAACTCCTCAACAAAATTGGTTTGAAGTTCTTTAAAGGTACTGGTAGAAAGTAGATCTTGCCACCTGGGTACCAGAAAGCTTATGTGGGTGAGCGTCAACAGCAGGACTAAAGCTACTTTTGTTCTTGCTCTGGTAGCTCTCCCCATTTAATTGATCACTTGACTGTGGAGAGGTCAAGTCGGATATATTTTCAGTTCCGTCATTAGAGGTGGCAGAGTTGACTTGGGATGAAGATGGCGTTGGTGGGTTTGGCATCGATGACTCTCTTAATTTACTGTTCTGTAAAGGTGACTCTTCTAGATTTCCTGTACTGAGTTCAGATGTGCTAGTGCGTAAACGCTCTCGTGCGAGCCAGTCCGAGATGGAGAGGTCTTGCGATGGACACTTTGGTTTCAATCGATCCACAGCAGAAAGTTCATTCTCTGTACTGCGAGATGGTTCGTGGATTTTCCAAGAATTTAAAACACTTATTTCAGCAAAGTCTCTCTGCCCTCCCAGTGTGTGCCTCCTCCTGATATTCTTCTTCTTCCGGTTTTCGTTTGAATTTGCTTTTTGACTCCCTATTCCAAACATATCGTCCGCGGAAGCTTTAAGGCGCAGTTTAAGCCTGTCCGTTATTTTAAGCCTCCATCCCTGTTCATGCTTTTCTGGGTCGCTTTTTACTGACAAGTCTGTGTTTCCAGAAAGCATTCCTTTATTGTTTATATCCACAACATTAGAAGATGCCATGGTTTCGTCATTTTTGCCTTCAGCTGAACATTCACTGTCCGTCTTTTGTCGTACAGACTTTTTCCGCGATAAAGTATCACATTCAATGAGTTTATGAGAACTAAAACGTCGGCTGTCCATCCGCGGGGTTGAGCTCCCCTCAGTGCAGCTGGCACTTCCTTCAGAGTTCCTTCGAGAGAAATCTTCCACCTTCCCTCGATTCTGCCTATCATATGAGTTACTTGAACCATATATAGGAAAGTCCATTTCACTGTCCGTTTCCATTGGCCTGCCTTCACTTATTAATTCACTCCTTTCGTCGTCTGCCTCATCACCTTTGCTTTCCGCTACAGATTGCACCTCGTGGTTGATCAGGTTTGGTTCCAGCCCAACTGTGTACAAAGTGGATGACGTTGTAGAGTAGTCCGAA
The DNA here is from genome assembly GCF_029499605.1 of Hyla sarda. Classification (NCBI taxonomy): domain Eukaryota; kingdom Metazoa; phylum Chordata; class Amphibia; order Anura; family Hylidae; genus Hyla; species Hyla sarda. The sequence goes on from NC_079193.1 coordinate 39,714,817, forward strand.
GTGATGGAGCTCACCTCTGCAGTCAGAAAGTCATTGCTTCTTACATCGGGGCTAATGATGATTTTAGGTTTTATTCGATGCGTGGAGGCCTGGGATGAAGTGCTAAGTACAGTTCCTGAATCTGACATGCTCTCCTGGGAAGGGAATATTTTTTTGTCATCAGACTGCACGGTCAGTCTTTGCCTTATGTCTGGAGAACTGGTGGGTTTTAGAGGAGTAGTTGGCTCATCAGAAGGTGTACTGTCCTTCCTGGGTATTACATCCACACATGCATTCGGATCATTTTTGCTTAGAAATTCTGTATTTATTTTCAGTGTCAGTGCTTTGGGTTTTAGAGGCACATTGTTAGTTTTTGGAGTTTCACATTTGCTACTCTCTGGCTTTTGTGTTTCATGAGGAGAGTGATCCCTTATGTAAAATACGTTGTCCAGCTCATCTTCGGAACTGCTTGGCTGAGCCTTGTCTTTTGGCTTCTTGCGCTTTCGACTGGCAGCAGCAAAAATAGAGGATACTAGCAGCTCTCTGCTATACTGATCTTTTCCAGATCCCCAAGAACCCTGGGAAAAAAATCATATAACATTGGTTAACATGTAATCTATAAAATGCTGTCCACAGAAGAAAACTGCACATTCAATACAAAAAAAAAAAAAATATATATATATATATATATATATATATATATATATATATATATTATTTTTTTTAATTTTTTTTCAAAAGTAGAACTTTATTGAAGTTTTCAAAAATAAGTGGTAAATTACAGTGCAAACAAATCGACTGAAAGAAGAAGTGTCGTTAATGTCACAATGGAGATGGCATAAATGGCTTAGACATGTTAATAAAAACTATAACAAAGCCGTTGCAGTGAAACTCAAGAGAAGGTCAAAAAAGAACATAGAAGGGAAAACCACACAAAGGAGGGCAAAATAAACTTTAAAATTGTTGAAATTCTCACTGCACTGATCAAAAATGGTAATTTCTAAATTATGTAAAAATAAAAAATAAAAAAATATAAATAAATAAACAAATTGGCCTGATTTATCAAAGCTTTCTAAAGCAGAGTTTACACTACATAATTTCCAAGCAGAATTCTGTTTTGAAATTCAGAATGGAAATTTCTATGCAGCAGAATCCCGACAAAAAAGCAGTCAGCCGACAAAAAATGAACTTGTCCATCTATTGGGAAGGCAATGTCTGGCCGCATTTGGAAGCAACCGGAGGAGCTTCGTAAGTGTGAACCCGGCCTAACTAGAAAACTGGCCTTGTGACACATAGAAGTCAATCACTATGCAGCTGAAAAAACACTTTAAATCCTTCTTATTATCTTTTTGAAAGTTTTGTCTTCATTCAAGTAAAAGAATAAAGGTTACACTGGGACATTACTCTTGCAACAGAATCATCCTTAAAGTCAAGCCATTTTTGCAACATAGGAAAAAAAAATAAAATAACTCAACAAGACTATGAGAAGACTGGGAATTAACTACGCCCTGTGCCCACTCTCCTGCTATGATGTGGGGTCACGAGCTGAGCCCATGTCATAGTGGGTCGGTCCGGGCAGCTATAAACGTCCGGGACCTGTGGTCGCAGTGATGTCCAGTACTAACCCCTTAGAAGCGGCAATCAAAATTGATTGCCGCATCTAAAATGGAAAAAAAAAAGCCTCAGCTGAAAAGGGTGCCCTTTTCCCATTTAAAAAAAATAAAATAAAAATGTAAACAAAAATAAACATAAGTGCCGCATGTGTAAAAGTCCGAACTATAAAAATATAATGTTAATTAAACCACAAGGTCAATGGTGTACACGTAAAAAAAATTGTGTATTTTTGGTCACTTTGTATACCCTAGAAAAATGTATAAGAAGAGATCAAAAAGTCACATCAAAACAAAAATGGTAACGATAAAAACTTCAGCGCAAAAAATGAGCACTCATACCACCCTGTATATGGAAAAATAAAAAACGTTATAGGGGTCAGAAAAGGACATTTTTAAACATACTAATTTTCGTACAAAAAGTTAGAATTTTTTAACATTGGTAAAATAAAATCAAGCCTATAAAAATTGGGTATCATTTTAATCGTATGGACCTACAGAATAAATATAAGGTGTCATTTTTACCAAAATGTGCCCTGCGTAGAAATGGAAGCCTCCCAAAAATGACAAAATGGCTTTTTTTTATTTTGTCCCACAATTAGTTTTTTTGTTTCTCTGTAGATTTTTTGGTAAAATGACTTATGCCATTACAAAGTAAAATTGGTAGCACATATTGGTCTGTAGGTGGAAAACAAAGTGTTTATAAAAATCATAAGTGCAAAAACGGAAAAACCCTGAGTCTTTAAGGGGTTTAGCAACAAAGATTTTCATGTAGCCAGAACATCAACTGCCGAGCCTAGAAGTTTGTGACGAATTGAATTTACTGTAAGTTCGCTCGTCTCTAGTCATAACAAAAGACTTGGCAGAGATATGTAGAGATACATCAAAAGTTTTTAACCGTCGAGGTGTGGGTGTTCAGACCCCGACCGATCACTAGTCAGAAGAATGCTTAGTGCATTTTCTCCTGGGTCTGTGTCACATATGTATCTTATAATGCTCATCTATGGGACTGTCTTGCTCAAACAGACACAAAGCAGGGAGTGAAGTATGCGGCTCAGCGCTTCTCTCCCGGCTCATTCTAGTAATCGGTCAGGGTCTGAACACTACATATCATTTAAGGCCCTGGCTACATGAAAATGTTTGTTGCTTAATTCCCAGTCTTGGTGATTTTTTTTTTTTTTCTGCAGAGTGTAAGGTGCGTGCAGCCAATAAAGTGACATGTGAACCAAGGATATGTACACTTTAAGGCTCAATTCACACAAGCATAATATGGGCACATTTGTGTCCCAGCCTAACTGCGGGTGCAGTGACCTAAACTGACAGAATCATAGTGATAATGTCACCTCCAGTAACTAGACCCACAGTCAGGCCAGGGCTTGAGGCTATAATACAGGTGCACAATTTTCCCCAAATTACAGAAATCTTTAAGCCCAGATAACACGGAAGGACATTCCGCACATTTGAATCATCTGGTTAGCGCTAGGACTGCTCGGAAATTCTCTCAAAACCAATGTTACTGGCATTTGCAGGAGGACTAGAGAAGATTCCAATCCAGAACCAGAAAATGTGGTGTCAGCAAAAAAAACGGTCAATGCTAAACAAAGGACGTATGGAACAGCCAATGCTTTCAGGCGGATATATTAGAAAGAATAAATCAGACCTACCTTAGATTTTGCTGAGTCACTAGTAGCGGAATCTGTTAAAGGAAATCACAGAGAGAACACGGTCAGTGGCGTTCGATGAGACACACAATGGCGACAAATAATGCTAGGCTTCATGGAAAGGACAAGCACAGAACAAAAATGTGTCAAAGCAAAAGAAAAACAAAGGGGATAGTCATAGCTCACAGAAGATGCAAGCTCCACCACAGAAAGCCACCGCCATGAAAGGATGCTGTGAATTGTAGGCAGAAACCAGCTCAATGAGAGGAATGGCAAGGAACCCTGTTCTTAAATATAACAACAAAAAAATAAAAAACACATTTAAAAAAGACCCGTCTAAGCAACACTGATCTATAGCGGGAGGCTCCCAACCAGACAGACCGGCTACTCTACATCTGGATCCCTTAAAACTCAAGATATGGGGAGAGGGGGACTAAAAGTTGCAAATGTGATATTATTTTTTTTTTTTTTTAAGTCAAATTTTGGGATTGCAGTACCAAAAAGCAATCCCTGCTGGGGAATAGTAAAAATTGGTGTTAAATAAGGGAAGAGGGAGGGTTGTAACTAAACTAGGCTACCGCTGTTATGGAGTGAGGAATGAACACCAAATAATCAAGTTATAGGGAAAGAAAACTGAGGCTAGACAAGAATAAAGAGAGTAGAAGGGGGCTAGCTGGACGTTCTACAATGTCAATTGGAATGAGAATTTGTCTACATAGGTAAATAATGCAAAAAGCTAAGCCCCATGCCACACCCCTTATAGACACATGGCTAATGCTTGTGACTAAAAAAATAAATAAAAAAAGACTAGTATAGACCATACCATGCTATCTCTCCTCAGGGTCTGCTTTCAGAAATAACAAGAAAACGGCAGAAAGACTTTAAGAAAGTAGCATTGATCTGTTTTAAATACGCTGAGCAGGAAAAAAAACTTGTACAGTGCAGGTTTTTTTCTTTAAATTAATATAAAATTTCATTTAAAAAAAAATTATTATATTAAAATTAATGGTTGGAAAATATCAAATGTCCAGTCACAAAAAACGGGGATTCCTGCAGACAAGGCAGCTACACTGTGGGCAGCAATCCTCCTTCTTCCTACAGTTCCAGCTGTCCATAAGTGACATCATAGAGTCCACTAGTGACATCACTGTGTGATAGACTCCTCCCATTTCGCCTGTTTACACATGTTGGTACAGTAAATATAAAAAGGTAGGAAACAAAACAAATAAAAGCAAAAAATATAAAAAAAAAAGCCCTTGAAATCGAGATCTATGTAGAGATATATGGGTTAGCACACATTCTAGTGTAAAGATTGCGTTATACCGTTAGTCATCGAGGACATCCGAAAAAACAGATAAAAGCAAGAGGTGGTAAGCCGCATGCTTTTATATGGGTGACGGAGATCCCGGGTGACGTCAGGGTTTACAATAGAAGGCAGTAGTCTTTATGATACACAAGTTATGATGACGTCACAACGCCTAAGCTATGACATGGCAACCCACTTGCCTATACACGAATATCAATTGCAGGAGTTTCATGTATAACACTACCACTTGTGTATTATAAAGAGATTATTATTATTATGCAGAAGAACATGCTTTGGTTAGTGCGATAGCAGGTAGGGAATATTTGCTGAGAGCGCCTGTGATACTACTACTTAGCCGAGGAACAGGTTGCAAGTGGAAAGACAGAAGGGAGAGTAACTTTAGTACATACGTCATAGCAGTAATCACACATCTCACAGGAGGCCGCCATTTTGTGGACGGAAGCGATACGCGTATACATGACAGCTCATCAACATTGTTGTGCCTCGGTTGGATAATGTTCATAAGCTGAAGGCTGCTCGAGTCCACAGAATGGCCGGCTATGCTTAGGAGAGGCAGACATGTTGAAATAGAAGTAGAAGGATTTAAAGCAGTGTTGCGAGACCATGAATTTTATTCCAAATAGAATAAAAGGGGTCGGCAAGGATTACAGAGGATCTACTTTTTTTTTCCCTGTAGAAACAGCGCCACTCCCAGGGCTTAGATGCCATTCTAGACTCGAGACATATGGTAAAACTGGTAAGAGTCTGCGGGACCACGAGTAGGGTATATGTATGGGAATAAAATATATTACTTGGCTCATTTCAAATAATATGCTATAAAGCATGAAAAAAAAAAATGAGGTAACAAGAGTCCAGACCATAAAAGAAAAAACGGTATGTTCAGACAAGCAGATCCACAGCATATTTGAACAGAGGATGCGGTCTATCGCAAGCCCTTCTCCAAAAGGAGAAAGGCCCCCCAACAAACCTTACCCTTCGCCTCCGGACCAAAAGGTACCTGTGAGGTTCCAGGTTCGATGTCCCTTTTCGCCGAAGCTACTAAAGGACCACAAATGCTTCCGGCATCCCCCCCCCCCCCCTTGGTGTTAGCCAAGGTATCTGCCCGCAGAGCCGATAACGGTTGTTACCCTGCCAAAGAAGGAGTTACCCGGGGTGTTTGCAGGGAGGTGCGGAACCTAATGACCACACACACCTCCCCTAGACCGCCAGGAGGGACACCCAGAAGGGCTACCGCATCCTGACAATCCTGTGGACACACAACACGCAAAAAGTGACACAGTGAGACAAAAAGAAATAAATAAGTGAATGTGTGCAGATATACTGCCAGGACATCCGGCCGGATCTATAAAAATTTCTCTGATCCTAGCCAGAAGGCCGGGAATCTAGAGGTGAGTGCCACAAGGTGAAGAGATTATGGTGCCCGTGCTTCCACTCAGTGAGCCAGTACACCCAGTGAGTTTCGGCACCTCGGGGTTACCACTCCCCGAGCCACAAAAGTACCTCGGCTCCAGACTCTCTCAGCCTCATGGCGAGACCTGGAGGAAGCAGGTCACATCAGGGCAGCCGTCTGTCTGATTCCTCAGAACCAGCCCCGGAACACCCTGGTACACCTGCTCCCTACCATGCAGCATCCATGCCCACCAGCTCCACACTGGCGTCGCCTGCCACCAGCATGAAACTGATAAGAACAGATACTACACTTGATCTTAGCCAAAAGGCCGAGAAGCCTACAGGGTGCGTCAGATGTGCCTGCTCAGAGCGGCTATCCACCGCTACGAGCAGACACACTGCTGTGATGTGCGAGTCGCTCCACATGCGCAGTGTACTCGCACACATCATGGCCGCTCCCCCTACTCCCTGAGCAAGGCTGAGAGTAGTCTCAATGTGCGGGTATACTGTGCATGGCGACTTGCAACTCACACATACTGTGATTGCCGCTCCGAGCAGTCACATCTGAGGCACCCTGTAGGGGTCCTTCGGCTATAGGTAGCCACTACAGCAGTGTTTCCCAACCAGGATGCCTCCAGATGCAAAACTACAACTGCAAGCTTGGCACAGTATTAGGCGGGATTCAAATTAGCTGGAAAACAAAAAAATAATGGACACCAGAGGGAAACCCAATGGACCCCAATGGGCTCTGTCCATCACGCATCTGTTTTTCGCTGCCAAACAGAATCTGTGAGAGAGTTCCCAAATGGAGACTCCATTGTAGATGTGCACCGAGCCAAGGAACCATGTCTGTCCAAACTGCAAACATTTTGTAGATAAACTAATCCAGGTGAGAATGAAAAGGAAATGAAGGCCTAGATTCGCCATGCAACACTGCTTTATACCCTGTAGCAGATTCTTAGAACCATGCGAACATTACACCCTGCAGCATTTACATACTGTAAGAACTTGCATTACCATTAGTAATTGATAGCATAGAAAACCTATACTTTATATCGTATCCGAAATGCTGTGCAGATAATACAGCGCAGAAGAAGAAAAAATTTAACCAGTTGTGCATATTAGGATAATTTCACCCAAAACTAAAAATGTATAAAATTCCTATACGGAATAAGCCAAATATCCTATACTGTTTAAAGAGTGTTCAGGAAAGAAGAGGTCCAGGATCACACAAAAAAGGTTCTGCTTTTTTATTTTTTTTACAGAAACAGCGCCACACATGGCCATGGACTGTGTCTGGTAATGCAGATGGAGATTGGTATAAGCCACAATAACTGCAACAACCTATAGGACGAACAGGACAATGATTTCCGGAAGAAAAAAAAAGCAGACCTGTTTTTCTATTCCTGTACAAAAGGGGATTATATAGTAATTAAAAACAAACAAACAAACAAAAATCACACCTCCCAAAAATGTGTGTGGTATTACAACTTGACTCCATTCATGTCAATGGAACCAAGCAGTAATACCCCACACAACCTGAGGACAGGGAGTGGTGCTGTTTTTGGAAGAAATTAAAAGGGGTCATTCAGGAATAGAAAGACTGAGCTAATTTCTTCCAAAAACAGCACCACCCCTGTCCCCAAGCTGTGTGTGGTATTACAACTTGAATCTATTCACTTCAGTGGAACTAAGCTGTAATACCACACACAACCTAAGAACAGGGATGGTGAGGTTATATTGGAAGAAATTAGCTTAGTTTTCTTAAAAAAAAAAAAAGAAAGAAAAACACCTTTGAAGTGATTATTATGACTTAAAGGGTTACTCCAGTGGAAAATATTTTTATTTTTTTTTTTTAAATCAACTAGTGCCGGAAAGTTAAACAGATTTGTAAATTACTTCTATTTAAAAATCTTAATCCTTCCAGTACTTATCAGTTGCTGTATGCTCCAGAGGAAGTTCTTTCTTTTTGAATTTCCTTTCTGTCTGACCACAGTGCTCTCTGCTGACACCTCTGTCCATGTCAGGAACTGTACAGAGCAGGAGAAAATATCCCCATAGCAAACCTCTTCTGCACTGGACAGTTCCGGGCATGCACAGAGGTGTCAGTAGAGAGCACTGTGGTCAGGGAGAAAATAAATCCAAAAAGAAAAGAACTTCCTCTGGAGCATAAAGCAACTGATAAGTACTGGAAGGATTAAGATTTTGAAATAGAAGTAATTTACAAATCTGTTTAGCTTTCTGGCACCAGTTGCTTTAAATAAAAAAATAATATATATATGTATATATTCCACCGGAGTACCCCTTTAAACCAGTGTGCCTCTGGCATGGTTGGGAAACTCTCTTTCCATCTTGTTCAACTAACAACCATTTAAACACCAACTTAAAATGTACGTAAACTTTCAAACAACTTGTTATAGAGTCGCGTCAGAAGTTCAGTGGGGGTCCGGCTGACCTTCCCTCAGTCCCATCCCTCAAAGGGGGCACTTCTGTCCCTTCGTTCTAGTGATCGGTGGGGGTCTCAGCAGCAATTTACAGCATTGGCAGCTGGACTTTCCCACCGATCACAACTTCTTTATGGCATTTCAGATGTTTGGAAGTTTAGGTAAACAAGAGATAGGAAGGTGAAAAGATTATATTTTAAATTGCAAAAAATAATTAAAACATTTTCAGCTTTTGGGTGGAGTTATCCATAACCGTCTAGTAAGGATTGTCAGAAGGATAAAGCAGGAAAATAGGGTTACAGAAGCATTCATAAGAACCCATGGATAAAGAGAAGAGGCCGAGTGTGGTTTTCGATTAGCCTGCGGGTTAACGCTGTCTGCGCAGGCAAGAGTTACCTGATACGTCTCCGGGGGACAAGCCGGTCCTTCCAATGTTGCTGAGTAAATGATCTATGTTTGGCACTGGCTGAGACTCTACTGTGCTTTCCTCCTGTACAGCTGTCTACAGTTAATAAACACAGATATCTTCAACATCGTCACACATATATATAAGTCTACTAGTGTACAGTTCTACAACACAGCAGCGAAAGCCTCAGGCGAATGATATCCGAGAGCAGGATATATATCGTGCATGTTTATTTTAGCTCCTCTGACTTTAATTCTAGTAACTTGCATAATAAAATCATAGTTCTAGAACAGTGGTCTCCAAACTGTGGCCCTCCAGATGTTGCAAAACTACAACTCCCAGCATGCCCGGACAGCCAACGGCTGTCCGGGCATGCTGGGAGTTGTAGTTTTGCAATATCTGGAGGGCCACAGTTTGGAAACCACTGTTTTAGAACATTTTTCCTCTAAGTGAAATCCTGTTATTTCTCCTGGAAACGTGTAAGGGCCCATTCCACAGTACGGAATAATCCGGAAATTATGGGTGGAAATTCCGTAGTGCGCATTGGCCCTTAGGGTGCTACCATTTTTTAAACTCTGGAAAGCCCCCTATAAAGGCATAAGGTTTCCCAGGCCCTTTTATTGATGTCCTTTCTGCATGATAGGTCAATGATATCTCATCATCTGAGATCTGAAATCCAGCACCCAGATATACAGAGAACAGAGCAGGAGACAGACGCCACTATACATTGTGTAGTGGCCATACTGGGTTGCTATAGCTCAGCTCCCATTGACGTAACTGGGAGCTGCAGGGCCAATGCACAATGTATGGAGAGGTCTGCTTCTGGCTGTGGTCTCTATATGTCTGTGCCACAGCACCAGCAAACAGCTGATCGACAGGGATGTAGGGGGTCACCCACACAGATCCCATCAAATCTTGCTGACCTATACATATCTCTCTCTATATACACACACACTATATATATATATATATATATATTTTTTTTTTTATATTATATATAAACAGTCATGGCCGTAAATGTTGGCACCCCATGAAATTTTTCAAGAAAATGTATCTATCACAGAAAAGGATTGCAGTATCACATGTTTTGCTATACACATGTTTATTCCCTTTGTGTGTAATGGAACTACAGGGAGGAAAAAAAAGCAAATTGGACATAATGTCACACCAATCTCCAAAAATGGTCTGGACAAAATTATTGGCCCCCTTAACTTAATATTTGGTTGCACACCCTTTGGAAAAAATAACTGAAATCAGTGGCTTCCTATAACATTAATAAGCTTCTTACACCTCTCAGCCGGGATGTTGGACTCTTCCTTTGCAAACTGCTCCAGGTCTCTCTTATTGGAAGGCGCCTTTTCCCAACAGCAATTTTAAGATCTCTCCAAAGGTTTTCAATGGGATTTAGATCTGGACTCATTGCTGCTACTTCAGAACTCTCCAGCGCTTTGTTGCCATCCATTTCTGGGTGCTTTTTGACGTATGTTTGGGGTCATTATCCTGCTGGAAGACCCAAGATCTCAAACCCAAACTAGGCTGTACAGTGTGACCCAAAATCCGTTGGTAATCCTCAGATTTCATGATGCCTTGCACACATTCAAGGCCCCCAGTGCCAGAGGCAGCAAAATAACCCCAAAACATCACTGGACCTCCACCATATTTCACTGTAGGTACTGTGTTCTTTTCTTTGTAGGCCTCATTACGTTTTCGGTAAACAGTGGAATGATGTGATTTACCAAAAAGCTCTATCTCGGTCTCATCTGTCCACAAGAAGTTTTCCCAGAAGGATTTTGGCTTACTCAAGTTCATTTTGGCAAAATGTAGTCTTGCTTTTTTATGTCTCTGTGTCAGCAGTGGGGTCCTCCTGGGTCTCCTGCCATAAAGTTTCATTTCATTTAAATGTCGACTGATAGTTCGCGCTGACACCGATGCTCCCTGAGCCTGCAGGACAGCTTGAATATCTTTGGAACTTGTTTGGGGTTGCTTATCCACCATCCGGACTATCCTGCGTTGACACCTTTCATCAATTTTTCTCTTCCGTCCATGCCCAGGGAGATTAACTACAGTGCCATGGGTTGCAAATTTCTTGATAATGTTGTGTACTATGGACAAAGGCAAATTTTGATCTCTGGAGATGGACTTGTACCCTCGAGATTGTTGATATTGTCCCACAATTTTGGTTCTCAAGTCCTCAGACAGTTCTCTTCTCTTCTTTCTGTCGTCCATGCTTAGTGTAGTATGCACAGACACAATGCAAAGACTAAGTGAACTTCTCTCCTTTTTAACTGCTTTCAGGTGCGATTTTTTTTTTTTAAATATTGCCCACACATATTACTTGCCCCAGGTGAGTTTAAAGAAGCATCACATGCTTGAAACAATCTTATTTATCCACAATTTTGAAAGGGCGCCAATAATTTTGTCCGGCCCATTTTTGGAGTTTGGTGACATTATGTCCAATTTGCTTTGTTTCCTCCCTTTTTTTTGTTTTAGTTTCAATACACACAAAGCGAAGAAACATGTGTATAGCAAATCATGTGTTACTGCAGTCCTTTTCTGTGTAAAATACTTCATTTTCTAGAAAAATTTCAGGGGTGCCAACATTTACGACCGTGACTGTATATATATATGTATATTAAGAACATTGTAGAAGAAGATAAATGCAGGTTCATGAAAAGGTGCATTCAGGGGGAAGAGAATGGACGTAAGTATAACAACCATGGTCATAAAATGAAATGTAGATTAAATACCATAGCTATATGTTGTGTGTAGTATTGTGACAATAAATAAAGATGCAGCAGAGCCGATATTGTCATTGTGAAGGTCATTTGCCATATTCAGTGATTGCAGATCATTAGCTTTAACCCAGTGTTTTGCAAACAGTGCGTCCCCTGCTGTTGCAAAACTACAACTCCCAGCATGCCTGGACAGCCATTGGTTCTGAAAAAGCTGGGGACACTGCTTGGGAAACACGGTTATAACCCCCATCAGGACACAGCTTTTTTTTCATTCATTTTTTTATTAATAATTGTCAGGGTGCAGCAGACATAGAAAAATTTAAAAGGCCCCACAAGAAATCCTGCTCTGCCCCCATCTTTAAATACATATCAGCCTTGCAGATATTTTGGATATTTCTGGATTGTCCATCAGTACCAGGGCAACACTATTATTCAGTCTTCCTTATTCAGTCACCTCAAGAACAAAAATAAATAAATCAAAATCGGAAACAATACTTACAATTGGTTCGTCTGCACTTTCATCAGTGAAAAACCAATCATGCTAGAAATACAAAATAAATATAATATGAATGAAATATTTACTACAGCGACGACATAGACAAAACACAATCCTTGTAAAGAGGGATGCTTACACATTGAATAAGGGTCTCCACTATTTTGTACTGGTCAGGCATGTGTGTGACCATGTGCGTCATGTTGTCTTCCGACGTTCTGACCAAAGTTGGACCAAACACAATGGCCAGGTTTCTGGGTTCCATCTAGTGAAGAAAAGTCCTAAAGCATTAATCCATGTACAGAAAAGAATTGAAAACTATTGTCTAAAAATAAGGTTACAGCTTAATTTAATAAAAAAAAAAAAAAAAAAAGTTAACAGTGCTTTAATAATAGAGACCCTCTTCAAGAACCACCAGCATCCACCGATTTCCATGGGCTCCTTGTAATGTTAAAGAGGTTATTTAGGCTTTAAAAACTGAAGGCCTTGCCTAGATCAGTGGGGATCTGACTGCAGCACCCTAGAAGATCAGTTGTTTAAAGGGGCTGTGGTGCTGGGGAACCCTGTGCTCTTGAGAACGGGGTCCCGGGTCTCCCATTGGAATGGAGTGTGGGTCACGTGTACACTACCATTCCATTTGCTGCCTATGGAAACTGCCGGTGATGGGTGGACCCTGTACTCCACTATCACCCGCAACTCTCATAGACCATGAATGTAGCGGCAGTGTGCATAACAGACTATCCAATTTAACAGGAGATTAGGGACCACACTCAAGAACAAGGGACTCCCTCCCCGATCACACACTTCTCCTCTACACCTCAGGCTAGTCACCTTATTTTTTTCTGAATTTTCTGCCACGGTTTTCAGATGTGTGCAAAGGAATTTGAGTGTTTCATAATGATGCTCTGGTAGATCGAGGATCTGTAAAAAGAAAAACCAGAAAATATCATTGTCTTTGTAATTTGGTCCATCAGTATTCACCTAGTCATATATCCTGCTAATCCTGACTTACCAGTTTTCAGACCATTTTATACCAGTTTTCATATCTTTTTCACGGGTGTCACGTAGGTTACAAGTGAATTTAGATGAAGTCTCAAAGTGTTGAGAGTTCTGTAAGTGACCACCAGTGCAGAGGAGGTCCCCACATGGTACTGGGCGGGATGTGTACCTCAGGTAATAGAGTCTGATATTTATAATGGTTTGTATTGGGTATTCAGCTGCACATTGCCCTATGTTTACGCTTAGATACATATATTCTGGGTGCACACAGTGCATGGATATGGATATGGGCTCAGTGCAATATACACTGCCCAAAAAAATAAAGGGAACACTTAAACAACACAATGTAACTCCAAGTCAATGACACTTCTGTGAGATCACACTGTCCACTCAGGAAGCAACACTGATTGACAATCAATTTCACATGCTGTTGTGCAAATGGAACAGACAACAGGTGGAAATTATAGGCAATTAGCAAGACACCCCCAATAAAGGAGTGGTTCTGCAGGTGGTGATCACAGATCGCTTCTCAGTTCCTATGCTTCCTGGCTGATGTTTTGGTCACTTTTGAATGCTGGCGGTGCTTTCACTCTAGTGGTAGAATGAGATGGAGTCTACAACCCACACAAGTGGCGCAGGTAGTGCAGCTCATCCAGGATGGAACATCAATGCGGGCTGTGGCAAGAAGGTTTGCTGTGTCTGTCAGGGTAGTGTCCAGAGCATGGAGGCGCTACCAAGAGACAGACCACTACATCAGAAGATGTGGAGGAGGCTGTAGGAGGGCAACCTCCGCTTTTGTGGGACCGCTACCTCCGCCTTTGTGCAAGGAGGAGCAGGGGAGCACTGCCAGAGCCCTGCAAAATGACCTCCAGCAGGACACAAGTGTGCATGTGTCCACTCAAACTGTCAGAAACGGACTCCATGAGGGTGGCATGAGGACCAGACGTCCACAGGTGGGGGTTGTGCTTACAGCCCAACACTGTGCAGGACATTTGGCATTTTCCAGAGAACACCAAGATTGGCAGATTCACCACTGGCGCCCTGTGCTCTTCACAGATGAAATCAGGTTCACACTGAGCACATGTGACGGACGTGACAGAGTGTGGAGACGCTGTGGAGAACGTTCTGCTTATTTTTTTGAGCAGTGTAGTATATGCACTACAAAATGATATATACCATAAGGTGCTGGGTTGTGATAAAAGTTCCTGTGGTCCTCAACCCTCCCCATATCAACATCAAAGTAATTAGTACATGCCTCTGAAAAATGTTTTTGGGTTGTGATTTATGGGTTTGGGGGATTCATGTGTTCTTATCTGATGTTATTTATTAACAGTGAGATTTTTGAGTATATTGTTCTTTTCACAGGTAGCAATTTTTGGAGTACCTATCAAGATCTTGTTAAAATTTCTAATCCTCCCAGTTCACTGCCCCCATCATGATAAACCACCCCCTGCCTTTATTTTTATAATTTTTTAGTTTTCTATCTTGATATTGCTCTGTATTTTCTGCTCAGTCTCAGTCAGATTCACAGACTGGGAAGGGGCGTTCCCCAGCAGGCTGTGACATCATCTGAAGCCATACAGGGGAGAACTTCCTCCCTAACTCTGCTACACACAGCCCAGAGCAGTTCAGGGTGAGATGAGCTATGATTAGATAAGGCTGGACACCCCCCCCCCCCCCTCTGAGTAAATGTATGCGCGGCCACTACTCTATTCACTGTCTATAGGACTTCTGATTGTTAAGTTCAGCGCAAGGTTTCTTTTTTCTTATTATTTTGGGAAGACTTCCTACTACTTATATACATACTTATTCTTTTCTGGCTGGAGAAATTAGTTTGCGCTCCATCTTACCAATCTTTTTAGCGTTACGAGTCTTTCCTTGGGGTCTTCTTTACGGTTTGCTTCAATGAAGTCATTGTACCTATCTGAAAACAAAATGACGCACATTAGAGATCAAATAAGTGCAACATTCTCCGTACATCTTAAAGGCATGTTCATACTGACGACCACTTGCACAAAACGTGCAGTGATTTTACACTAAAACTAAATCAATGTATTTAAAATCAACTGCAGAAAATCAGCATAGTTTGAAAGTACCCTTATAGCTGCTGAAGATTATAGTAGATATTAGTAACAATAATTACTATTAAAATTAATTATAAAAACATGGACTAATCATGGCAGAAAAACTGCATGCAAACAACCAGTGTGAAACTGGCCTCTGAGCAGTGGTCTCAAACTGTGGCCCTCCAGATGTTGCAAAACTTCACCTCCCAGCATGCCCGGACAGCCAACGGCTGTCCGGGCATGCTGGGAGGTGAAGTTTTGCAACATCTGGAGGGCCACAGTTTGAGGCCACTGCTTTAGAGAAAAGAGCTACATCCAAGCTGCTCAATCCACTAAGGTAAGGGCAGCTAAAGCTATTTCACAGGATTAGAGTAACACTGCCGCTTTCCTCCAGAACGACACCTGTCCATAGGTTGTGTGTTGTATGGCATCTCAGCAACAGTAGAGTGAATGTGGCTAAGCTGCAATACCACGCACAACCTGTGTACAGGTGCCGTGCTGTTTTGTAAGAAAGCAGCCCTGTGTTTCTATCTCTAGAAAATCTATTTAAAAGGAAATATCTATCGAAAATGTACTTATCCCCTATCCACAGGATAGGGAATAAGTAATTGATAGCAGGGGGGGTCCGACCGCTAGGACCTTGCGCTCTCTCCTGAACGGACCGCGGCTCTCAGTGAGGAGCGCGAGCAACAGGCAGCACGCGCTACATTCATTCCTATGGGAATGACGAAAAGACTCGAGTACAGCACTCTGGCATTAGTGGCGCTCCCATAGAAATGAATGGAATGGAATGCGTGCGGGATACCAGTAGACGACACATTGATTTTCACTGGAGTTCTCCTTTAAGATAGACAAAACGTTTGAAGATATTTGAGTACAGAATAGAAGAAGAAAAAAAAAACTGGCTTTTCCAGCATTGCTCATCGCTGTGTACGTGCTTGAGAGCACCGAATTAAGAAATAAGTACATTTTTCTTTGGAATACCGACTCATGTTACCGAGGTTTGCATTGCGTGACTTATTCTAGTTACAATCAGGAAATGTAACCAAACTGTACTTAAGTGTTTGCTGTAATTGCTCCTTAAAAAAGGTCAAGAGCTGAAATCTATGTGCACAACCCTTTGAACGTCTTCCCGGGGCAAACATCCTGGTCTCTTACCATTTAATGTTTAGCGCAAACTATAGAATTAAATGAGGCATGCCGTACATACAATATCCATTCATAACACTGCCATAATTTATAACACTTTGCTTTTTTTCTCTTACGTGTGACCTCTTGAATATGCCATAGTGTATAATGTGAAGTTGAACTTCCCTCTCTAACCATACAATGAATGAGATTATCATGGAATACACCAATGCTATGTTCACACGGTGAAATGCATGCACGGAAAATTTACGTGCAGACATTCCACCGACAGCGGAGTGCCAGCAGAACATGCCGGTGCTAGGACCACTCGGAAAAGCGCCGTCTCATCGAAGGCAATGCATTTGCTTGAGGAATCCGCAGAAGGAAAATACATGTCTATTCTTTCTGCGGACACAAATATCAAAATTTCCGCGGCAGAAACATCTGGCGGGGAAATTCCGCTGTGTACACAGTGCAGCAGAATCCCATTGAAATCAATAGTACTCTGCTGCAGCTGAATGTCCGTGCAGAATTCTTCTGTGGAAGTCTGTACAGAAATTCTGCTGTGTGAACATTTTTTTTTTTATTATTATTTTTATTTGAATCAACTGGTGCCAGAAAGTTAAACAGATTTGTAAATTATTCCCTACTCCCCTATTTTCACAGGAGGTGGTTTGGATCATTAGTGGATCCAACATGTCACCCAGCCTGAGGTAGGTGAGTGTTTAGGGACCCATCCGATAAGAGGCCACCTCCGCGTGGTGGATGGGGGACACGTTTTGATCAAAAAGTGCGCTAAGAGCCTCCATTTTGTTGACCAAGTGTGCTGCTGCCATTTTCTTTTTTTACATATTTTGTACTTGCCACAGCAGCGTGCACCCGTGTATTGGGTTTAGGTGCTGGCTACATTTTCAGTTTTTTTTTTCTTTGCTGTGCAATTTTGGGGGGAGTGGCTCCCTCTGTAGCCGTGCATCCCCTCCCCTATTTTCACAGGAGGTGGTTTGGATCGTTAGTGGATCCAACATGTCACCCAGCCTGAGGTAGGTGAGTGTTTAGGGACCCATCCGATAAGAGGCCACCTCCGCGTGGTGGATGGGAGACACGTTTTGATCAAAAAGTGCGCTAAGAGCCTCCATTTTGTTGACCAAGTGTGCTGCTGCCATTTTCTTTTCTTTTTTTTACAAGATTTGTAAATTACTTCTATTAAAAAATCTTAATCCTTCCAGTATTTTTTAGGGGCTGTATACTACAGAGGAAATGCTTTTCTTTTTGGATTTCTCTTCTGTCATGACCACAGTGATCTCTGCTGTCCATTTTAGGAACTGTCCAGAGCAGGAGAAAATTCCGATAACAAACATAGGCTGCTCTGGACAGTTCCTAAAATGGACAGCAGAGGTCATCCGAGAGCACTGTGGTCGTGACAGGAGAAAAATCCAAAAAGAAAAGCATTTCCTCTATAGTATACAGCCCCTAAAAAGTACTGGAAGGATTAAGATTTTTTAAATCGAAGTAATTTACAAATCTGGTTATGCAAAAAATTTATTACTCAATCCTCAGCATAACCATTCCAAAAAACTCTGTACAGTACAGTGTTTTTGCATAACCTTTTCTTCATTGATTCTCTTTGGGTGTGAGAATATCTCAGTTAACCTCGTATATTTTTTCTGTGAGCTACCCATATCTATTTATTTATTTATATAATTTAGTAAATTTGAGTAGCCGTATTAGTCCAGTGATGCAGATGCAAATCATAAAATGTTGCAGTATCTTGTAATACCTTTTTTATTGGACTAACAGAATTTTGTAGAGAAGCTTTCGGGAGTCCTCCCTTTATCAAGTCCAAAGCAAATCTAAGCTCACAATATCAATTTATATATTTTACAAATCTGTTTAACTTTCTGGCACCAGTTGATTTAAAAAATAAAAAATTAAGTTTTCCACCGGAGTACCCCTTTAATGTAAGATCTGTACTGCCTTATTAAAAGGGTTGCCCCATATCAGTTGTGATCAGTAGAGTAAATTGTGTTTGGCCATGCAGTGGCCACTACAGGAAAAAGGTGGTATTACATGTGGTTGTAATGTAATACGTAAATAGCTTGAGCCCTTCCGAGCCATAGAGGCTTTTTGAGTGGATCTTCACTCTTGCTCATAGAAAAGAGGGGGGGGGGGGGGGGGGGTGGTCACAAGTCGCGACCACATGTGGTCCATATAGCTTAACGGGGCATAGAGAAAGAGGTAGTCATTGACAGTATATACATTAAATAATGGTGTTACATTCCTTACCATTAGTAAACAGAGGCTCTGGAAGCTTACGGAAAAAGGACTTTAGCAGACTGCTTATTACGTTCAAATCCCGCCATTTCTATGGTAACAAAAAAAAATTGAAAAGAAAAATTAAAAATAAGCATTATACTTGATTTATACTATGTCAATTCCAAAATGGGGTTTAAAACCTACATCATCCTCCAGATCGATGTCCGTATATCCTTTGTTGAGCTCTTCCTGCATGCTGGCGATGGCGGCATTATTACCAGGAACTCTGTATATCCCAGTATTCTCCAGGCCTCGCTCTTCTACTAGTTTACAGCATATATCCACAATCAGAGGTACATACTGGAAACAGAGCACAAAATGACATTAAGCCGAGAGATCCTCATTGAGTAACAATGTATGTAGGCGAGTGCAAACCATTTACTTTGTTAGACTGAGCAGGGGGGCAGTCATCTAGACGAACACCAAAGGTACCGCCACCTGTTGTTTTCTTCTTTCTCATAATGTTATTAATACCTCGCCGCCACGTTCCTTTGTCTTTAGGTGGACTGGTCTCATCTTAACAAAAACAAACAAGAAAATTCAGTCTTAATTTCTCACGAACTTAAGGACCTTTTAAACAAACCAGTCTATGATTGAGTCAACAGATTAACAGGCATTCGTGAGTCGGCAGCATACCGCGCCAGAGAGATGCACTCACCTTGTGTTTAAGACGGTCACATTTTTATTTTTTTTTTACAGTAAATTCACAATAAAGATGTATGTGCAGTTTTGGAAAATGTTTCACAAATTTTTGTCATAGTGATAGGTTAGAAGTTTTGATCAGTGGAGGTCCTGGTGCGGAGACTCCAGGCTCCTTCGGCTGTGATCAGCTCGGCTAAGCTCTAAGGCTGGGTTCACACTACGTTTTTCAACTACGGTTCCCGCATACGTTTTCTATCAAAAACTGTATGGGAAAAAAACGGATGGAACAGTATGGGAAAAAGTAAACCGTATGGGTTTCTAAACAGTATACTGTTTTTAAAAGTGCATACAGTTCCGTCAGTTTTTATAGAAAAAAAAAAACCATACGTTATTGAAAATTCTGTCCATTTTTAATGGGAGGGGTCTTGGGTGGGGACTTTAGGATTCAAATGCGCATGTGCAAAGTAAAAACGTATACGTTTTTCCCGTATGGAACCGAATACATGTGCATTTCCCATTGACGTCCATGTTAAAAAAAACATATGCGGTTGCAGTACAGTTTTTAAACCGGAGACAAAATCGTGGTCAACCACGGTTTTGACTCCGGTTTTAAAACCGTACTGCAACCGCATACGTTTTTTTATTTTTTATTTTTTTAACATGAACGTCAATGGGAAACGTACATGTATACGGTTCCATACGGGAAAAACGCATACGTTTCTACTTTGCACATGCGCATTTGAATCCTAAAGTCCCCACCCAAGACCCCTCCCATTAAAAATGGACAAAATTTTCAAAAACGTATGTTTTTTTTTTCTATAAAATCTGACGGAACCGTATGCACTTTTAAAAACAGTATACTGTTTAAAAACGCATACAGTTTACTTTTTCCCATACTGTTCCATCCGTTTTTTTCAGCCAAAGGCTGTCCGGGCATGCTGGGAGTTGTAGTTTTTAAACAGCTGGAGGCACCCTGGTTGGGAAACACTGCTCTAAGACATGCCAAAGGTTTTGATCTGTCGTGGTCTGGGTGCTTAGAACTAGCAGGAAGGAGGGTTCTGCAGAGTGCTGCTCTCCCCTCCTCACTGCAGAAGATAGGCTGCATAGACTTACTATAGAACCTGTCCCCTGCAGCGGATCAGTCGAATAATTATTTTAGCTCATGCTAGCAATCAGTAAAGGGTCTGAATACCAGGCCCCCAGACTGATCAAAGCTTTTGACATGTCATACTTGTTTTTGCCACTGCAACTCAAGAGTTTATATAGGGGTACTCCGGTGGAAAACTTATCTAAATTTAATTATTATTTAAATCAACTGGTGCCAGAAAGTTAAACAGATTTGTAAATTTCTTCTATTTAAAAATCTTAATCCTTCCAGTACTTAGTAACTGGTGAATACTACAGAGGAAATTCTTTTCTTTTTGGAACACAGTGCTCTCTGCTGACCTCACGACCACAGTGCTCTCTGCTGACATCTCTGTCCATTTTAGGAACTGTCCAGAGCAGCATATGTTTGCTATGAGGATTTTCTCCAACTCTGGACTGTTCTTAAAATGGACATAGATGTCAGTAGAGAGCACTGTGCTCGTGATGTCAGCAGAGAGCTCTTTGTTCCAAAAAGAAAATAAATTTCCTTTGCAGTATTCAGAAGCTAATAAGTACTGGAAGCATTAAGTAGTAATTTACAAATCTGTTTAACTTTCCGGCACCAGTTGATTTAAAAAAATAAAATAAGTTTTCCACCAGTTGTACCCCTTTAAGTGAATGACCTGCAAATCTCAGCCCATAGACTAGAGTTATACTGTTTCTCTCATTTTAGCTACAAACAGCTCCTCAGAAGCCTCTAGGTATATTAGACAGTCAAGATAATGTTCATCTCTGTGTTAAAAACAATAGAAACCTGTACAGATTATGGATATAGAGACGTGTACAGATTATGGTTATAGAGACGTGTACAGATTATGGTTATAGAGACGTGTACAGATTATGGTTATTTACCTTTGAGCAGTTTCCGCTCAGAATCTTGCTTCGGGGAGTGCGGACTCTGCAGTTTCGAATCTGTTCTGGTGCGGATATTTGGTATAGTGAGGGGTTGGCGGGAAGGTTTGGGAGATGGTTCATTTTTGTTGCTTGAGGACCTAAAATAGCATAATAAATAAAAATTAAAGGGGACTTTTTTTATTTTTTTATTTTTTTATTTTATTTAACCATAAAGGGGCTTACCCATAAATACAAGTTATACTCTACCCTAGTGCTGGGCGGTATACCGGTTCACACCGAATACCGAAATTTTTGTCCTCCACAATATTTATTTTTCCCATACCGCAATACCGGTTTGGCCCCTCCCCCTCGGGAATGAATTCATTATCAGCCCAGCGCTGCGCTGCCCTCACATCGGGGAACTAATCATGTGTGACCCGCGAGCGCTGTTCTGCTTCTCTCCCCCAATTAATTATCAGCCCAGCGCTGCGCTGTCCCCATCGGGGAACTTATCACGTCCCCCTGCAAGCGCTGCCCTCCTCGCCCTCCTGTTTGTTGCGGGCCGCTGGAGATCTGTACTGTACGCTGTATCCCTATGCCCCCGGGCTGCAAAAGAAAAACAAAATAAACTTTAACTCACCATGCCCCGTTGGTCAGGCACCGGCCTCACCTGCTTCGGGGGACGCGAACTTTGGAGAGCCGTCAGCCTATCACCGGCCGCAGCAATATTCCGCCTCGGACGGTGATAGGCTGAGCTCTGGCCGGCTTCTTACATGACAGTGAGCTCAGCCTATCACCGACCGAGACGGAACATCGCTTCGGCCAGTGATAGTTTGACGGCTCTCCGACATTCCCGTCCCCAGGAAGAGCGCGAGACCGAAGGCGAGTTAAAGTTGATTTTTTTAATCTTATCCAGTCATGGGTGACATGTGATTAGTTCCCCAATGGGAACAGCGCAGCGCTGATAATTTATTGGGGGGAGCGCAGAATAGCGCTCGCAGGTCACATGATTTTGGGGGAGGAGGGAGGGAGGGAGAGAAATACCGTTATATACCGTGGAACTGCCAGACGTTACAAAAATACCGTGATACACATTTTTGGTCATACCGCCCAGCTCTATCTTACCCTCAGGATATGGGATTCCTATCTGATGTGTTCCTTGGTCTGAGATTGTGAGGGGGTCCCAGCTGTCGCACCCCCTGTGATCAGATAGTAATCACCTATCCTGAGGATAACTTTGTTTTAATTTAAAAGGGTTTGCACATGAATACAAAAGACATAAGTTCTTCCAAAGTCTTCACTTACTTCATTGCTGCGTTGTAGTCCTTGCGCTTTCTCTGTTCTTCTATGATGTCCCTGCTTGCTTGGTTAGTTTCCTAAATAAAGAAGAATAATAAAAAACTGGATTAACAAGACTTCACTTAATTACCTAGAGCAGTGTTCCCCAACCTGATGCAAAACTACAATTACCATCATTCCCTGACAGCTAAAGAGCCACACGTTGGGGAACACTGACTAAGGGTCTATTCACACGGTGGAATTCCGCCTCAAATGAAAGCCCAATACACTTCTATGGGATTCCGCACTCCGTTAACACTTCGGAATTTCCACTTGCGGAATTCCCGAAGTGTCAACGGGAGTGCGGAATCCCATAGAAGTGTATTGGGTTTTTATTTGAGGCGAATTTTGCCGTATGAATAGACCCTTAAAAGTACACATGGGCATTTAACCTTTAACATGACTCAAATTATCTGGATCCCAGGTTAAAGTGGTTTGTCAGCTAGAACAGTCTGGGGAACTCTAATGTAATGGATGTAAACTACAATAAAATGGCTCCGGTGCACCAGCCCCACACAATATATGCAATGGTTGACCGAAAACTAGTTTTAGTAGACCAGGTGGCTGTGGCTTTGTCAGTAAGGTCTATTGAGACTGTACATGTCTTCTAGCACATACCTCATCATTCTGGTTGCCATTTTCCCGAATAGTATTGATCCAGGCCAACATTTCATCCCGGTCTTCAGCTTGGAAGAGATACTCCCGGTTGGAAGTTGTAATACGAAAGACATTCTTCCGCTTTGTTTCGCTGTAGGATATATCAGCTAAGCACCCTGTGATGTTTATGGGCTGCTCTTCTTCAGACTGAGATGATAAGTGTCCAGACTGATCCTTCCTGTCCTTGTGCAGATATAAGGAGTTGTTGCGCAAAACGACATATACTTGCTTCCAAGGCCTCATACTGCCACCAACTCTCTAGAAATAAACATATAAAAATAGAATCATATTACACAAATCTAAAAATAGATGGATTTATAACATATTCCAGATCTTTTAAAGAGATTATACAGTATTAGAAGAACAGAGACCACAGCACCACACCTGTCCTCTGGTTGTGTGTGGTATTGCAGCTCAGACAATTAGGGCAGAACGGGACATCACCAGAAGACATGACAGCTGTGGTAACAGTGGAGCAGGTGAGGTAATGCGGGTGTTTGCTGTTTTACAGTACAGGCAGGCATAGGGTAACTATGTGGTTTTTATGGAAAACCTCTTAATTGTAGGTTTACATGTACAATATATACTGCATATTTGATGCTGCAGATTTCAATGTAAACTAAATGATTGAACACAGCTTCAAATCCTGCACATAAAATATGCATCATATACAGTACGTGTGGTTGAAGCCTCAGTTCAGATGCAAATGTGTGAGAATTCAACACAAAGAGAATTAACATTTTACATTCTCAGGTTACTTTACAAAGAGGAAATGAGTGAATCTCGAGTATTTAGGGATTAAGGCATCAATCTAAATAGGGGTGAGCTGTGATACCAGACTGGGCTGGAGGATGAAGTCCTGTAGCAGAATATTCAACCATTGTAAACAGTATACTGATGTAAAATGGCTGGATAAAGGGATATAGAGACACACAGACACATTTAGCATGCACATGGGGGGCTTTTCCAGGGTACAAGCTTCATGTATGGTAAAATCATGATGTGAACAAGGCCTTATGTATGCACTGCCTACCTTTCCTTTATCAGTGATAAGCTGCCGGAAGTACAGATAACCTTCCTTGTTCGAGTCAATGAAGACATCTGAGGAAGAATCTTTTCTGGACTCAGAGTCCTCGGAAGACTGTAAGCTCTGCGGGACCTGAAAGAAAAGACATGTTTAGAAGAAAAAAGAAAACGTGAAAAAAATAATAGTAATTGAGAGCAACTTCGGAAAACAGGATCACCCTTACTAGTAAAGGGGGTTGTGCAGTTTAGGGAAAAAAGGTCTGCTTTTACTCCATAAACAGCGTCACATTTGTCCATGGATTTGACTGTATTGCAGTTGCAGTTCAGTCGCATTTACTTAAAGGGGTGCCCCGAGACATCTTATCCCCTATCCAAAGGATTGGGGATAAGATGTCTGATTGTGGGGGTCCTGCTGCTGGGGACCCCCACGATCTCCCTGCTGTACCCGGCGTTCGCTTAGAGCATCGGGTGCATTGCCGGAGGCTCGTGACGTCACTGCCATGCACCCTCAATGCAAGTCTATGGGAGGGGGCGTGACGGCCGTCATGCCCACTCCCATAGACTTGCATTGAGGTGGCGTGGCCGTGACGTCCCGAGCCTCTGCCCCGCATCGCCAGACATCCGGCACGGAGCGAAGTTCGCTCTGTGCATTGGATGTCTGGTGTGCCACAATAGAGATCGCGAGGGTCCCCAGCAATCAGACATCATATCCCCTATCCTTTAGATAGGGTATATGTCGTCTAGGGGCGGAGTACCACTTTAAGTATGAATGAGCATCAACACTAGACAGTCAATGGACAAAAGCAGAAAAGAAAAAAAACAAACACACACCTTTTTGTCCAATCCTGTATGCAAATGTCTAATGTCTTTCTATCTAGTGTGATGAGTCCTTGGTGAATACTCATCATCTTATGTATGACTGTTTATGTACGACTGATTCCTCTTGTAGTTTATGTGCAACTGACTGACTACTGTACTGTGTGGGGTGATATGTGTTATTAAAACACACTATACATTTCTTACCCAGTTGTCCCCTGAGGATCTCGGCACCTTCCAGTGAGAAACACGTTGGGACTTTTGGATTCTATTGTCGCATTATGGGTCTTAATTGTTTGTTTTTACAGGGTGATTTCTTTACCTATTTCTTGTGTACACCAGGCTGTTCTAGTTCTCCTTGATCAATGGAGTTAGCCTTGTGATCTACATTAGTTTGTTTTCTTATGAAGGCACTGTATTAGCACCTGAATTTGGTGGGCAACCAGTGCATTCAGGTCATAATAGGTCATAATTGTATATAATTGTAAGGAGTATTTTTATCTTGTTTACATATTAAGTTACGTTTTAATACTGCTGTCGTAGTGACGATATTTATAACCACCCTGTGGCCAATAACCGCATTGCTAAACCATGGAAATTCACGGCAAAATCCACCGGGTGTCGCACACCACCACTATATATGAACCCAGCCTTAAACCCAGTGCAATACACAGATCTTTATGAAGCTATAAGAGATTACAGTGCAATATGCAAATCTTTATAAAGCTACAAGAGATTACAGTGCAATAAGCAGATCTTTATAAAGCTGTAAGACATTACAGTAATACGCAGATCTTTATGGAGCAAAACGAGATTACAGTACAATAGGCAGATCTTTATGAAGCTATAAGAGATGACATTGCTAGGCATTCTTAGTATATTCCCTTGCTAAAGTCTTTTTTATTTTTTCAAAATAGAAAATCAATAGTTTCCATCATGCAGTAAAGCTCCTGTCCATGCTTTCCTATGGGACATTGTTGGGCGTCAGCACATCTGGGATGATTTATTGAAGCAATCAGATTAATTGTAACATGTCAGTATACATCTATATAATTTGTAATATATAGCTTCACTATTACATACGGTGCCCCATGGCAGTAAAGACTTGGAACTCCATAACTCACATTACAAAAGGACATAAACGTCAGTCTTCAAGGAGAAAATATACTACATCACCCGTACAAACCAACATCATTTACAATGCACAAGCTCGGGCGCTATGGAATTTCTATGCAGATAAGCGCAGTTTCTTAGGCTGCTTTCACACTATACTTTTGCTCCATTAAAAGATCCGCTATAAACTTCCGTTAGAAAACCCTTAAAAACGTCCGCTAAACGGCCGTTACAAAATCCCATTCATGTCTATGGGATTTTTTGAATATCCGTTATAGCCCTTTATGAATAACGGACATTATTTGTGACAAAAGAAAAAAACGTCACATGCACTAATTTTTCTTCCGACAAAAATAACGGTGGAATAATGGCCGTTTTAACATTGAAGTCTTTGGCAAACGGATGAGCCTTTATGTCATCCGTTTGCACCTGGTTTATAATATCTGTTATTACTTCTGAGCATGCTGAAAAGAGGTGACATCAGCAGACTCCTGCAGTTTTGAGGGACTACTACTCCCATCATGGAACAGACTTGTTTTCTGCGGGAGTCTGCCGGTGGCTGGGGAGGTTACATTAGTGTTTGTACTACTACCCCATCATGGAACAGAGTCTGTTCCATGTTGGGGGTAGTAGTACAGGGGATAAGGGATTGATCACACCGGGTCTCACTTCTGAGACCCGATGCAATCAGCAGTTATAAAGCAGGGGAGCGGGCGGAATACTGCGCTCCCCTGCGATGTACATACTACTGTGTTAACCTTCATTTTGAAAACCCCAGCCGGGAGCCCTGAATGGCTGGCACCGAGGAGCCATTCAGGGCTACCGGCGGGGTTTTTAAACTACTACTTTGACCACTAAATGTATGTCCCCCATGCATATTTATAATAATTCATTGGCCCCAGTGTGCTTGTAATAATTCATTGTCCCCAGTGTGCTTATAATAATTAATTGGCCCCAGGGCAGCAGCGGGACATGTTGGCGGTGAATGAATGAAGCCGACATGTCCCGCTGCTGCCCTGCTCCTAGAGCAATCAGCACACCAGGGATAGGTCTATTGTCTTTTCTCTATCTCTGTCTGGTACTGTCCTTTAGAGGGGAAGGGTCTCATTGTGGTGGTCTGTGCTTCAGGAGGGAGGAGGGAGTGTCTTATTGTGATGGTATTTGCTTTAGGAGAGGGAGAAGGTGTCTTATTGTGGTGGTATTGCTTTAGGAGAGGAAGAGGGTGTCTAATTGTGGTGGTATTTGCGTTCGGAGAGGGAGGGGGCGTCATTGTGGCAGACTGTGCTTCAGGAGGGGGGAGGCGGTGTATTAGTGTGGTGGTCTGTGCTTCAGGAGAGAGGGAGGGGTGTCTTATGGCGGTAGTTTGTGCTTCATGAGAGGAAGAGGGTGTCTTATAGTGGTGGTCTGTGCCTTAGAGGGGAAGGGTCTCATGGTGGTGGTCTGTGCTTCAGGAGAGGGAGGGGGGTGTCTTATGGTGGTGGTCTGTGCTTTAGAGGGGAAGTATCTCATGGTGGTGGTCTGTGCTTCAGGAGGGAGGAGAGGGGTGTCTTATTGTGGCAGTCTGTATTCCAGGAGGGAAGAAGGGGTGTCTTAAGGTGCTGGTCTGTGCTTTGTGGTGATCTGTGCTTCAAAAGTTACAGGGTCTGGGAGTGTGGGACACATGCATACATACATACATTTCTAATGAAGCTGCCTCGTTTACAAAAATACTTGAACCCCCCCTGTAACACATGTACAGGCTTTACAGACAAACTGCACGTTATTAAGATGTCTGTGAGCGCAGAACACGACTAAACGCAGCATGATGAGCGCAGTCATGAATATGTATGTAACTTGTATATAACAAGTCAAGCAAAACCAACCTTTATGCCTTTCAAGCTGGATACATGCTTCAGAGCTCTGCTGAAAAGAAAACAAGAGCAAAATTATAAGATAATCAAGATATGGGAGGGAAATCTGTGATAAGGAATGAGGGTTCACTGCAACTTACGCTTTCCCTTCCTCCTTATAGTCATCGAGTCCCTCATCACAGGATTTAGACCTTTCAGTCTTTGAAGCGGAATGGACTTCAAGAGCGTTGGGCCTGGTCGGCTCTGAAATCAAATGAGTATGGTCAGGTGACTGCAGAATCCTCACATAATAATATGCGCGCTATAGAGATGTAGCAGAGCTCATTGTCTTCTCTTCTGTATCATACTAAATCAAATAATGTTTTAGGAGGCCTACAATGCATTCTGATTGTAGTATTCAGGTTATGTTCACACCACATTTGGGTAAATGTGTTTAGCATTTCAGAGAGTCCTTTTGTTATAGTCAGGGTCGTTATGGTCAGAGAGTCTTTACTATACAGTGTGCCACCACCAAAAAAAGAAAAAATAATTGCAATATGCTTTTACCCCACCCCTAGACAACTTATCCCCTATCCTAAGGATAGGGGATAAGATGTCTGACCACAGGGGTCCTGCCACTGGGGACCCCGCTATCTCTGCTGCGGCACCCCAGACATCAGGTGCACGGAGTGAACTTCACTCCGTGCGGGATGACTGGCGACGTGGGACGGAGGCTCGTGATGTCACAGCTATGCCTGCTCGTGACAATTTCAGCCACGCCCGCTGACATCAATAGGAAGCGCTAGTAGGATAGGGGATAAGATGTCTAGGGGCGGAGTACCCCATTAAGGTAAACGTATGCCACTATATGGCTATACACTGGCATACATCGGAGGTAAACCTCATGAAAGATTTCCCATTCATTCTTGATATAGAAAAGAAAACTCAGTGTGAACACAGACTTATCTACTTCTATAAAAAAGAGTGGCCTACATACAGGCACTCACGATTAGATGAATCTGTCTTATCAGCCTTATCTATATTGGATCCATCCACCCACCCACCTGTACGAAAGTTTCCGACGACTATTACTATTCTCCCTCTGTGTATTCAATCCACCCACACCACGTGCTACAAAGAAAAATCCCATATTGATTGCTTGTACAAAGGATAGGTTGTCAATGACTATGTCTAGAAAATCTTTTTTGTAATTCATGATGCAATACCATTTGCAACTATACTAGACCCACCCAGGTAATCTTATAATCATACAGTGCAAGGAACGTACACTGCTGGTCATAAATAACCCCAAATGTCAGATGAAAGAGACTTCCACAAATATACAGTAAGCGGATCAACTGCAAGGAGCGGGATACGATTAAGGCCGTAGGGTTATGCTCCAGCTAAATAAAAATAGTCAGCACGTAAGGAAGTCACACACTGATATATCTGATTGGAACATTTTGGGGTATATTATTGCACGTTACCTTGTCTTTTGTCCTGGCAACCAACATGGCATGTGTCCAGGAGGCGGGCCCTTCTTGTACAGTGCCCAGGGCACTCTGTATAAAACGCTTCTCTAGCCCCTCCTCTAAGCTCAGCATGACACTATCAGTCTTTTGATTGGATGCTGGAGCCATCACTTTAGAAGCAAGGGGAAGGTCCTGGGAAGCACACTCAATCTAGAGTGCCCTGGGCACCTTACAAGAAGGGCTGACCTCCTGGACACGGGCCAGGACACTGAAAAATGTTCTTTCACTAATGTTGGTAGCATAACCAGAACACCAGGTATCATTCCACCGCACAAATTGAAAACAAACAACACTTAAATACACAATAGCCTCCAACGCAACAAAAAGCTATAACTTCCAATTCTCCTGTGTTGTGGAACTAACCTACCAATGATAATCACAGATTAACCAGTGCAGTAACATTTGCAATAAGGTCATGTTCACACATTTTCAGTTGTATATGAAGCTATAAAAAAAAAAAAAAAAACACACATTCCTTTTTTGCAAACAAGCAAAGTTATAGAAATTGCTGCAGATTATTTCACATTTTTTATGGCCTTTTTATGTATGATAGACGCTGTTGCATAGACTTTCATACAACACATAATTTTGCAAAAATAAATCAGAAAATTTAATGGACCCCCCCACGATCTCCCTAACAGTGCCCCAGCAGTCGTTCAACGCATGAAGCAGCGGCTGACATGCCCCCTAAATACAACGCTATGGGAGAGCTGGAGCGCTGCATTCAGCAATCTCCGGCTCTGCCATAGCACTGCATTGACTGTGCATGTCAGTCGCCACTTCATGCGGTGGTCGACACACACCCTTTGCGCGGACTGCCGGGGACCCATACTGGAGATCGTTGGGGGTCCCAGTGGTCGGACCCCCTGTGATCTGACACTTATCCCCTTTCCTTAGTATAGGGGATAAGTTTTCAGATCCTGGAGTACTCCTTTAACTCAATTTTATGGCTGTTTTTGTAAAAAAAAAAATATATATATATATATATATATATATGCCTTGTTTTACAGTGTGAACAAAGCCTTAAACCCTATACAGCTCTCTGCAGTTTTAAGGACTCTAAACTGCAGACCTATTCCCTTTCTATAATGTGCAACCAAACTTGCAACTTGATAATGTACTTGACTCTATTAGACTATTACTAGTGTTGTGGTCACATCCTAATCAGTGTAAATTCAATCTTCCAAAATGAAATCCAAAAATGAGAAAAAATTGGTTATTAGGGGAATTGTGCAGCCATAGTCACCATAAGCCTGGCTCCTTCATTGGTTTTTATCAACATTAAATTCAGACATGTACATACCGGCACTTTTAATTTTGGATGCAAACAGTAATTCAATTCTTGAGAAATTACATTCTTTGTTACAAACTCTACTACAACAACGTGGCTTGGGCTGTCAAAAACCACTCATTTATCTCTAGGAACGCATAAAAACAGTTCTGCAGAAGGGCAGAGCTACTGTACACAACTCTTACACGTCCATACATGTTAAGTTACTTCGAACTTTTCTTCTAAATAGAGGTACGTTTTGCCTTAAATTTTACCACTAGGTGGCAATGCTTCACTGCTGTGCAATGGAGCCTTCACTGTAGGACGCTAATACTAGTACAGAATAAAGTGCTATAATTGTGGTAGGTGGCAGAAAATTCGTACAAGATGAATGATAAAGACTGCTTAAAGTCAGCATAAAAAAAATAAAAAATTACCGTGATCGTCCGAGTGGAGGCGGCGTAATGACGGTGCAGAAGACGTGGGGCTGGGAGGAACAGTAGTGATGGTCGGAGGCGGCTGCTGTACAGATGTGGAGATCACAGCAGAGGCTGGAATGTTTGCTATCTCGTGGTCTATACTGGGACTGGTCGGCTCATCTGTAAGGAGGGGGAGAAAAAAAAAACATTCCAATGAATTACTATTAACATATTGAGGCTTTTTTGCTTTACATCAAACCCGATTTTGACAAAAGTTTTATGCTTATATGCAAAATTTCATAGAACGGAAATACATAAAACAGAATAAGAATGGTAAATAAATCAACAAAATGCAACAATCAGTAGAAAAGTCAAACAAAAGATATATATATAATAGAGCTTTTTCAGCAGCCACAACATTGTTTTGAGGCCTATAATATCCTAATTTACAGAAATAGATAGATGAGAGAGATCGATAGATAGGCGAGAGAGATCGATAGATAGGCGAGAGAGATCGATAGATAGGCGAGAGAGATCGATAGATGGATGAGAGAGCTCGACAGATAGCTGAGAGAGATCGATAGATAGATATGAGAGATCGATAGATAGGCGAGAGAGATCGGTAGATAGATGAGAGAGATCGATGGATAGATATGAGAGATCGATAGATAGGCGAGAGAGATCGGTAGATAGATGAGAGAGATCGATAGATAGATATGAGAGATCGATGGATAGATATGAGAGATCGATAGATAGGCGAGAGAGATCGGTAGATAGATGAGAGAGATCGATAGATAGATATGAGAGATCGATAGATAGGAGAGCGATAGCTAGGAGAGAGATCGATAGATAGATAGATAGGAGATAGATAGATATGAGAGACAGACAGATAGGTGTTCCCTCAACCTGGGGCTCAACTGTTTTTGCAAAAACTACAACTCCCCTCATGCCCTGACAGCCTTTGGCTGTCAGGGCATGAGGGGAGTTGTAGTTTTGCAATAGCTAACGGGTCACTGGTTGGGGGAACACTTTTCTGGGAGCTATTACAGCGCCCAAAGGGACTTTCACTCTGCTTGACAGTCCCTGCAATTTTATGTTACACTCCATAACCATTTATTGTGCAGACATAAATACTGCTATTTACAGGTACCAAAAACAATCCATTGGTGAATAATTACATACATTTAAATAGTATATATCGTCAGATGGTGTATATCCATGTACATGTTTACCTACAGGTGGACACACGTGCTCAGTCACTCTCCACACTGCTGGATCCACCAATAAACAACTTATATTAGTTGCTAAAATGTTGTTCATCAGGACTCAAGCCTGTGCAGTAACAGCAATACGCAGCAATATTGGGAAGAGTGCTACTGAGGATTACATCACTCCCGGAAGAAGTAGGGTGAAGCGCGTGAGGTGGGGGAACACCGGAGCAATCGTTGCAAGCGCTATTGGTTGGCATCACCATTTCTACTGCTGTAAAAGGTTATGAGTAGTTTGCATATTATTGTGGTGGGTCCTTTTTGGGGTGCACACAGCCAGTCCAGCATAACTGCTGGTGACTATTTACTTATTTCAGCATTCACCGCATTTATTGCTTTATTGTATTGTTTACTTTGCATACAGTGGATTTACTCTGTCGATACTCTATAAGTGGTGATATTCACTATATTTTATTATCCCAGACAGGGATAGATTTGCATTAGATTGCACATTGTCTCATATAGTGACACATTTGTATATGTACCATCATGGTGTTGTACCACCACAATGTGTTTTAAGTGTCCCATGTGTATGTGTTTTTTTTTTTGGTGTGTTTTTTTTTTTTTTGGGGGGGGGGGGGGGGGGGGTAACTTTTGTTTCAATTTCTGATTTGTTTCAAATAGAATTACATATTTTTCTACTATTTTGACTGTGTGTAAACTTTTCGTTAAGACTGTCGTTGCTTCTAAGGACTGGACTGTGGGAGAGCTATTGACTATGATGGTAAATACTATTTCTATTCACAGTATTACAGTTGTCTGCCAGAGGGGGAAGGACACTAACTAGGGAACTTAAAGGGGTTATCCAGGGAAAACATTTTTTTTTTTTTTTTTTTTTTTATAAATCAACTGGCTACAGAAAGTTAAACAGATTTGTAAATTACTTCTATTAAAAAAAATCTTAATCCTTTCAGTACTTATGAGCTTCTGAAGTTGAGTTGTTCTTTTCTGTCTAAGTGCTCTCTGATGACACCTGTCTCGGGAACTGTCCAGAGTAGAAGCAAATCCCCAGAGCAAACCTCTTCTACTCTGTGCAGTTCCCGAGACAAGCAGAGATGTCAGCAGAGAGCACTGTTGCCAGACCAAAAAGAACAACTCAACTTCAGCAGCTGATAATTATTGGAAGGATTAAGATTTTTTTTTAATAGAAGTAATTTACAAATCTGTTTAACTTTCTGGAGCCAGTTGATATATAAAATTTTTTTTTTTTTTTTCCTGGAATACCCCTTTAAAGGGAGATTAAGTACAGCTACACGGGGAGGGAGGGGGGGATTTACTAGGGACTTTATCTACAGCTGCACAAGAAGGGAGAAGACTTACTAGGGACTATAATTTCAAAACACAATAGCACAGATTAAAAACTGATTAACAATGTGAGACACAAAATGAATACACACAGACACACACACACACACATATATATATTATATATTTATATATATATATATATATATATATATATATATATATATATATATATAGAAATATATATTTATTATGTGTGTGTGTTTTTATATAAGGGGGAGGGGGTTTGAAACAGAACAGCTCCATATGGTAGTTGTAGTTTTGCAGCATCTAAGCCAGTGGTGTTCAAACTGTGGCCCTCCAGCTGTTGCAAAACTACAATTCCCAGCATGCCCGGACAGCCGTTGGCTGTCCGGGCATGCTGGGAGTTGTAGTTTTGCAACAGCTGGAGGGCCACAGTTTGAAGCCCGCTGATCTAAGCAGTCCACAGTTTGGAGACCTTTGCTACAGGGCATTCTTATATTTAGCATGAACCAATCACCTTTTTAGCTCCTTAAGTTTGATCAAATCCTATAATATATAAACACAACCCCTTTATACAACACCACACACTTTTAATAACCCTCTGACCTTGATGCACCTTTTACGTCAACAAACTGTTCCTACAATAAAGCTATAAAACCAAAAAAAGGTCCAAAGCCAAGTGCTCAAAGGGTAACATACCAAAGCCATCTTCTATTAACACTTCATAGAAGTCCTGACAGTTCAAGCAGGTCCAGCAAACGCCGGCTTCGACAGCCAGAAGTGCCATTAAAGAGTTATTCATCGACCCATGGACAGAAGGGCATCCATGAAGTAAAGAGCCGTACCGCAAGCACTGCACTCATGGGTAGAGTCCCGCCCAATGTAACAAACTATTTTAGCGCCCCCAACATAGACGTACAAAAAGGAGGTAATAAAGAATGAAGAGCTCAATGTGAGATATCCGGCGCATCTGAGGTGATTTCACCAAGGCTTCAAATCCAGTCCTGGGAATATTAACAAGCAAACTTTTGTTCTATGCTCTGCTAGAAGATGCATTGTGCTCCCCCCCCCTCCCCCCCTTAACAGATCACAAGTTGCTCTGTTTAAATCAGCGATATAATGGTGCACCACACAAAGCCGGCACTGCGGACTGCAGCACAAGTTGGTACAAGAGCCAAGAGCGCAAGGAAATCATTTAATACACATATTTCCCAAAAAATCCCAACTACCGGTATATATCCATGAATGAAAACCACACTGTTGCTTAAGTTCAGTACTTTCCCCAGAAACAGTTCCACTCTCATCCTTAAAGGGGTACTCCGCCCCTAGACATCTTATCCCCTATCCAAAGGATAGGAGATAAGATGTCAGATCGCCGCGGTGCAGCTGCTGGGGAGCCACGGGATCCCCACTGCGGGACTGCGCTATCATTACTGCACAGAGCGAGTTCGCTTTGCACGTAATGACGGGCAATACAGGGGCCGGAGCATCGTTACGTCACGGCTCCGCCCCTCGTTATGTCACGGCCCGCCCCTTTCAATACAAGTCTATGGGAGGGGGGGGGGGCGCGGCAGTCGTCACGCCCCCTGCCATAGACTTGCATTAAGGGGATGGGCCGTGATGTCACGAGGGGCGGGGCCATGACGTCACACAGCTCTGTCCTCTGTATCGCCCGTCATTACGCACAGAGCAAACTCGCTCTGTGCTGTAATGATAGCGCTGTGGGGATCACGGGGATCCCCAGCAGCGGGACCCTGGCGATCTGACATCTTATTCCCTAACCTTTGGATAGGGGATAAGATGTCTAGGGGCGGAGTACCCCTTTAAAGGGGTTCTCCACCATAGGGTGATTTTAGTACGTACCTGGCAGACAGTGATGGACATGCTTAGGAAGGATCTGCGCTTGTCTTGGGGCTAAATGGCTATGTTGTGAGATCACCATAACACTGTAGCTAGCTTTTTGTGAACTGGCATTTCCTGTTTGACTTTTCTTTTTTTGACTACAAATCCCACAATTCCATATTCCTCCCTCCCACACATCAGCCACCCCAGCCATTGAAACATAAATGAGCTGCATCCATTCAAAATCAGTGTGGTTTTCAATCATGGTGCCTACAGCTGTTGCAGATTGATCCCTCTCCCACCAAGCCATTGCTCCACCCATTGAAGCAGACAGGCTCCCTGTCATCAGCTGACTAGTGATGTCAGGTCTCGGCTGCGTTACAACTTGGGAAAAATCTGAGACATGAGTAATTTTGTATGCTGTTAAAAATAAATATTGGGGTGAAAATCACAGAAGAATTGTGAGAAAACCATCACACACAGGTACAGACACTATATTATTAACTACACTAACTTTACAGCCCCGTAGCATAGTCAAATAAAAATTTTTTTCCTGGAAAACCTCTTTAAGTAGTGTCTGGTATTGGGCTTTACCGTTTAAGACTAGTCAATTCCACAGCTTTTTGTAAATTAAAGGGTATGCTGGAAGAAAAGATTTCAAATCAGCTGGAGCAAGAAAGTTATACAGATTTTTAAATTGCTTCTATTTAAAAATCTTAATCCTTCCAGTACTTATCAGCTGCTGTATAATACAGAGTAAGTTTGTGAAGTTCTTTCCAGTCTAAACCACATTGCTCTCTGCTGACACCTCTGTCCAGATCAGGAACCATCCAGAGCAGGAGAGGTTTGCTTTGGGAATTTGCTCCTGCTCTAGAAAGTTCCTGAAATGGACAGAGGTGTCAGCAGAGAGCACTGTGGTCAGACTGGAAATAACTATACAGAACTAAGAAGCTGATAAATCCTGGAAGGATTAAGATTTTTATATAGAAATAATTTACAAATCTGTAGAACTTTCTGGCACCAGTTGATTTGAAAACAGTTTTCTTTCCTCTGAATTACCCCTTTAATTTTCTGGAACACTTCCAATGGCTCCTGACATGATCACGCTACCGTCCACTTGACTAGAAAACCGTGTGAACAATAAATGCACCAGTAATACCATCAGTGAAAGGGGTCGTAAAGGAACCTTTTTTGAATTTGCCCTATTGAGATATTCTGCCTTGACAAATAGAAGGTGTAGTAAATGGGGCCACCGAGAAAAAATGCAATTGGGAATCCTTTTGCTTTGGAGGGCCCGAGGCATTGTGCATTACTTGGCCGGACAATTGTTTTTCAATGGCAAAATGTAATGTTTACCTAAAAATCAGTTCTGGTCCCTTTTACTGTTGATAACTAGAAGCCCCTCAACAAACCAAGATCAGTTTTAAGGGGGGTACTTTTTAACAACAACAACAAAAAAAGTATAGCAAGGGTTTATCTAAGGCTTCTTTCACACTAAAAAAATTCATCCATTACAAACGTCCGTCAGAAAACCCATTTTAAACGGCCATTAAACAATCCCATTCAAGTCTATGGGATTTTTTTATTACCCGCTATGAACCGTTATAGCCCGTCATGAATAATGGCCGTTAGTTATGATGGGAGAAATAACGTGACATGCACTAATTTTTCGCCCGTCACAAGAAACGGGTAAATTAACGGCCGTTATTTTTAACATTGAAGTCTATGGCAAACGGATGAGCCTTTATGTCACCCGTTTGCACCTGGTTTATACTATCAGTCATTTCTTCTGAGCATTCTCAGAAGAGGTGACATCAGCAGTCTCCTGCAGTGCTGAGGGACTACTACTCCCATCATGGAACAGACTTGTTCCCATGATGGGAGTAGTAATTCCCTGGCTCCGGGAATCTGCAGACAGCTGGGGAGGCTACATTAGTGTTTGTTCTACTACCCCCATCATGGAACAGAGTCTGTTCCATGATGGGGGTTGTAGCACAGGGGCTGAGGGACTGATTGCACCGGGTTTCACTTCTGAGACCCGATGCAATGAGAAGTTATTAAGTAGGGGAGCGGGCGGCATGGTCCGCAACCCTGCGATGTATGGTGTGTTTTAGCTTTCATTTTTGAATCCCCCGCGCTGAGCCCTGAATGGTCGGTCCTGAGGAGCCAATCAGGGCTCCTGCCGGGGGATTTAAAAATGAACATTGTGAGTAGCAGGGGGACATATCTATGTTAAAAGCGCTGTGGGGGGCAAGATATATAGCGCTGCAGGCGGGGACATATAGCCTATATATCTAGCCCCCCAGCACATTTATAATATGCCCCCTGCAGCGCATGTATAATGTGCCCTCGCAGCGCTGCCATCTATATACATATGTCACCGCTGCGCTATGAATGAAAAGCATTCTAGGAGCAGCATCGGCCGGCCTGATGCTGCTGATAGAAATGCTTTTCATTCATAGCACAGCGCCGGCATATGTATATAGAAGCGCTGTGGAGGGTGGCCCGATGCTGCTGATAGAAATGCTTTTCATTCATAGCACAGCGCCGGCATATGTATATAGAAGCGCTGTGGAGGGCGGCCCGATGCTGATGATAGAAATGCTTTTCATTCATAGCACAGCGGCGGCATATGTATATAGAAGCGCTGTGGAGGGTAGATAATGCTATATGTCTGCATACCCCAGCGCTTCTATATACATATGCATATATACAGAAGTCTGCTGGCACTATGCGCTGCAAATAGAAATACTTTTCATTCATAGTGCTGCAGGGGTATATGTATATAGAAGCAGACATATAGCGGGGTGTAGACATATAGCGTTATCTGCCCTCCACAGCGCTTCTATATACATATGCCGGCGCTTCGCTATGAATGAAAAGTATTTCTATCAGCAGCATCGGGCCGGCCGATGCTGCTGCTAGAATGCTTTTCATTCATAGCGCAGCGGTGACCTATGTATAAAAATAGATAATGTGCGTGGGCACATTATACATGCACTGTGGGGGGGGTATATATTTATTAGATATATAGGCTATATGTCTGACCCCTCCTGCAGTGCTATATATCTTGCCCCCCACAGCGCTTTTAATGTACATATGGCCCCCCTGCTACTCACAACGTTAATTTTTAAATCTCCCACTGAGAGCCCTGATTGGCTCCTCAGTAACGGCCATTCAGGGCTCCCCGCGGGGGATTTAAAAATGGAAGTTAAAACACACCATACGTCGCAGGGGAGCGGACCATGCCGCCTGCTCCCCTGCTTATTAACTTCTGATCGCATCGGGTCTCAGAAGTGAGACCTGGTGCGATCAATCCCTCAGCCCCTGTACTACAACCCCCATCATGGAACAGACTTATGTAGCCTCCCCAGCTGTCTGCAGACTCCTGCAGCTAGGGAATTACTACTCCCATCATGGAAAGAAGTCTGTTCCATGATGGAAGTAGTAGTAGTCCAGGCTGTGGGAGTCTCTAGGCAGAGGTGTTATGGCCATACATGAGGAATGTTATAAAAGGTGTTAACAGATATTTATTCATCTGTTAGCACCCATTATTTCATCCGTTATTTTACATCCGTTTTCACACAGAAAACGGACGTTTAATAACGGATGAATGTTCATCGTGTGAAAGCAGCCTAAGCCAGGTCTCAAACCTGTGGCTCTCGAAAGTTTGCAAAACATTGCTTCAAAGCAGATTGAGAGTCACCACTTGAAGACCATAGGTTTAGATAAATTAAAGAGTACCTGTCACCAAATAAAACTTTTAATATAGTGTTCCTTGCAGGGCTGCCATCAGAAATTTAGGGGCCCCTTACACAACTCAAGGCCTGCCCCCCCAAACCCCCGTGGCCAGCCCCCAATTTTATTTTATCTTCTAGATATTTATTCCTAATTAGATTAGAGCATTTATGGAGGGGGTGTGCCCGCAGCGGCTTCCTGCGGGGTACAGACATCAGCTTCCGGCAGGAGATCACAAGGGGCCCAATGCTCAGACCCCCCCCGCGATCTATAACTTATCCCCTATCCTTGGATAGAGGATAAGTTATTTTTCACCAGACTACTCCTTTAACAGCCGGAAAAAAAAAAAAAAAGTACAGGGACGTCCGGGCCCCCTGAAGCTCCGGGCCCCATACAAGTGTATGGGTTTGTAACCCCCTGATGGCGGCCCTGGTTCCTTGTGTAATTAGCAGACCCTTTACCATTCACTTGCTTTGAAAATTATCAACATAAATATGTTTAAAATGTAATAGAAAAAACAGCCACTAGGTGGCTCTGTTCTGTTCCCTGCCACAATTAACACAGTGAGTTTGGTCTCCACTTTCGGCCTGGCAGGAAACCAAACTCAGGAAGTGTTTCTCTGCACTGAGCTTGATTGACAACTGCACGTCACGCCTGGTGGGAAACGCCCACTTTCTCCTGCTGGGAGCTGGCATAATGTGAGCAAGAATAAAAAGGTAAGATACACAGCTTTTCAAAGCTCTGAAAACATTTTTAAGGGTGGGAGGCATTTTAGGAGTAGTTAGGGAATATAGCCTGAGTTAGTTTAGAAAAGTTTATTTGGCGACAGGTACTTTTTAAGAAAAGCAGCTTCAAGTGCTCAGAAAATTCCAAAATTTATATTCCGATAGGTGATCTTTACTTAAGTCTTCCACGGTTTTTGAGGAGCATGATAAGTTTGGTTTTGAATATGCCTCATTTGTCCAAATTCTATTTTCCAAAACGGTGTCCATCCTAAATGAATATCATATTCCCCTCAAGGTTAAGCTGTTTCCGAGGCAGAAGCTTAACATTATCTCACCTGAGGTGTTACAAACTTAGGAATGTGGTGTTAAAAATTTATGAAAGGTGGAAATATCCATTACTATAACACTCATCCATGACAATGCAGGAGAACACACAAGCGCCTTCTTTTCTGTCCATCATATTTTTTTTAAAACCTCATAAATGTGAACAAAAATAGGGATATGATTAACCATGCAGCGCTATCGTGTCTGCTCGATGACGTTCAAGCCTGCCTGCAGGAAAGTGACTCAATGTGCCCCAGACATAAACAAGGTGTGGAGGGCAATGAACCTTGTCACACACCAATGGCGCTGATGTCTGCACAGTCTGATTAATCTCATCGGACTAGGTATATCGAACATGATCTTAAAAATATATATATAAGATGACAAAATATTCACCTTCAGAGGACTGCAAGATAAAAACATAGAAGTGCTTAAAACAAACATTCTACGTAAAACTTATATCATATTTGGGGCGGACACTGGGATTGTAGGCCTGAGAGAGTAATGTGTCTCCTTGGGGTGACTACCAAGCTTACATATGAAGTCTTCAAGGTCACACAACGTTCTCCGGGCACTTTCTGTATTCAAATTAAATAGGGTGGTCACCTAAAATAAATGACACTAGAGACAACTTTTTTTTCCTCCTAGACTGTTCAGCTTCTTAGCAGTACGATACATATACCATTACATGTACTATACAGAGATGTGGATAAGTTGATGTTTCTCAGGATAAGTTTGATATCTTTGGTTCAATTCTGGCTCAATCTGAAAGTAACAACATTCGATAAAAGTTGGGGGCTAAGCAACGTTTTCAGCCATAGTCAATAGTACCTGGAAGAACGCTGCATAATCATGTTCATCCATACCTTTCCTCTCAGTTATACGTTTAATGGGCACTGACAGATACAATAACAATAAGGCCTCTAGGGGTCCCCCTGCCTCCTGGGACACATACCAGTTCTGCAGTGTCCAGTGGTCATCGACAAGTCACGGACACCATGAGTGATTGACAGTGCTGCAGGCAGGTCCAGAGCTGCTGTGCTTGCTCCAGGCCCTCTGTGAGTCAGAGCAGAGTGAGGAAGGGGGAGGAGTCATCACAGTGAGGAGAAGAGAGGGACACGCCCCATGCCTCTGCATGGACAGAAACCTCACCGAGCAACGATGGCAAGTAAATAAAGGTAATTCTGAGAGAAATATAGGCCATAGACACATACAAATTAGATATACATGATCAGAAGAAGATACTGAGCAACATATAACAGGTACGCTTTAAAGGATTGTTTATTTCCAGTTTGGTTAACTCAAAGTGAGGGTCCAAAAGACAAAAGCATTTTCAGCACCAGATGAACAGTAAAAACTTGGAGATCTTTATTGGATAAACTTCACATGGAACAAGTAACTCTGACGTGTGTCAGACCTAAAAGGTTCCTTAATCACGGCAACTCAACTCAAAGTGAGGGTCTTCCTACCTGCTTTGGACTGTGATGGTATATCGCTTCTGAGAAACAACTATGTTGATTTGAAAGAAAACTAAACACTATGGGATACCCATATAAATTAAGTATACCCTGCCTCGAGTGTCCATGATTAGCGCCCACTTAGAGCCACAGATACGTTCCGATATTGGAGTTCCAATATATGCCATAAATCCCCTTTATCAAACCACAAACTCAATTGACAAAATGGCCGCCATTATAGTGCATACAAATAGGTATATATGCATGTTCCTCACTAGTTCCTTTGACACGGTTATGCACTAAACAAGCCCTCTCTCTATGAAAATAACACTTTCTATGGGACTGTCCCAGCACTGTCTCTGTTAAATAAACATCTTCACGTTTAGATGGAGAAGAGAGGCGTAATGTTTATTCTAACAGGAGAATTTTAAGTGTCTTAGTTCTATAAAGTAAAAGCAACAATGCAAAAAGAAAGCTAAGTCTGCTGGATACTCAATGACCTGGTACTACACACAGTGAGGGCTATCTCCACAGGTTAGAGCAGACTGTGGTGGTCCGAAAACCAGGCCTCACATTCACCTGTCAGCTGGCAACTACCTCCTAAGAGTCATGTCATGGGATCCACCTCAGGTAGGGCTTTACCCATAGGGCACAGAGCCATACTGGTATACAGCAGAAATATGCTGGACCCCAAAGACACCTGTCAGACCCCCTGACTTATAATGAAGCTCACTACCTTCCATATTTCCTGTCAAATATGACAAATTCTGTGAGCCTCTAATGCAAAATTGAGCAGAGCCTTAAAGGGGTACTCCCATGGAAAACTTTTTTTTTTTTTAAATCAACTGGTGCCAGAAAGTTAAACAGATTTGTAAACCACTTCTATTAAAAAATATTAATCCTTCCAGTACTTTTTAGGGGCTGTAAACTAAAGAGAAATCCAAAAAATAAATGCATTTCCTCTGATGT
This sequence comes from Hyla sarda, assembly GCF_029499605.1. Lineage (NCBI taxonomy): Eukaryota > Metazoa > Chordata > Amphibia > Anura > Hylidae > Hyla > Hyla sarda. The sequence goes on from NC_079193.1 coordinate 39,757,581, forward strand.
CATGACCACAGTGCTCTCTGCTGACCTCTGCTGTCCATTTCATGAACTGTCCAGATCAGAAAAAAATCCCCATAGCAAACATATGCTGCTCTGGACAGTTCCTAAAATGGACAGCAGAGGTCAGCAGAGAGCACTGGGGTCATGACATAAGAGGAAATGCATTTATTTTTGGGATTTCTCTTTAGTATACAGCCCCTAAAAAGTACTGGAAGGATTAAAGGAGTACTCTAGTGCAGAGTATTCCTGCTCCGTCCTGCAAAATAAATGAACCATCACTCACCTCCCTGGGTTCCTGCGGAGTGCCGCTACAGCTGATTGGTCCTCCGGTGCATCTCCTCCATACTTACGGGTGTAACGAAGAGTCACATGGCGCTCAGCCTATCGCCGGCCGCCGCGATGTTCAGCCTCGGCCGGCGATAGGCTGAGCGCCATGTTACGCTTCGTTACACCCGGAAGTATGAAGGAGATGCACCGGAGGACCGATCAGCTGTAGTGGCGCTCCGCGGGAACCCAGGGAGGTGAGTGATGGTTCACTTTCATTTATTTTGCAGCCCGGGCAGGACGGAGCAGGAGTATTCTGCACTAGAGTACTACTTTAAGATTTTTTAATAGAAGGGATTTACAAATCTGTTTAACTTTCTGGCACCAGTTGTTAAAAAAAAAAAAAAAAAAGTTTTCCATGGGAGTACCCCTTTAAATGGAGACCTATGTGTCTCCATGGTTACAGACTACAAAGAATTCCAGTGTAGTCTGATCCTGCAATCGTGATGCTCCTTTTCCATCTCTCCTCTATTTCCTGGTAACCTACATTTGGTAGGTTAGTGGGGAAAAAAGGTAGAAAGGCATTTAAGCATGGAGTCTGCATGGAAGCTGTATACAAAATACGGCAGGTGACAATAGACTTTTTCCCAAAAGTATTTGAAAGGTTGTAAGTTTAAAAAGAATGGAAACAAATGTGGGTATACTCTAGAGTGGCGTTTCCCAATCAGTGTGCTGTCAGCTGTTGCAAAACTACAACTCCCAGCATGCCCGGACAGCCAACGGCTGTCCGGGCATGCTGGGAGTTGTAGTTTTGCAATAGCTGAAGAAGCTCTGGTTGGGAATAAATAACTCTAGAGTTCTCTGTAATTTTATATGAATCCAATTACTACATATAGCAACAACATATAGCTCCAGGAACAGAATACACTAACACTGAAACCATTATTACCAGTACTATGGTGATGTGCAATCTAGCTTTTCCACATTTTACTAATCTGACGGGCGTTAGGACCGCACGGAAACGCACAGTCTCATAGACTGCAATGCATTTCCTTGCAGTATCGGCAGAAAGAATAGACAGGTCTACTTTCTGCAGACGCCGGAATAGGAATTTCCGTGGCCGAAACATCTGGTGCGGAAATCCTGCCGTGTGATCAGAGCAGCAGAATCCAATTGGACTCTGCTGCTGCGGAATGTCTGTGCGGAATTCAACACAGACATTCCGCCGTGTGAACATAGCCCAAGTAATTGTAACCATCTCTTAGCGAAAGTGAGGACCCCAGTGGTAGCTGTAATGACGGCCACATTGGTTGTCATCCAGCATTCTCAGCACCACATAACCTAGGCAAGGAATAGAACTTTTGGCTTCTAGACAGAAGTTGATTCGGAAGGAGATTTATTCTTCTATAACTCGGGGAGGAAGCTCTTTTTATGTCCTGCAGATGTGGGGGGAAAATAAAAAATAAGAATGGCATTCATAAGGGACTGTACATCTGTAGACATCTGTCACCGAGGGCTCATAGAGAATGTCATTTGAGCGTTTCTTGTGGCCGAGGGATGAGCAAGTGTCCTCCAGTAGACTGCAGATGTTCACGAGAGGCACATCTAACAACACGATGGAGCACTTCAGGTCGTGAGAAGCTCGGGCTGAGCAGTTTCTCCCGCCTGACATATCCGAAATAAATAAATAAATATAAATAATATATATAAATATATATATAAATATATATATAAATATATATATATAAAAAAAAAAAAATATATATATATATATATATATATATATATATATAAATATAGAATAAAGAATAACTTCCATGAAGGTAACAGGTTATGACACTTTACAAATTTAAATAGAGGTTTCGGGAACTTAGAATTCCATGGAAAAAGATTCATCTTCCTGATATGTAAATTTTTACAACTGACATTTTGAACAAAAAGAACCTGTTTTTCTTCCTTGATTTGCGCAGGTTTATCTTTGCCATTTTAATCCATGTTAAAGGGGTACTCTACTGGAAACATCTTATCCCCTATCCGATAAGATGTTAGATCTCAGGGGGCCCCCGTCATTCGGTGCATGGAGCGAACTCCGCTCTGGGGGTGACTGGGGGTGCAAGCCGGCAAGCCCCTGCATTCACGACTATGGGAGGCGGCGTGACGGCTATGTACTAACGATCCCACTCCCTCCCATAGACATGAATAAGGGGCGTTGCGTGACGTCACAAACGCGAAAGCTGCAAGCCTCCGTGTTTCGGATGCCGTCGATGCCGGGCCAGAAGATCGCAGGGGGTCACCAGCAGTGGGACCCCGCCATCTAACATCTTATCCCCTAGCCTTTGGATAGGGGATAAGATGTTTCCAGCGCAGTACCCCTTTAAAATTTTACATATACTTGAGATATGTTCACATGATGGAATTTCTGAGCGCAATTCCGTGGGAATATTCCGCCGCGGCAGAGACCCATTGATTTCAATGTGCACACAGCAGTTTTTGCAACGGAAATCCTAATTCCGGTGTCCGCAGAAAAAAAAATTACATTTCTATTCTTTCTGCGGATTCCACTTGAACTCCTACTTCTCTTTGGGACGGCACATTTCTGAGCGATCCTAGTGCCCACCGGGAACATTCAAGTGGGTGAATATTTCCAGGCGGACATTCCACCTATTTTTGGCCGTGTAAACATTGCTTTAGTCAGAGCAGCATCCTGCACAATACAGTGAAACCAGCGTTCGGGTACGTCCATACGAGCAGATCCCCAGCGCGTATTACGCTGCCGATCCGCCGCTGAAGGACCGGTGAATGCTGCCTTTACAGGTGCCTGCTCGGAGTGGCAATATGCCCCTATGAGCAGACAGAGTGCAATATACTCACACATCGCAGCAGCTCTCGGCCTAGCTCATAGAGCAGGAGGAGCGGCCGTGATGTGTGCGAGTATACTGCGCATGCGCAGCGACTCGCACATCGCTTCAGTGTCTCTGCTTGTAGAGGCGTATTGCAGCTCCGAGCAGGCACCTGTAAAGGCAGCATACAACGGTCCTTCAGCAGCGGATCCGCAGCGTAATACGTGCTTGGGATCTGCTCGTGTGAACGTACCCTAATAGTGGATGACCCAAACATGAGTGCACCATACCTCTGGGGGGCAGGCCACTAGCAAGAATTACTGGGCTCTCTTCCAATAATCTGGAGTTACTAAACACATTGTAGCAGCATCAAACGAGCAAGAATGAAGAGCCACTTTGCTTTCGCAGACAACGCTTGTCCAAGAATTACATAGACCGCCATTTATCTGACATAGATGGGCGTATGTGGCTTATACAGGCAATGTCAACCGATCACCAGAAGGTTTCATAAGGACTAATTTTCTTGTAGGTACCTATGAACTATCAAGAAGATCCAGTCACCAGATTTTGCGAATCCCCTCCATGTTATGCAGACAACTGCTGTTGATTCCTCAATCTTAAGCAAAGTTAATTTTGTTGCAGATTTCTTGCGGATTCTTATTAATTTTGCTCTTTTCAATGGAGCCGGGTGTGAAGTCTGCAAGAAATCTACATCAAATTCTTCATTTTGGGGTTTTGCTGTGGATTTAACAAGCCTTTGTGGTGAGATTTGTGGCAGAAAATTTCCATCATTTTCGGATTAAAAATGGCCACACAGTCTAGGTGGCTGTTGGCCTATGGACCTGTGTTACGCAAGTGGCAGGAGCTGTCATTAGAGCCTTGATTACAAGTGAGAAGAGAAGGGGTTAACCCGCTGACATGGTTCACCCGTCATCCAGTAATGAACCTTGCTGTTTGCTCTACAGCCGCATCCCAGCAGTGAGAGTGAGTTCACCTTTATCTCGTATGGCCGGCTGCCAAGACACCGTAGTGCAGAGCGCTGATCTTCTGCGGAGCAGACCTGGCCCACATCCCTCCCTTGTCACACGTATGAAATATTTCTCTCCAAACAAAACCAAACCCATTTTTTTTTTTTTCTTTACGCAACATTTTATCTTTGTGTAATCTTACGAGCCTGTTGTGGCACGTCAAGTGGTGCAATATGGAAGAACTTAAGTAGAAATGGTAACAGATGTGCGCCGTGCCCATGTGATCGCCCGCACGCGTGTGTCTCATACATGGAAAAGGCTTTGATCTGAAAACTGACCTGTTCTCTATATACAGGTGGCAAATGCAAACCAGTCCTAAAGGCTTAAGATATTTACAGACGCCCAATTCCTAGTCTGTAAAATTAACAACTTTTAGGCCGGCTGTAGACGACCGTCACATTTTTCAGCCTGTATTATGGCCGCAAGTCCGAGACCAAACACTGATCTGAGGACTCGAACTGACAAAAGCTGTGAATGCACGAGATTTGGTGTGGATTTTGGTCTTGCAAATTTCCCAGTGAAATGGTTGTGGATTTTCTATGGAAATTAGTTTTTTTTTGTCTATAAAGGGTCTATTCGCACGGAAGAATTTCCGCTTCTTACGGAATTCCGCCTCAAATTAAAGCCCATAGACTTCTATGGGATTCCGCACTCCCATTCACACTTCTGAATTTCCGCAAGCGGAAATTCAGAAGTGTGAATGGGAGTGCGGAATCCCATAGAAGTTTGTGGGCTTTAATTTGAGGCGGAATTCCGTAAGCGGAGATTCTTCCGTGTGAATAGACCCTTAGTCCATCTGTTTCAGTCTGATCCAGAACACCTTATAGTAATAGTACATGCAAGAAAAGGCTGACGTGTTTCTGACATTCTGTTCTTAGTCATACATTTTTGCAAAAAGCAGCATTATCTACACATCTGTGTATAATGCTGCTGTTTGCAACAGAATGTAGACTATGACTAAGAACAGCACATTCTAACATTCGTTAGACTTTTCTTGGATGTACTATACAGTGACCCCTCAACATACAATGGTTTCAACATACAATCGTCTTTTCTGGACCTTTGTAACTTGAAACCAGACTCAACATACAATGTATGGACAGCCCAGATCTGTGAAACGTGTCAATGGCCGGAAGAACCGACCAATCACAATGGGCATTTCACTGGTAAACCCTCTGTATTACTAAAGTCTGGTAGCGCCCCCTACAGTCTGGTAGCGCCCTACAGTACAGGAAGGCACTACATATTCTGTACTATTTTGTATTACCTGTGCCAGGTATAGCAGCTCCTGGTAAAGAAGGCTCCATTTTACTTTTTTTTAGGACACTGTGTACTATACAGGACCCTGAAGAAGCTCCTGTCCTCTACATAGACAGTGATTACAGCTCCCAGCAGATCTTTATTACTTTTATATGTAAGGACTTGTTTTATCTGTATTAGTTATCTACTTATTTTTCTCTAATCCTCACTTTTTCCTATTTTTGGATGACATTTTGGGACTTCAGAATCAATCATCAGGTTTCCATAGAGTTATGGCCTCAACATACAATAGTTTCAACATACAATGGTCATCCTGGAACCAATTAAAGGGGTATTCCAGGCAAAAACATCTTATCCCCTATCGAAAGGATAGGGGATAAGATGTCTGCTCGCGGGGGGCCCGCTGCTTTGACCCCCCCAGGATCTCCCAGCAGCAGCCCGCATTCTATGCGTAGCTGCATCTGCAGTTTTGGAAACCGCCGGGCTTCCGAGACGGGGACGTGATGATTCATGTTTATGGGAGGGGGTGTTGCGGACGTCACATCCCTGTCCCGGAAGCCCGTCGGTTTCCGAAACTGCAGACATAGCTACGCATAGAATGCGGGCTGCTGCAGGGAGATCGCGGGGGGTCCCAGCGGCGGGCCCCCCGCGATCAGACATCTTATCCCCTATCCTTTCGATAGGGGATAAGATGTTTTTGCCCGGAATACCCCTTTAATATTGTAACTTGAGGGACCACTGTACTATAAGGTTTTCTAGACCAGACTGAACAAATGGACCATCGGTATCCATTTCAAGGTCCGATGAGCTGTAGTTTGCCTTTGTATTAATAGAATTGATAGGTGGGGTGCATAATGGGTTTTTGCAGCCAACTTTTACAAATCTGGCCAGGGCAAGGCAATGACAGAAAAAAAAAAAAAAAAAAAAAAAAAAAAAAAAACACCTGCTCTCCTGTTCCCTGCCCCCCCAATCCTGTGCCACGCTTGCTCCAGAATGACCCCCCTGTACACTCAGCACAGCATATAATGGTGTCTCCAAGGCACCTCCAAGCATCCATGGCGCCCATTACCTGGAGCAGGAAACAGCTACAAAGGGATAACAGACACACAAGCACAGTGTAATGCCATTGTTTTCCTGTGGTGGCACTGCAGGGAAATTTAACACTTGCTGCAGCTTACACCTTATCAATATTTTTATGGTATTTTCCATTTATAAATCCTATGTTAAAAGTTTCAGAATCACACATTTAGTCACTTTTTGTATTTTCTGCCAACTTAACCTAAAGGGATGAAACCCACAGCATACTCCAAGTGCACCTAATGTAGCCGCGATGCCTACCACCTGCGTGAGGACCTTCTAGCAACCATATTTGAAGCAAAATTTATATTAGTATCAATTTCCTCCGAAAACAAAATTTCCCAGATATACAATAATAAATATGGCATTAACTTGCAGCATAGTTGGGTTTGTAATTTTCTTTTTTGCAGCCATAAAGCGTTAAATGGCAAATTCGCCTCTGCTACACCCATACGTAGAATAATGTTCAGTTGTTTGCCACATGTATAAGGCATGTAATCATTTACCCCTGAGCATTGAGCATTTATCTGAGACAAACATGACACATGGGTTAAAGGGAATGTGTAGGTTGGACAATTGAGGCTGACAAACTCGTCACTGTAATACACTCGTAATAAAGCAGTGCTCACGACTCGTAAAACACATGTAAATAATGCACAGTGTGGGCTGAAGCGCTGCATGGTTACATGGCACCTCAATAAATATATTAGCTGCCGTTCTGCCATAGTAATATCATGAGAGATCTACTACTCCCATAATACACAGGTCCATATATAGTCCAAGCATGACTTTTACATATTTTTTTTGTAGTCAAATGTAAAATCAAAGTGTTTAAAATCCGAACAGCACTTCCACAGGCGAAATGGAGTATTACATAGTGTCCATTAAAAAGAATGAGTGTCTGGGCAGAGCATGGATATGCCAGGTCCTCCAGGACTTCACTAACATGTAGCCACTCTATTACCTCTCTCACAGGGCACGTGAATAAGGAATCATTTAGCCAAGGACAGACAACTCCTATAAAGCTTTGGATGTACCAAGGAGGTATGTCATATATCTGGGACAGTGTTTCCCAAAAGGTGTGTCCTCAGCTGTTGCAAAACTACAACTCCCAGCCAAAGGCTGTTCAGGCATGCTGGGAGTTGTAGTTTTGCAATTGCTGAAGACACCCTGGTGGGAAATCACTGCCTTAAGGCAGGGTCACACGTTTTGCATTTTGCTGCGTATTTTCTGCAGCGGATTTTGATACCCATTAACTTCAACAGATCGGAAAATACGTAGCAGCATGTACGCTGCAAAATACGGCACGTGTGACCCTACCCTTAAAGTGGTACTTTTTTTTTTCCCTTTTAAATCAACTGGTGCCAGAAAGTTAAACAGATTTGTAAATTACTTCTATTTAAAAATCTTAATCCTTTCAGTACTTATGAGCTGCTGTATGCTCTACAGGAAGTTCTTTTCAGCCTGACCACAGTACACTCTGCTGACACCTCTGTCCATGTCAGGAACTGTCCAGAGTAGGAGAAAATCCACATAACAAACCTCTCCTGCTCAGCACAGTTCCTGATATGGACAGAGGTGTCAGCAGAGAGCACTGTGGTCAGACAGAAAACACATAAAAAAACAACTTCCTGTGGAGCATTCAGCAGCTGATAAGTACTGGAAGGATTAAGATTTTTAAATAGAAGTAATTTACAAATCTGTTTGGCTTTTTGGCACCAGTTGATTGAAAAAAAAAAATGCTTTCCACTGGAGTACCCCTTTAAGGTGTACCGGTCAATGGACAAAACTTTTGAAATGCTCCTCGCCCAGTTCAACTGTATGTCTACAAGACCTTGATGGTCCCATACACTAAGTCCGTCCAGGTTCACAAAAAAACAAATCCACGAGAGAGCCCACACCTCTCTCAGCTCGTTTTCGTGATCGGTCGGGGTCTCAACACAAACTTTTGATATGGCTCCACAACATATCAAAGGTGTTTTTTTTTTTTTTTTTTAAACAGGTAGACTTTAAAAAGGGGTGTTTTCCAGGAGGGAAAATTTTATTTAGAAAAAGTGATTTTATAATAAAAAATAAATAAATAGAAAAAAAATTAAAAAAGAAAAAGCCATACCAACCTGCCCGATCCCCTACCACTGTGGTTTTTATGGTGCTCAGGTCTCCACTGCCTGCACCTTAGTGGATATACTATTTCTGCATGTTGGCAGGAAGCTGTGAGCAGCAGTGGAGAAAACAGACAGGTGTGTATGGCTTATTTTTATTATTTTTAGGGCACTGAAAATTTTTCTACTTAAAAAAAAAAAAAATCTAAATTTTTTTTTTTAGTTTACATAAATTTTTTTTTTATTTACAAAGAATGTTTTTTTCTCTAGAGCAGTGGCATCCAAACTGTGGACCTCCAGCTGTTGCAAAACTACAATTCCCAGCATGTCCGGACAGCCAACGGCTGTCCGGACATGCTGGGAGTTGTACTTTTGCAACAGCTGGAGGTCCACAGTTTGGATGCCAATGCTTTAGAGGACCTGTCCAATTAATTAAACAAACACTGTGTAATGCTTCATTTCATCTGCGGAGGCGCTACAGGGATATTCACTTGCTATCAGGCTTGGTCCTTAAAAAGGGTACTCTGGCGCTAAGACATCTTATCCCCTATCCAAAGGATAGGGGATAAGATGCCTGATCGCGGGGGTCCCGCCGCTGGGGACCCCCGGGATCTTCCAAGCCGTACCCCGTTAGAATCATTCCCAGGAGCGTGTTCGCTCCGGGTCTGATTACTGGCGATCACGGGGACGGAGCATAGTGAAGTCACGGCTCCGCCCCCGTGTGGCGTCACGCTCCGCCCCCTCAACGCAAGCCTATGGGAGGGGGCATGACAGCTGTCACGCCCCTCCAATAGATTTGCATTGAGGGGGCGGAGCATGACGTCACACGGGGGCGGATCGGTGACGTCACTATGCTCCGTTCCCGTGGTCGAGATGGACTCCGCCTGAGGACCTCCAGCAGTTCCGGAAGCCGCTAAAGGAGGGTGCTGCATGGTAGATTCCGGGGGTCTCCAGCGGCGGGACCCCCGTGATCTGACATCTTATCCCCTATCCTTTGGATAGGGGATAAGAGGTCTAGGGGCGGAGTACCCCTTTAATGGTGGGAAACTATTACAAGTAGAAATTCTCCACACTAGTGACAATGAGGTAGTAAAAACATATCGATAACACTGTTACAGCGTATACATTTTTTCTGCATTTTAAGGAGCTTTAAAGTGTAAACTTGTGATTCTTTGACCCCTGTGCAATAATTAAACATTTGAGTCATGTAGTAATGTATGGTGTAAGCAAATAGGAGATAAGCGTCTCCGTAGAGTAAAAAAAGGGAAGGGTCTAAGTTATACATAATATGGGTCATGTAAATGAATCAGCTTACGCAACAGCCTGCTGTGCGAGCTTCCTCTGTATACATCTACACAATGTATTTGTGTGTAAGAGTAGATACATGGCACATTAACAGGTATATAGACGATTATTTTTCTTTCTGAACCATCCTATACATTGCTACAAAGAGCTTTTACGAGAGCTCACATACATGTAATACCAGGAACAGTCACAGATGGTTGGGTGTAATTGGTCCTAGTGGAGATCTCACCTTATATTTAGGAATGAAATTAATATTTTTACTATAATATGGATATGAGAAGTCAAAGTTTCACAAACCATGCTCAAAAACACTTAAAAGCAAACTAACAATGGACAACAAAAAAAAAAGTCCACATAAGACGTTAAGCCACCCAGACAGACTTACCTATGAAGGGTATAGATGCCAATGAATCTCCCGGTGAACTGGAACCTGATGCCTTCTTCTGTTCTATACTTTTTATTTTGACTTCCCTCCGGGCATCGTTGGGTAACCAGCAGGTTGTGTCGCCCCCGGATTCTGGTTCGTTGACGGCAAAAATGTAGGACTGCTGCCGTATGGGCTGAGGAGTCTGGCCACCAGACGGAGATTTATCCCTTAAGACCACGGGATCCATAGAATTAAATTCTGCACCAGAATAACTGACTTTTGCGCTAGGGCTTTGCCCGTTCTGAACGCTCATTTTGTCCGAGGTAGCTGAGCTATTTGTTACCTGTTTCACAGGTCTGGTGGGAATCGGTGAAGAAGCAGCGATGGGAGATTTGATGACGGCATCCAGATGTAAGTTATGAGAGGCCTCGGCTGGGGATGTTTTCTGCACATTTAATGGCCCGCTCCTGCTTATGTGGTTCACTGCTTTTTGGTCTTTGATGATTGCATCATCCACGTTTATATTAAGAGTAAATGGTTTAGGTCCATAGGAAGAAGTACTTTTTACAGAATTAGCTTTAGCAAGTGGAAAGTTGGTTCTTTCAGATACAGGTGGCCGAGAATGTGGGTACCTGAAAGAAGAACTCTGAAAATTCCTTGATAGGGGAGAGCTTTTCGGGTCAGCCGAGACCTTCTGCAAAGGATGTGCTGAGCCCAAAACACGTCGCCTATGATCTGAACTATATACAACAGGTCCTGCAGGGAAGCTTGGGCCTCTAAGGGACATATGAAATGAATGCTGCCTAGATCGATCGTATATACCCCGTCTGTCATCTTGCTCAGTAAATCCAGTCCATTTGTAGTTGTGCTTTATTTCACCATTTGCATCGTGAGGATCACAGATATAGTGATCGACTTTATTTGTAAGGTAGTCACATGACCCCGTTCTATTGCTCCTGGGAATGGCAGCTGGTGATGTAAGAGTATCTTGGGAAGCACTACGGGGCCACTCTTTCCAACCTTTCACAATGACTGGGTCTTCAAGCCTTTCCTGAGAAACGCTCCGTTGTCTGATTTGGGCAGAATGAGGAACCCTGTCATGAGAAGTACTCCTACGACGGACCTCCGCAGAAGAGCGGATGGGAGAAATTTGGCTGTAGTCCGTGTTTTGTGATGCCGCTCTAAGGCTATCCAGTCGCTCTTGTATGGTTCTATGACCATACATCTGCATACGTCTGCTGTCTATGTACTCTCTGTAGGTTTTGTAATTTCTCCAGTCTATGTGCTGGTGAGAAACTGAAGAATAGTGATTGGTAGGAGATGGTGATTCCTCGCCTGGGCCAATTGCCCTGGGACTACAAAGAGAGTCAACATGTCCTCCATAGCTTGGAGGTTTGCTTTTAAGTCCACCATCAACTTGTCTAGTAACCATCGACATGACAGGGGGAACCCCAGAGGTTGGAGATGTGGTCCTTGGTATTATGAGTGTACAAGGATCTACCCGATGTGAAGGGCCAGCACTGCTAGGTCTACTTGATGAAAGCTCAACCACCTTCCCAGAAGGCACAATAACAGTTCTTACAGCTTCATTGCAGACACATACAGCAGTGTTCGATTTCACGAGATCTGTAGGTGATGGAGGCACTTGGATTTCCACTCGGTGGTTTCTGTCCGGTTGTGCTGGCGTTCTTACCGGACGAACAGGTTGCTTAGCCAAAGACGTGCCTGGAGGTGTAGCTTCAGGTGGTTGGGCCATCACCGAAGGTGCGGATTTTACACGAGGATAACATATAGGTGGGGGTTCAGGAATATAGTGTGCGTTGCCGCTGTAGGCATCATTTCCTTTCAGGTAAGCATCTTGGGAATATGCCTAGATGGAGACAGGATAGAATTAGGGATTTATAATGAAAATAGGGAAAAAAAATATTTGCATTACAAAGCAGAGGTTCCACCTGAAAAAATAATTTATTTTAGACTGCTTTCACACTATAAAAGTTATTCAGTTTTAAAGAGCGGTTATAATGTTCCGCTATGAAAACCCTTAAAAACGGCCTTTTAACGGCCGCTACAAAATCCCATACGGCTGTAACAAAATCCCATTAAAGTCTATTGGATGTTTACATTATGCGTTTTAACCCGTCACAGCCCATTATTAATAACAGACGTTATTTGTGACAGGAGAAAAAAACAGTACATGCACTATTTTTCTCCCATCACAAAATAACGTCTGTTATTAATAACGGCTATGACGGGTTAAAACGCATAATGTAAACATCCCATAGGCTTTAATGGGATTTTGTAATGGCCGTATGGGATTTTGTAACGGCCGTTTTTAAGGGTTTGCATAAAGGAATATTATAACGGCTCTTTAAAACGGAAGAACTTTATAGTGTGAAAGCAGCCTAACAAAGCAAAGGACCATATGATCTAGTTACTAATGACATAACAGGGGGTGTAAATAATACAATAAGTATTTAAAAATAGGAGGCAAGCAACATGCAAAAAATTAGCATTATTAAAATTAATACAAAAATACTGTGCAAAAGACTGATCATAACATAACTTACATAGGTTAGGCTCTGTTCACATCTGCAGCATGGTTTCTGTTTCCAGTAGACCCCACTGACTTACAGATACAGGGTCCATCAGATACCACAAAGGTGTTCTTGATTTTGACGCCTCCATTGCACGAAGTGAACTGAGCCTTCACCCAAACGTATTTTAGTCTAGTAAGGAACAAGTTTACGACAAATCGACACAAACCCCTCCCATCACGTAATGGAGACCTTACCTTCTGCCTCCTTAAAGACTGACTTCTCCGGAAAAGAGTTAAACTAAATTTGGCACGTTTTACCCATCTCCCTTGCGTATCATAATGCATTTCAGCGATCATGGCAAAAAATAAGTCTGATGTTTAAAGGAGGGGAGGGTGAATTTACTGGTTAGCGGGAAACGGCAAGCAATGGACCATCTCATATAACCACAATAAATAGGTTTTAAAAAAGGTTCCTGTACAGAGCGATTAAAGCAAATTAAGCCGACTGCAGAGCCTGCCGATGCAGAGAGAAAAAACTGGACTTGTGTCCTTAGGTATTTATATAGTACAGGTGTGGTATCCTATTACAGCCGTGACATGCTTACTGCAGGAGAGCCCAGCCTGCTTGCTGCTTCCTTATATTCAGAAGGTTATAAAGCTAACGTGTGCAATCGTAAACAGCACAAACTAGTGAACGGAGGGCGAGGCTTCTACCTCCTGCAGCATAGACAACGTTGCACACACAAAAATTAAATATAAAAAAAAAAAATAATAAATACAACATAAAATAAAAAGGCAGCACATGCAAATCCACAATGACAATAAGGCACAGACATGAAGCTACTGCTCGAACCAGTTCCGGTGTTAACTAGCAAAAGGATGTCAGACATATTAAATGAAAATTAAACATTCCATAGAGAGACATGGCTTCTGTGCATCTTACCAGAGCTGTGATATCCTTTGGAAACTGCAGCTAGGCAGGAGATAAAGCATAGTAAGAAAAAAAAGCTGCTTATTGGTGTAAAAAAGACTGAATTTATGTTGTCATATTGATGCCGGCTTTGAGCGAGCTAAAAATACATCTACACTGAATTCTGTGGAAGGTACCAAAAGAATCGACAGGGCGGTGGAGAGGATTTTTTCATTCCTATTTCCTCCTAAGGCTGCGGGGTCTCACACATGTCACTGCATGGACTGCTCTCGACTGCTGGAGGAGGAGAACGACAGAGCCTGTGCTTATGGACATGCCTTCTGCAACATGTAGGTAGCCTGGCTGGCAGGATGCAGATCCTTCTCTCCCTTACAGTTACTACAGCTCCTTCTCTCTCTACAATGCATTCGGCAGCGCGGCTTATAGATGACGAAACCAATGCCTTATTATGTATCCCAAATAGTGTGGCTTCCCATACAATCATGAGCACAGGCTCAGCTGACTGCAAGCTGCCCCTTTTCCACATTCCAGCTAAAATTAGAAAGACGCCGTAGAGATTTCTTCAATGCATAGATCCACAGGGAAGCATTTATATGGGTGTAGGTCATGTACATGCTGAGCCAGCCTAATAACGGCTCTGGGGTGGGACTACAAGTACCAGCAAACAATGATAGTTAAGCAGCCAACGGTGGGGACAGGGAATAGAGATACAGAAAATGTGTTATTTTTCTTTTTCTTAACCATTTATCTGTATTATTACATTTTCCACACAAATTGATTTAAATGCAATCACTTTTTTTCTTCCCTTTCCCACCTTCACTGGCTGATACATACATTTATATTTATAGCTCTTATTCCCTTTCTTTTCTTCTCTCCCCCCTTGGTTCCTTCTATAGTAACTTTTATACACGTTGACTATTTTAGGACAATTTTGAACGCTTGGGGATTTACTCAATGCCATTTCCTCACTACTGATAGTTGTGCATACAAAAGCAATCTCCATATGATCCACCTCTCTTTAGAGGCTCTCAAGTCTAAGTCCCCTCCCAAAATTGCCATCCTTGGGCCAGGATTAGAAATGTTAAAAATCTTGCCATTCATGCTCTGCAGCACTATATAGAAGAGTATTCACACCATCTCCTCTCACAATGTATCCTTTCTTTTAAATGGGCACTGTCAGATATAAAAACTTTTTATATATTGTACATCTTGGCAAATCATTAATTTTTCTAATATACTTAAGAAAATGTTATTTCCTTTTTATGGAAATCATGGCACAGAGGAGTCCTATCAGACAGGAGAGAGCACAGAGGAGTGCTATCAGACAGGAGAGAGCACAGAGGAGTGCTATCAGACAGGAGAGAGCACAGAGGAGTGCCATCAGACAGGAGAGAGCACAGAGGAGTGCCATCAGACAGGAGAGAGCACAGAGGAGTGCCATCAGACAGGAGAGAGCACAGAGGAGTGCCATCAGACAGGAGAGAGCACAGAGGAGTGCCCTCAGACAGGAGAGAGCACAGAGGAGTGCCCTCAGACAGGAGAGAGCACAGAGGAGTGCCCTCAGACAGGAGAGAGCACAGAGGAGTGCCATCAGACAGGAGAGAGCACAGAGGAGTGCCATCAGACAGGAGAGAGCACAGAGGAGTGCCATCAGACAGGAGAGAGCACAGAGGAGTGCCATCAGACAGGAGAGAGCACAGAGGAGTGCTATCAGACAGGAGAGAGCACAGAGGAGTGCTATCAGACAGGAGAGAGAACAGAGGAGTCATATCAGACACGAGAGAGAGAGAGAGAGAGAGAGAGAGAGAGAGAGAGAGAGAGCGCAGAGGAGTACTATAGACAGGAGAGAGAGAGAGAGCAGAGGAGTACTATAGACAGGAGAGAGAGAGCAGAGGAGTACTATAGACAGGAGAGAGAGCGAGCAGAGGAGTACTATAGACAGGAGAGAGAGCAGAGGAGTACTATATACAGGAGAGAGAGCAGAGGAGTACTATATACAGGAGAGAGAGAAGAAGAGTACTACAAAAAGTAGAGAGCGCAGAGGAGTACTATAGACGGGAGAGCAAAGAGGAGTATTATAGACCGGAGAGAGTACAGGAGTACTATAGACAGGAGAGAGAGAGAGAGAGAGAGAGAGCAGAGTACTATAGACAGGAGAGAGAGCAGAGGAGTAATATAGACAGGAGAGAGCACAGAGGAGTCCTATCAGACAGGAGAGAGCACAGAGGAGTATTATAGACAGGAGAGAGAGAGAGAGAGCAGAGGAGTACTATAGACAGGAGAGAGCGCAAAGGAGTACTATAGACAGGAGAGAGCGCAGAGGAGTCCTATCAGACAGGAGAGAGCACAGAAGGGTACTATCAGACAGGAGAGAGCACAGAGGAGTCCTATCAGACAGGCGAGAGCACAGAGGTGTGCTATCAGACAGGAGAGAGAACAGAGGAGTCCTATCAGACAGGAGAGAGAGCAGAGGAGTACTATAGACAGGAGAGAGCACAAAGGAGTGCTACAGACAGGAGAGAGCACAAAGGAGTACTATAGACAGGAGAGAGAGAGCAGAGGAGTACTATAGACAGGAGCGAGCAGAGGAGTGCTAGCCCACCCTGTACTTCAGCTTGGACAAAGCCATGATTTCTATAAACAGGAAATCAAATTTTCGTCTGAAGTAAATTATAAAGGTGAATGTTTTGCCCAGATGTACAACATATAAACATTTTTTTAATCTGACAGTGCCCATTTAAGTATACAACACATTAACAACATATTTGTTAAAGGTATCATTGAACATTAAAACGATAAAAGGGTTTCCTATCAGTTCATGAGTGTGGAAGCAAATGTTTAAATTTCCTACAGTATTCCCGCAGGAGAAATTGAGTATTACATAGTATCCAATAGAAACAATGAGCTGCTAATGACTGCTAAAAGAAGAGTGCCCCTATTACATCCCTTACAGGGTACATCAATAGAGAGTCATTTGGTCAAAGGCTGACTACTATTCCTTTAAAGCTTTGGATGTCACCTACGATACTTACATCCCAGGAGGGATATGTCAACTCTAGGGCAGTGTTTCCTGACCAATGTGCCTCCAGCTGTTGCAAAACTACAACTTCCGGCATGCCCGGACAGCCTTTGATCTGAGCGCTAACACCACTCACCGAATAGCTGTTTGAACGCACAGCGACACACAGATTACTGCTGCCTCTTCAATGCTGGTTTGTACTTGCAAATGTTGTACTGCATGTAGTGCGAGGTTGGATCTAACTATATATATATATATATATATATATATATATATATATATATACATACAAACAACAAAAAACGTGGTCTCAAATGGCTGGAAGTGCTCAACCCCAAATGCGGTTGTGCATTTATACTGGGGGAGCAGATCCTGCCCTTGTAGTCCGTTGCTAAGGGCGATCCCCAGCATAAAAATGCATACAATGGAGGATGCCTGCAGCGGACTACAAGTGCCACAATAGAATCCTACACCAGGATGGTGTAGGATTCTATTGTGGCACTTGTAGTCCGCTGCAGGCATCCTCCATTGTATGCATTTTTATGCTGGGGATCGCCCTTAGCAACGGACTACAAGGGCAGGATCTGCTCCCCCAGTATAAATGCACAACCGCATTTGGGGTTGAGCACTTCCAGCCATTTGAGACCACGTTTTTTGTTGTTTGTTTAAATTTTAAATTTGGAGGTGTGTAAACTCCAACATTAATGCGCCTTGAATATCTACCAGGCAGCATTAAGGAAGCACCTGTGAGGCCAGGCACCCATAATAGCCAACTCAGGTGGGGCTTGCAGCTTGCCTCCCTCCTCCCATTGCATGTGTGCGTAGTAACACTGGAGGGTATCTGGAAGGAAGTTGTGAGCCAGCCGAATGCTGCCGTAATTGCCCACTGGCCCCTGTTCTGTTTATCAAGCACAGGTAGGACTAGCGTTAGGTCTCGCACCAAATTGAGAAACCTTGGCGTTTGTGTGCGGGCTCTGGTGTGTCCTTCATATAAGGATACACTGGCGAATGTCTCAATTTTAACATCAGTGTTGAGGGATAGCCAATGTATTGTTTACATCTACCACAGTAGTGCACCCATATTCTTATATATTCATAAATATATATATATATATATATATATATATATATATATAGACAAGGATAAGTTGGACAGCACATACTGATACTGAAACTACTGCATGGACCTGGCATACAGGTGCACGCTTCTAGGCTGAATATACATAAACAGGAGAATACAGCAGCACACTGTTAGCACAAAGATACAGATAAAACATGAAATGCTATATAGCTATAATGCAAAAAATGAAAAAGTGAGGTACTTGGCTCACAATTTGGCAGCCAAATAGTTTGGACCATCCCACCACGGTAAGGTGACCTCATTGGGACGGACCCTGTAGGGTCCGTCCCAATGAGGTCACCTTACCGTGGTGGGATGGTCCAAACTATTTGGCCGCCAAATTGTGAGCTAAGTACCTCACTTTTTAATTTCTTGCATTATACCAATATAGCATTTCATGTTTTATCTGTATCTTTGTGCTAACAGTGTGCTGCTGTGTATATATACATACACACACACATATGCACAGAATAGGTCCAGCAGCACACCAGAGGTACAAGCAACTGTGTCTTTATTCAGCCCATGTACAAACAAATGCGACGTTTCGATGGCCTCACGCCATCTTTCTCAAGCATGAGGTGTTAGAACATCGAAACGTCGCATTTGTTTGCACATGGGCTGAATAAAGACACAGTTGCTTATACCTCTGGTGTGCTGCTGGACCTGTTCTGTGGATATTGATACATTTTCTAGTCTGCGACTGGGACTAGTTTTGGTCTGCTTGCATCCATCTGCACTCCTGCACCTTTAAACTGAAGGTTATGCTGCTCCTCCCGTAGTTTGCTAAATGTATACATACACATGTATATATTCTTACAAAAAAAATATATATATTATCACACCAGTATCCCAATCTGTGACTGAATCGTCGTTTCAGAGTGCAAGCGAACGGCACAGGTGTTTTACTTGCAGTGCATGGGATTTTATCCAGTGCTAATGATTGTGAGACGTTACATTATACTAGGTAGCACTTAGAGGACAATGTCTGACGCGTTTCGCACCTACGTACTTAATCAGACTCAATCGTAGAGTCTATGATTAAGCACTTAGGTGCGAAACGCGTCAGCCATTGTCCTCTGTCAGTGACTTCTGTTGGATTACCCTAATAAAAGCAAGATTTTACCTGAACGCCTAGCGCTGGACAATCCTTCTTTCCATTTGTTATATTCTACTACGACAGAAAATATTTGCATACTAAAACCTTTTTCCCCCCCATAAAGCATAACTTCGATCACGTTCCGGTGCCATGATATCAGTTTAACTCTCCCGGCATCTTTGTACTATACCGATCAGGGTACAGATTTGCCAGCAGTCCCATGCGAGGCTATGCTGATCGCTGTAGTCTAGGGCTGTCGGGAGATTTAAACAGATATCCTGGCGCCGGAGTTCCGCTTTAATTTTCATCTATAGCAATGGTACTGCACCGCTCCCACAGCATGTGCAAAGTAACAAGCCCAGCAGTGATGATTCCACGTATGTGCTGTCACAGGGCCAAGAATGAATAGAATGATCAGCAATCTGATCTCTCCAGAAAGAAGAGCGACATGGCCCGAGTACGCCGCAGCCGCTTTTCTACATGGACAAGTTGTGGTGCAGTCCAGAGAAGAGAACAACCCCCACCCCATTAAAAAAAAAAAAAAAAATGCCCAATTTACAACCATCTGTAATTACATCGAAAATGACTAAAGAAACAACATTACAAATACGGTAGTATGAACTGAGAATTTTGCATTGTTCCTTATCTACAGCTCCGATGCAGTTCAATGCGTCTCCATGGTAACACTCCGTTTTATCCGTCCCGCATGTCTCTCTATCCTGCAGAATTTACACTAGCATGGCGTACAGAGACGGGGTGACCGCGGTGCACTTTGTAGCGTTGTTACCATGGAGACGCAAATCTATATTGGAGCTATAGACACAGAATAGGAGGAGATTTTAGCAAAAGCGGCTTCATGCAATAGAACAAAAGGGACTTTGTCAGGACTTTAAACAGTGTTTCCCAGCCAGGCGCCTCCGGCTGTTGCAAAACTACAACTCCCAGCATGCCCGGACAGCCGAAGGCTGTCCGGGCATGCTGGGAGTTGTAGTTTTGCAACAGCTGGAGCCACCCTGACTGGGAAACACTGCCTTAAATACAAGGGATAAATAAACAGCACAAATGATGCAATAAAAACAAAGTGATTTAATATTTTGCCCATATAAAGCAAAAAGTAGTAGGGCTTTCTAAGTAAAATGGAGTTATAGTCAGGTTTTTTCCAATTCTGGCGCAATTTCTGGCGCAGACAGAATTTATGCCGCAATGTGTCGGGTTTGCAATAGTAAATGAGGGCCTATATGTCAATCTGCTCGGCTCCTCCTGTTCTAGAACATGGTACTGATCAAACTGCAAATTGAACATGTAGAAAAAAAATAAAATAATATTAATTATATATATATATATATATATATATATATATATATATATATATATATATATATTATCTCTATCATAAATGGACTAATACGGCTACTCAAATTTACTATATGTGTATATTTAAAATTAAGAGGGAAAAAATATATATTTTTATATTTAATACATTTATACATGGGTCTTTACATAATTTACAAAAAAAAATAAAAATATGCAAATATTTATTTATTTTTTGTGCACAAGCTATGGTCCAAAAATGGTGCATGATGAGCACTTGATGGACAAATATCACATCTGTATCAAAACACGGAAATATTAGTGCAACTGTGTCCATACTGTGGCTCTCCAGCTTTTGCAAAACTACAACTGCCAGCATGCCCGGACAGCCGTTGGCTGTCCGGGCATGCTGGGAGTTGTAGTTTTGCAACAGCTGGAGGCACCCTGGCTGGGAAACACTGTCTTAAATACAAGGGATAAACAAACAGCACAAATGACGCAATAAAAACAAAGTGAATTAATATTTTGTCCATATAAAGCAGTAGAGATTTATTATTTGGGAATAAAGAGGCACAGTGGCGGAGGCAGAGAACACATCCATTAAATCAGAGGATGAGTAGGATTAAATGGACTCTAATCTCACAATAAATTGCGCGCCGGTTACATGAATACTCACACAGTAAAACTACTCAGTCACAGAGAGAAAGACACAAACCTAGGCCTTGGAATGGTCGCCCGTGACACGCCGACAACTACTCATCACTGAGAAAATGTCTATTAAAAAAAGAGTGACTGTCCGTTCATTGTCGCCTGGGCATCATTAATACGTAATGACATTGTTCGTATATAGGTATGGGAGAGCTGCGTACCATATACGGGGCAAACGCCTGCTGTATAAAGAGTCATGGCCTTTCCTGGATGATGTAATGGAATTGATGACTAATTTAAAAAGTGGTATATTCTGGGAATCGTGGACTACAACTCTCAATGTCTGCGGCAAATACATATGCAACAAGCTTAAAATTATTTTTTTTTTAAATGACTTCTTTAAAAAACACAGTGCCACCTTTGTCCTCAGGTTGTGTGTGGTATTGCAACCTGGCTCCATTCACTTCAATGAAGCTGAGGTGCAATATCACACATGACCTCAGCACGGGTGTGGTACTGTTTTTTGGAAGTAATTATCTCTGTTTTTCTTCTCCTGGATAAACCCTGTAAAATGTTACAACAGGGCAACCTCAACAGGTTTCACCACACACCTCAACAGGTTTCACCAAACACAGTGGCTTTGTCAAGGGGCAGTATACTGCACCGTGGACTTTGTGAATAAATTTAAAGGAGATCTGCAGCCATAGACACTTATCCCCTATCTGCAGGGGGGGGGGGGGGTCTGACCCCCGCGATTTCTCATACGGTCAACAACACGCCCCCTCCATACAGCTCTACGGGAGAAGTGGGGAGGCACGAACACCGCATCTCCGCCTCTCTCATAGCGATACATAGATGGGGCGTGTCGGCGGCGGAGGCATCATGTTGTGGCTGAGACGCCTCCTGCGCGGAAGAGCTGCGGAAGAGCCGCGGCAGAGCCGGAGAGTCATACAGGAGATCGCGGGGGGTCTCAGCATTTGGACCCCCTGCGATCAGACACTTATCTCCTGTGGATAGGGGATAATTGTCTATGGTTGCAGATCTCCTTTAAAGCATCCCAAAGGAAAACAAAGTATTTGGGGAGATTTATCAAAGCCTGTGTGTGGAGAAAGAGTGGTCCAGTTGCCCATAGCAACCAATCAGATTCCTTCTTTCATTTTTCAGAGGCCTTTTTTAAAAATGAAAGAAGTGATCTGATTGGTTGCTATGGGCAACTGCACCATTCTTCCTCTTCACAGGTTTTGATAAATCTTCAACATTGTGAGTATTTAAAAAAAATGTTTTGTTAATATTTTTTCAAGCATAACAATGATAGGTATATAAAAACAGCGAGATTACAACCATATAGTTTATGTATACAGTTCACGGGGTATATATCACACAAGCAGTTGTAAACTAAATGTTGTGCAGGATACAACTGGGAGAGAACTAGGAAACTAAAATCAAACCAAGAATCCAGGCTCCAATTAATTGTCCAGGACAGCAAAGATTGAGAGTTGTAGTCCATGATTCACAGATTTTTTTCCCCCCATAATTTTAGCATGATGAAGTTCCTAACATGGAATTGGACTGTGCAAACTGGTGATTATTTGTCGCAGTACACAGAACTAAGTTACCTTAGTTTATTTCATTTGTATCTCATTAAACTGAAATTTTAGGCAACTTTTCTAAGAATTACATTATGTGCCATTCCTCTGTTCCGCCTTTAAATAAATTAATTGACAAGTGGCTGTGACATTATGGTGGTTAGAGGACACCAATTCCTTTCAAAAACAGCACCACCTCTGTCCTCAGGATGGGTGTGGTATTGCAGCTCAATTCTATTAAGGAGAATGGAGCCAGGTTGTAATACCAAAAATCCACCAAGTTAAAGGGGTACTCCACTAGAAAACATTTTTTTTCTAAATCAACTGGTGCCAGAAAGTTAAAACAGATTCGTAAATTACTTTTATTTAAAAATCTTTATCCTTTCAGTACTTATCAGCTTCTGTATACTACAGAGGATTTTCAGTCTGACCACAGTGCTCTCTGCTGACACCTCTGTCCATGTCAGGAACAGTCAAAAGTACAAGCAAATCCCGATAGCAAACCTCTCCTGCTCCGGACAGTTCCAGACATGGACAGAGGTGTCAGCAGAGAGCACTGTGGTCAGGCAGAAAGGAAATTCAAAAAGGAAAGAACTTTCTCTGTATTATACAGCAGCTGATAAGTACTGGGAGGATTAAGATTTTAAATAGAAGTAATTTACAAATCTGTATAACTTTCTGGCACCGGTTGATTTAGAAAAAAATGTTTCCCAGTGGAGTACCCCTTTAAGCCCAATATATGGAGAGTATTAATCTCAATAAACTCTTAGATCACTAAAAACGTGATCCAAAATGAACCTTAAACGTTATTAGAAAAACCTCAAAAATATTTTTAAAATTGTAGTGCAATTACTCCTGCTGGTATAAAGTGCAACGGTACTTGGATCTAAAAGCTCTCATTCATTACCAGTATTGACTATCTCCGTTGGTACTTGCAGTGTACAACGGAATTAGGAGTAAGCACTGAGCGTGCTGAAAAGAACTTTCGAAAAAGCGAAGGTTCTGTTCACACAGATATCAGTGTGTCCACTGCTATAGGGCTCATATGACAGATCTATTATGACCTGTTTGTTGGATTTAGTGTATGTATATGTGTGTATATATATATATATATATATATATATATATTTATTTATTAGGGCTGCACAATATGGGGAAAATGTGCGATTGCGATTTTGGGCCTAAATATTGCGATTGAATAAAATAAAAATGGTGAAATCCCCCCATTTCATGTCCAATCGCCTCCATTTCACATCTATCCACCCATTTTATGCTCACCGCCTATTTCACATCTCCCCTTGTAACATTCTCCTCCCCCGTCACATCCCCCCCCCTGTCACATCCCTCCCCCTCCCGTCACATTCTTGTACAGCAGCAATACACTGGGTTAAAATCTTCCACTGGACCAGGGAAACCGAGTGTATTGCTGCAGTACAAGACCTTTTCCCATCAGCCAATCACTGGCTTCAAACTTGACACCACTGCGGCCAGTGATTGGCTGAAAAGGGAAAGGTCCTACTGTACTAAGAGAGGACATTTCGGAGCGCACGGAGACTAATCTGCAGGGACAATGTGAGCAGAAGGTTGTTTTTATTTTTCTCCATGTGCCCTTAGCTCAGTGTATTTCTAGCAGGGTGCCTCCAGCTGTTGTGAAACTATTACTCCCAGCATGCCCAGACAGCCTTTGCTGGTTTGCTAAGAGTTGTAGTTTTGCAACAACTGGAGGCCCCCTGGTTGGGAAACACAGAATTTTAATATTTAAATGAGTTTTTACCAGTTCTGGCCGGCCTCCGCCACGGGAGCATATACCCCATTGACTCTGCTACTGGACAGCAGAAGGGGATGAATTTGGTGTATAGGTAATGGGAAAGCATCTTAATATACTATGCAATGAGATTATGTGAAAAACATGAGCATGTAAGGTTACAGAAACCGTGAAAAATCAGTTATGTTATTCTAATACATGGCCAGACATCAGCCATAGCTCTTGTGGGGTTATAATGAGAATATTGTTGATATGAAGACGCCTTCAGCATCACATGAGGATTACTTATTTTCTTATACAGGCAAGAAAAGTCAGAGAATCTGCGGAAACGGTTAAGGGAAACAGATTGTACACACATACTGAAAATGTGATAAAAACATACATCTATACATTCATATCAATCTCAAAAAAGGGGGCCAACCGAGCCCGAAAACCTCTTCTGTGAATGAGGAACCTCTTGCCAGCAGCTGATCACAGCAATCACTTTTTCACTGTAGTGGCCTCTTCAGGAAAAATAGGGTATTGCATGTACATTCCCGTTTGTACTAGTGGAAAAATAAGCAACCAAAAAAATAAAATAAAAATATTTAAAAAAAAATTCTACCTATAAAGTGTTTCACAGAGTCATATCCACCAAGGGAGGGGAATAAGAGCATGCTCCGATGCGTACAGTATTATGGAGGTAATGTACATAAAACCTTAACCAAGTATGCTCTTATCCTTTTTTTCCCCATCTCCAGTTGTTGCAAAACTACAACTCCCAGCATGCCCGGACAGCCT
The DNA here is from genome assembly GCF_029499605.1 of Hyla sarda. NCBI lineage: Eukaryota > Metazoa > Chordata > Amphibia > Anura > Hylidae > Hyla > Hyla sarda. The sequence goes on from NC_079193.1 coordinate 39,782,613, forward strand.
TCGGCTGTCCGGGCATGCTGGAAGTTGTAGTTATGCAACAGCTGGAGACACTTTGTTTGGAATACACTGCTTTCATCCCCCATGAGTCCACAATCTCGATATAAGGGTCGCTGGTGAACAACAGCTCGAAAGCCCCAGATGTGCAAAACTGCAGCTCCCAGCATGACCTTTGCAGCATGCTTTAAATTTTAGTTTGCAACAGCTGGAGACCCACAGGTTGGAGAGCACTGGTGTAACTATTCCAGTGTGAAATGTTGGGCAGCCCCTTTCCACTGCTGTGACCTCTGCAGGAGAAATGTGGTATTGCATCTGAATATTTCACAGCAATGCTTAGTCCTCAGGGGCAGAAATCTCTCTTTGCTCCAGTTAGAGGACTGCCCCTATGATATATATAGAACCCAAGAGAGGAGCAGCACACCTTAAGAGGTGGGTGCTATCGGTCCCAGGTCACGGGGCAGAAGTAGATAAATCCAAAGAAGACCACAGCACTCCAAGATAAAGTGAAATAATGTGGTTAGCGTTTATTCCATCTAGTTCAGAAGGGCAACGTTTCAGCTGCGTTTCAAACTTGAAAAAGGCTGCATGTATGCAGCTGAAACGTTGCGCTTCTGAACTTGCTGGAATAAACGCTAACCACATTATTTCACTATATCTTTGAGTGCTGTGGTCTTCTTTGGATATATATATATATATATATATATATATATATATATATATATATATATATATAAAAGTATCCTCCTCTAACCACCATCATGTCACAAAACACAAAAAAACGAAAATAAAATATTAGTGCATGCAACTACCGGATCCCTAAGGGACCTCATTAATGTCAATGGGATCTGTCAGGACCCGGTGGAATCAGTTGTGCTCCTATCTGTTTTGGGGCTGTTTGGCGCAAAAAAAAATAAAAAAAATAAACAGCCCTGAACCCAGAACGAGATGGAGCACAATGGCAATGGAAAAATTGCCTTACAAATTATGGGGAGTTGCTGATGATTTGCAACAGCTGGAGAGCAAGTGCTGGGAAGAATGCAAAACTACAACCCCCAGCATCGGCGGCTTTAAAGGGTTATTCAAGAATTTTCTTTCTTTTTTAAACGCTCCCTGTCTGTCTCCAGTTTGGGTGTGGTTCTGCAGCTCCGTTCCATTGAAGTGAAAGGAGTCAAGTTGAAATACCACAACCTGGGGACAGATGGGGAGGGTTTTTGAAATGAGCTGTTTTTCTATTCCTGGATAACCCCTTTAACTTGTAGCTCCTGGGCTCTGATGCAAAATCTGCAACAGGGCCCAATGTGGCAATTATACTGGTTTCTTGTGGGGCAGATGTACTTTGGGGCCTCCTTAGGCACGCCATAAAAATTTGCATCTGAAAAAATAATAATAATATACGTCATTACAAATATATAGTACAACATTCTAAATATTTGCGAAATCGCAAAGTGCCAATATTCGCGATAAAAAATTGCATTACAAATATTCGGGCTCAAGACCATTAGCTACGCCCCTGCCCAGTACGTCCGAACCACCACATATTTTATAGTCATGGACTTTAGGGGAAGGTGGAATCCCGGGCTCCCTGCAGACACACCTGCCGTAATGTATTATTAAGTCTCTCGCTTTCTGCCCCACCTTTGAAGTATTGAGCTACCTGCTTCCACATGAACCAGTGCATGACATACCTCTCTATGTAACCAGCACTTAATGACACGCACGTAGCAGTCCGCAGGCCACTTACACAACGTGTGGGTCAACTTGGTGCCAGGCAGGGAATTACTTAGTGAAAGGAAATGATTATTAGTCTTTATCTAATTTTAATGCAATAGTAATAGGAGCCACTGCTAAGAGAACAGGACGACGGTGATGTCAGCAGTGGAAGATTTCCAGCATGCTTCTGCAGACCTTTTTTATTTATTTTATTTTATTTTTTTTAAATCCCCATTATTAGGGGGATGGGACAGCAACATCCTCACAAAAGTCAAATTAAACAAGACAAACCGTAAGCTAAAGAAATATGAATTAAAAAGAAATGAGAGCTCACACACCTTCTAGATATTCCTGGTTCATTGTAAATTGCTCAGTGACCTTCTTACAAAACAAACTATTAAAGTGAGTAGGAGACTAAGAATCTTCTGAAGAAATGACAAGATAACAGAGGAATGTGCTATATTGCCAGTGACTATCCTGTATTGCCAGAGACTATCCTGTATTGCCAGAGACTATCCTGTATTGCCAGAGACTATCCTGTATTGCCAGTGACTATCCTGTATTGCCAGTGACTATCCTGTATTGCCAGTGACTATCCTGTATTGCCAGTGACTATCCTGTATTGCCAGTGACTATCCTGTATTGCCAGTGACTATCCTGTATTGCCAGTGACTATCCTGTATTGCCAGTGACTATCCTGTATTGCCAGTGACTATCCTGTATTGCCAGTGACTATCCTGTATTGCCAGTGACTATCCTGTATTGCCAGTGACTATCCTGTATTGCCAGTGACTATCCTGTCTTGCCAGTGACTATCCTGTCTTGCCAGTGACTATCCTGTCTTGCCAGTGACTATCCTGTCTTGCCAGTGACTATCCTGTCTTGCCAGTGACTATCCTGTCTTGCCAGTGACTATCCTGTCTTGCCAGTGACTATCCTGTCTTGCCAGTGACTATCCTGTATTGCCAGTGACTATCCTGTATTGCCAGTGACTATCCTGTATTGCCAGTGACTATCCTGTATTGCCAGTGACTATCCTGTATTGCCAGTGACTATCCTGTATTGCCAGTGACTATCCTGTATTGCCAGAGACTATCCTGTATTGCCAGAGACTATCCTGTATTGCCAGAGACTATCCTGTATTGCCAGAGACTATCCTGTATTGCCAGTGACTATCCTGTATTGCCAGTGACTATCCTGTATTGCCAGTGACTATCCTGTATTGCCAGTGACTATCCTGTATTGCCAGTGACTATCCTGTATTGCCAGTGACTATCCTGTATTGCCAGTGACTATCCTGTATTGCCAGTGACTATCCTGTATTGCCAGTGACTATCCTGTATTGCCAGAGACTATCCTGTATTGCCAGAGACTATCCTGTATTGCCAGAGACTATCCTGTATTGCCAGAGACTATCCTGTATTGCCAGTGACTATCCTGTATTGCCAGTGACTATCCTGTATTGCCAGTGACTATCCTGTATTGCCAGAGACTATCCTGTATTGCCAGAGACTATCCTGTATTGCCAGAGACTATCCTGTATTGCCAGTGACTATCCTGTATTGCCAGTGACTATCCTGTATTGCCAGTGACTATCCTGTATTGCCAGTGACTATCCTGTATTGCCAGTGACTATCCTGTATTGCCAGTGACTATCCTGTATTGCCAGTGACTATCCTGTATTGCCAGTGACTATCCTGTATTGCCAGTGACTATCCTGTATTGCCAGAGACTATCCTGTATTGCCAGAGACTATCCTGTATTGCCAGAGACTATCCTGTATTGCCAGAGACTATCCTGTATTGCCAGTGACTATCCTGTATTGCCAGTGACTATCCTGTATTGCCAGTGACTATCCTGTATTGCCAGTGACTATCCTGTATTGCCAGTGACTATCCTGTATTGCCAGTGACTATCCTGTATTGCCAGTGACTATCCTGTATTGCCAGTGACTATCCTGTATTGCCAGTGACTATCCTGTATTGCCAGTGACTATCCTGTATTGCCAGTGACTATCCTGTATTGCCAGTGACTATCCTGTCTTGCCAGTGACTATCCTGTCTTGCCAGTGACTATCCTGTCTTGCCAGTGACTATCCTGTATTGCCAGTGACTATCCTGTATTGCCAGTGACTATCCTGTATTGCCAGTGACTATCCTGTATTGCCAGTGACTACCCTGTATTGCCAGTGACTATCCTGTATTGCCAGTGACTATCCTGTATTGCCAGTGACTATCCTGTATTGCCAGTGACTATCCTGTATTGCCAGTGACTATCCTGTATTGCCAGAGACTATCCTGTATTGCCAGAGACTATCCTGTATTGCCAGAGACTATCCTGTATTGCCAGAGACTATCCTGTATTGCCAGTGACTATCCTGTATTGCCAGTGACTATCCTGTATTGCCAGTGACTATCCTGTATTGCCAGTGACTATCCTGTATTGCCAGTGACTATCCTGTATTGCCAGTGACTATCCTGTATTGCCAGTGACTATCCTGTATTGCCAGTGACTATCCTGTATTGCCAGTGACTATCCTGTATTGCCAGTGACTATCCTGTATTGCCAGTGACTATCCTGTATTGCCAGTGACTATCCTGTATTGCCAGTGACTATCCTGTATTGCCAGTGACTATCCTGTATTGCCAGTGACTATCCTGTATTGCCAGTGACTATCCTGTATTGCCAGTGACTATCCTGTATTGCCAGTGACTATCCTGTATTGCCAGTGACTATCCTGTATTGCCAGTGACTATCCTGTATTGCCAGTGACTATCCTGTATTGCCAGTGACTATCCTGTATTGCCAGTGACTATCCTATATTGCCAGTGACTATCCTATATTGCCAGTGACTATCCTGTATTGCCAGTGACTATCCTGTATTGCCAGTGACTATCCTGTATTGCCAGTGACTATCCTGTATTGCCAGTGACTATTCGGTTATATTAAAATAGCATTTACAGTAAAAAAAAAAAAGGATCTCCAATAGAACTTTCCAGCACTCCTAGAGGTGAATGAAAAAAGTGTTTCCAATTTCCAAAAACCACTACTAAATAAAACGAATGCGTTTTGAAAAACCTTTTTTTTTTTTTTTTTTTTTTTTTTTATAAAGGTCGCTATAGTGTAGCACTGAGACCACCATGGATTGCTACAATTTAGAGGGCCATGACTATTCGGCAATTATTTCGGTACTATGACTCAGGCCCCTTGGTCACATTACAGGATAGGGTTTAACTAGCTGATCGGTGAGGGTCCGACTGCTGGGATCCCCACCAATCACAGGAATGGAGAGCCTTTGCCTCCTATTGAATGGAGCGGCATCACACATTCAGTCATAGGGGTATTCCAGGAAAAAAACATTTTTATATATATATCAACTGGCTCCAGAAAGTTAAACAGATTTGTAAATTACTTCTATTAAAAAAATCTTAATCCTTTCAGTACTTATGAGCTTCTGAAGTTAAGGTTGTTCTTTTCTGTCTAAGTAATCTCTGATGACACGTGTCTCGGGAACCGCCCAGTTTAGAAGCAAATCCCCATAGCAAACCTCTTCTAAACTGGGCGTTTCCCGAGACACGTGTCATCAGAGAGCACTTAGACAGAAAAGAACAACCTTAACTTCAGAAGCTCATAAGTACTGAAAGGATTACGATTTTTTAATAGAAGTATTTCACAAATCTGTTTAACTTTCTGGAGCCAGTTGATATATATAAAAAAAGTATTTTTTCCTGGATAACCCATTTAAGGGGCATGAATTTAAATGGGCACTGTCAGATATAAAAACTTTGAATAGGTTGTAAAGCATGCAAAACAAATAGGTTTTGCAATTGATTTAATAAAAAAATAAAAAAATTAAATTTAAAAAAAAATCAGTATTTCATACTGAAAAAGACAGTCAAAAAACTGCCTCCCTGCCATCTGAGATACATACAAGCCTGGCTGTGTCCACTCGTCATCACCTACGTCATGGACACACTTCATGATTGACAGGTCTGCAGATCTAAAGCTGCTGTGATCGGCTCCTTCACTGTCTGTGTGAGAAGAAGGGGGGAGGGGCGGAGTACACTGCTGCCCGTGAGCAGATGATGATAGAAGCTGGGGAATGAAGATGGGGACTGAATGGAGGATTTATTGTTTAAAAAGCAAGTGTCCCTGCATGTATAGATTGTGTGTGTGTGTGTGTGTGTGTGTGTGTGGATATATATGTATGTGTGTAAATCTGTGTTGTCTAGGTAATGTGCATGTGTATGAATAAATGAAGTCAATGTGTGTATGTATCTAATACAGGGGGACTACAATCATATGCCTCCAGCTGTTGCAAAACTACAACTCCCAGCATGCCTGCACAGTCAAATGATGTGTGGACATGCTGGGAGTTGTAGTTTTTCAACAGTAGGAGGAACACAGCCTGCAGCAACACTGCTGTAAATCTGAGTTTTACCAATCATATGCCTCCAGCTGTTGCAAAACTACAACTCAAAGGATGTGTGGGCATGCTGGGAGCTGTAGTTTTGCAAAAGCTGTAAGCACACTGTGTGTGTGTGTGTGTAGCATAAAACCAGAAAGGAAGGGGTTACAGATGCTCACTCATGAGACCAGTGACTGAGGAGAGTGAGGGAGGAGGAGGGGGAGTGGTTATCACCTGAGGAGACGAAAGGGACCCGCCCCCCTGCTTCTGGTCAACAACATTAAGGTAATTCAGATTCAGAATCAAAGCTAATTCTGAGAGAAATATAGGTCATAGACACAAACAATATATGTACATGATCAGGATGAGATACTGAGCAACATATAACATTTTTTTTTTTGGGTGATCTGACAGGTATGCTTTAAAGGGGTACTCCGGTGAAAACCTTTTTTCTTTTAAATCAACTGGTGGCAGAAAGTTAAACATATTTGTAAATTACTTCTATTAAAAAATCTTAATCCTTCCAGTACTTATTAGCTGCTGAATGCTGCAGAGGAAATTCCTTTATTTTTGGAACATTGATGACATCACGAGCACAGTGCTCTCTGCTGAGATCTCTGTCCATTTTAGCAACCATGCATAGCAGATGTATGCTATGGGCAGCATGGTGGCTCAGTGGTTAGCTGCCTTGCAGTGCTGCGGACTTAGGTTCAAATCCCACTTAGGACAACAATAAACTGTGCTCGTGATGTCATCAGAGAGCATTCCAAAAAGAATTTCCTCTAGTATTCAGCAGCTAATAAGTACAGGAAGGATTAAGATTTTTTAATAGAAGTAATTTACAAATATGTTGAACTTTCTGCCACCAGTTGATTTAAAAGAAAAAAGGTTTTCACCGGAGTACCCCTTTAAGACCGGCCAGGAGGGTGGACCAGTGCACTACGGGGGCTAGGAAATGCCCCTAGTGCACCTCATTTACATATATTCGGGAATAGTGGCACCTGGGAAAATAAGAGAAACACCATTTTGATTAGTGGCACCCGCACTAACAGGCATGAGCAGATTAATGTGGATGATGCTGTTGTCAGTTTACCTTTAAAAGGGGGTACTCCACTGGCCAGTGTTACGGAACAAAAACATTTCTGAACGCTGATTTCGTGCTGTGAGGGTCGGCCACGCTCCCTTAAATGCAAGTTTAACGGAGGAGCATTACGCTCCCTCCCATAGACTTGCATTTAAGGGAGTGTGGCCATGACATCATGAGTGGCATGGCCAACCCCCGCAGCGCAAAAACAGCGTTCGGAACATTTCCTTTCAAACGCCAGCCAGTGGAGTACCCCCTTAAGCCTATGCCTATTTAGGGAAAATCCAAGAACAGAAAGACAGTTGATTTCTTTAAAAAAAATAGCGCCACCCATGTCCTCAGGTTTAGTATGGTATTACAACAACAATGGAATGAAGCTGCAATACCACACACAACCGTAAGACAAAAACTAGTGCTGTTTTTGGGGAGAAATAAGCTGTTTTTCTAATCATGGATCATCCTCATGGTTAATACTCAATATTTCTTTATTTATCACCCCAATTCAATCTAATACTGTAATAAACCTCCAGTGTCAAAAGGACAAAGAGCACATGGGGTAAAAGTGCCCTGAAGGCAAAGCCAAGAATAGGCCCAGAGACCTGCTCTAAAGGTTTTACTACGGATTGAAGAGACAAAAAACTAAATAAAAGCTGTATTCTCTAGATCAGCCATTAAACTGCAGCCATCAGACGGCAGTCAAAGGCAAATTTTCTGCCATTTTATTTTAGGCTGCGGTTATGATAAATACGCCCCATTGTGCTGAACACAAGGCTACTGTTTCCATTCATCCATACAGTAATGGACAAATATCAGACTGTAAGAGCAGCCGGGAAAGAATATTTAGAGAAATTCAATCCTCTCTACTGATAAGAAAAACATGATTGTGTCCATCGCCGGCCAGAGAGGGTGGTCAGCCGAAAAACCTTCCCATCTGAAATGATGATGTCTCCTATTCAGTAACAGCTGAAGCCGTAATAATTGTGCAGTTATCTTCTATATCCTTGTTCTAGGTCTCAAGCTCAGCAGACATGATTCCTTAGGGGCAGTGTTTTCCAACCAGGGTGCCTCCAGCTGTTGCAAAACTACAACTCCAAGCATGCCCGGACAGCCAACGGCTGTCCGGCCATGCTGGGAGTCGTAGTTTTGCAACAGCTGGAGGCACCCTGGTTTGAAAACACTGCCTTATGAGCGTCTATATCAGGAAGCTGCTGCTATCATTGCTTAGTGTTATGTGAATGAATGAGGGAAAGCAGCTGTAAAGGACACAAAGAGAGAATGAGGCTGGAATATCTTCACCTACATCATGTACAGGGAGAGATAAGGAGGAAATGTGATCTGCACCAACGTCACATACAAGGAGGCAGTACTATCTGCACCTACATCACATAAGGGAGAGACAGAAAGGCAGCACTATCAGCTCCTATGTCACATCAGGTAGAGAAAGGAAGGCAGTGCCATCTGCATCAACATCACATACAGGTAGACAACACTATCTGTCCCTTCATCACGTAAGAGAGAGACAAGAAGACAGCACTATCTGCACCTAACATTGTTTACAAGAAGAGACAGGGAAGCAGTACTATTTGCACCTGCGTGACATATAGGGAGAAAAAAAAAAAAAAAGACAGGAAAGTGTTAATATCTGTGTCTATGTCACATACAAAGAGACCGGGAAGCAGTACTACTATCTGAGGCTACTTCACGTACAAATAAAGACAGGGAAGCAGTACTATCTGAGGCTACTTCACGTACACAGAAAGACAGGGAAGCAGTACTATCTGAGGCTACATGACGTGCATAGAAAGACCAGGAAGCGGTACTATCTGAGGCTACTTCACATACAAATCAAGACAGGGAAGCAGTACTATCTGAGGCTACTTTACGTACAAAACAAAGACAGGGAAGCAGTACTATCTGAGGCTACTTCACGTACAAAACAAAGACAGGGAAGCAGTACTATCTGAGGCTACTTCACGTACAAATCAAGACAGGGAAGCAGTACAATCTGAGGCTACTTCACGTGCAAATAAAGACAGGGAAGCAGTACAATCTGAGGCTACTTCACATACATAGAAAGACAGGGAAGCAGTACAATCTGAGGCTACTTAATGTACATAGAAAGACAGGGAAGCGGTACAAACTGCAGCTTCAGTATGTCCCATACAAAGAGTGGCTATGCTGGAGTGGGTGGGTGGATAGCATTACTCCACTATCCTCCCACCACAGCATAGATATGCTCCCCTGGAGACCATGTGACTTATGACATTGTCTCTGGCCACATAGAATGCTGGGAAAGATCAAAGACAACAGTAAAAAACAAAAAACAAAATAAATAACTTGCACTGCAGCACTTTCAGGTGTGGGCCTTGTGTATAAAAATGGGACAAAACGACGCGTGAGGGTAATAGACGCAAATTATACAGTATTATAACTTGGCATCATGGGCTCAGGCTGAAGGAAAAAATCCTGGAATACCCCTTTAAGTTGTAGTGCAGGAATGTATTGGTCTTATATAGATGTCTATAATGAATGCATTTGTACAATAACTACAGTCTAATGGTTTGTCCTGCACTGAGCAGAAGACTGCGCTCCCCGTCTATATAACGTGTTACAAACAAAACCCACAAGCGGATTAATAATAAATGAGCAACAAGTTTCTTTGCTGTTTCCTTTAATAAAAAAATAAAAAACAACAACATTTTTTTCAAAGCATTAAGTACCTGGACTTGTATCTCAAGCGGAAAGTAAGAAATTGACTCATTCCTTATTAATGCAGATGTAACCGAGGTCTGATCCATTTGGTTAAGAGACTACTGCGGCTGATGCATTTATTTTCATTGCTGAAGACTGTGAAGACTTTCCAGCAACAGTTTATGAGATGACAATTACTGCACGGATGGGCTATAATGTAGAAATAACTACTACTCCAACATCCTCTGGAAGTAAATAGGCAAATGTTTACTGAACTCCTAAGGAGAGGTCATCAGGATCATGGTGGTGGTCCTACTTCTGACATCCCAGCTGATCAGCCGTACAGGGACGCTTTGGCACAGCACCATACATCTTGAAGTGGCCATACTTGGTACTGCAGCTTATTACAATGCTTTTAAAGTGAATCACAAAATGTGCCTGGTAATGAAAAGGTTACAGTGCTTTCTAAGCAATGTGACCCAGGGAGTCAGGAATCAACGCCCCACCAATCTGATATTAATGGCTTATCTTAAAAAGGGGTGGTCAATATTAAAGGGGTTATCCAGGTTTAGAAAAAACATACCTGTTTTCCCATAAACACTGCCATATCTGTGTCATATTTATTTGTATATCTCCCTTGGTTCTAGGTCAGGTCACGCCCCTCAATGCAAGTCTATGTGAGGGGGCGTGCTGGTCACCACGCCCCCTCCCTTAGACTTGCATTGAGGGGGCGTGGCCACGCACAAACCGTGTTCGGAACTAAATGTTCCCAACGCTGGCCAGTGGAGTACCCCTTTAAAGAGTGCTACTGGGGATCGCTCTGCCCTCTGTGTGTTCACCCGTGGCATAATTAGCATATTAATGGGCCAGACGGACAATATGGAGGAGGCAGGGGAGCTGGGTGAGCAGGCTCCCCCGCCTCCAGTGCAGTTACTTTACAAATACTAAACGGATTTAAGTAAGTGACCCCTGTAAAGCTGTTCACTGTCAATATAACCCACTATATTGGGTTTAGTGAAGGTAAACAGGGTGACAGATTCTCTTTAAAGATCAGTTAGTGAATGGAATATCTCTTAGAAAATGCCATTGTTTATATAAATGGGAAAACAAAATACAACAAACTAATTCACCTAAAAGAAAAATCATACGGGTTGGAGGGCGGGATGGTGACTACAATGCCTTCCTTCTGGTCACTGATTTCTATCGGTGTGTGAATGAGTGTGAGGTATGCTGGGTGTGTGTGCTGGGTGAATGTCTGGACTGCCATGTTACATAAGTCAGGGCGGGTTAGTTCATTCAGTCCTGAAAGTTTGGCTTTTAACAGAATTGTGCAAGTAGATAAAAGTTAGAGGCACAATCTCCTATGTGGTCATGACGCCCAATGTCAACAAGAATTTATGGTGCCACTTCCTGGGCACTGACAAAATGTAGCAGGTTGTAGTCTGATACTGCCCCCTATGGTGACAGTATTGGCCCCTAATGGTAGACTGCAGCAGTCTATCCTAAGAAGGAGGCAGCCATGGAGTCAAGCCAACTTTACATGGCAGCTGCGGGCAGTAGTATGTAGCTGCGCATGGTGGTGGTATTAGGGAATTGCATTGTAGTATTATGTAGGGTTATTTGGCCTCCCCTTTAGCTAATGATAAATTGATACAGCCTATTTGGATGCTATATGTGGGATGTAGATGGTATTATAATCTTGGCCCTGTGACAATGTATGCAGATGCAGCTTTTAAATGGGCACTGTAAGAAAAACAAAACTTTCATATATGTTGTGGAGACATTGAGACCCCCACTGACCACCGCAGGAGAAATTAAGCATTACTCAGTGTCCATTCAAGTCAACAGGATGTCTGAGTAATGCGGAGCGAGAGACGCTCTTTGTAACAGGGGATCCCTGTCTATTAATAGAGCTCGACTGATCACGAGCTGGGAGAAAAGAGCGCTTATCGTGTTTTCTCCTGACCGAGTCACGTGACCAGGACAGACTCATAATTTAAGTCTATGGAGACGTACTAATCTCAGATGCTACCAATGACCGGGAATGGCAGCCACCATGACTGCCAACACAGGGCGTCCATCGGTAGATCAGAACATCCAGGTAACAGATCCCGCCTCTTTATCTGTATTTTCCTATTCTATTGGCCCAAGGGTGTATAAACAGTCTTTTGTAAGTGCATTTAACCACTCCCTGAGGAAGCGTGATTAGCGAAACGGCATTGGGGTGACTCCAGGATTGGGGGTAAGGCATGCTGGTGTCAGTGATTTATGTGAAAGTTGGGTGAGTGGTTTACCTGCCTTTGCAGGGGTTAGAGGATCAGTGGCAATATACAGGTTGAGCAATAATATCCCCTCTGTGTTTATGCCCTGCCATCTCCCCAATATTCACCTATATTCATTTCTTGCCAATGGCACCATCTCCCCCTTTTTCCCTCCGCTACCTTTTGTATGGATTGTAGGAATAATATTTTAGTGGCCACTATAGTCCCATTGTTGGTTCATGTATGCTATCATTTTATATAGCCTTATGGATACTGATGTGCAATATAATAGCCACATTTTTGATTGATTCCTATGTTGTTATCCAACTCATATGGGAGACTTCTCTGAGTTTATTTTGCAGTCTGACTGTTTACTGCTCCATTTTTAATTATTTTTTATGTCTGTATGTCACTCAATAAAATGTCATATTTCTATATTATTCTTGGCTATAGCGTCAATTTGTAGGTTTACTAATAGATGCTTTTATGACACAATGCCCTAACATTGGTCATGTATAATCTCATATTTTTGGTTATAGGTCTACACTCCGCAGAACATGCGTATATGTTTGGAAAATGGACCATACTTAGTCACTAGTTGACTATGTTCGGTCCGTTAAAGGGATACTCCAGCATTTAAAAACTTATCGGCACCCCCATGATCAGACACTTATCCTCTATCCTGTGGATCATGGAGTCCTAGCTGTGATCTCCAGAATGGGGACCCAGCATTCCCCACTGAAGAGAGTGGAGTGTTGGCGGAGATACCCAAGTACATCACCGACACTGCTCCATGCAGAGGGGACAAGCTGGGCACTGATCTGGAGATTGCAGGGTCTCCAGTCGCTTGGACCAATGGATAGGGGGATATGTTTTTAAGTGCTGGAATACACCTTTAAAAGGGGTACTCCACTTTAAATCAACTGGTGCCAGCAAGTTAACATATTTGTAAATTACTTCTATTTAAAAAATCTTAATCCTTCCAGTTCTTATCAGCTGCTGTATGATCCACAGGAAGTTATTTTGTTTTTGAATTTCCTTTCTGTCTGACCACAGTGCTCTCTGCTGGCACCTCTGTCCATGTCAGGAACTGTCCAGAGCAGGATAGGTTTTCTATGGGGATTTGCTCCAACTCTGGACAGTTCCTAAAATGGACAGAGGTGTCAGCAGAGAGCACTGTGGTCAGTCAGAAAGGAAATTAAAAAAGAAAAGAACTTCCTGTGGATCATACAGCAGCTGATAAGTACTGGAAGGATTACGATTTTTTAAATGAAGTACTTTCTGGCACAGGTTGATTTAAAAAAAGAGAAAAAAAAAAAAAAAAAAAAAAAAAAAAATTATATATATATATATATATATATATATATATATATATATATATATTTCCCCCCCCCCCCCCCCCCCAGTGGAGTACTCCTTTAAACTTAAATGGCATGCTGACAGTACACTTCTGTACACCTTTTAGATGCCAAAGTAAACCTCCAGTGCTTTCAGAACTACAACTCTCACCATGCCCGGACAGCGTTTTGCAACAGCTGGAGGCACATTGGTTGGGAAACACCGTCGTGATAAAACGGATAGTGAACCCAGCTTAATTGAACAGGATTATCTTATTGCATTATAAAACGCCAACATATTCTGCAGCAACGTACAGAAATTGCCAACGCTTACAAGGGTCCCTGGCCAAAGTGTATCTATGAGAATGTTTTTGGAGAGTCCAAGGAAGATGTTGCCCTTGGATGGTTTTGAACCAGGTTCCCCGGCGTCGCAAACGGTAACCACTGAGCCTCTGGTTCCTCCGCTTTTCTATACTTACGATCTAAAAAAGGAGCAAGAATAATGACACAATATGGAAACGGCGCCGAGTGGGGCAGAGGTTAATACGGCGAAGCGGTGACAGCTCAGCAGGAGAGCTCGCAGTTAACGCTAGAAACAGAAGCGCGCACCGGGATCCGTGTTGTATAGGTTGATGCACAAAACATACAGCACAAGGCTGTAATTAGGCAACGAGAAGATGAGACTGTGAGTAACCATGGCGACGAGTCATCTGACTGACTGAGAAACGCGTTAAAGCATTACGCTCAGCCATGGAGGCTGCACACGGAAAAAAATAAAAAAAAAAACAGATCATTTATAAAAGCTTGAACTTTCCCAACCTGTTGCAAAACTACAACTCCCATCATGCCCTGACAGCCTTCGGCTGTCAGGGCATGATGGGAGTTGTAGTTTTGCGACAGCTGGCAAACCACAGCTTGGAAAACAGCGCTAGGCGATTATCTCAGCTCCTTTATAATCCAAAATCAATAGTGAATCACTGAGAATCTATCCCTGTGGAATAAAGAGGATGGGGGTGATCCATTTCTGAGCAGATCAATTATTCAGCCACACAATCAAGTCAATGACATCAATAGAAGTCACAATTATCAGGGTCCCAACATTGGCCCGGCCAACAGTATACTTTGTCCAAAAATTGGGCTGCAAAAACTGATGCTAAAGTGGCAAAAAGTTTTAAGCGACAAATCTGCGGCATGTGAACATGACTTAAAAGGGGTACAACTGGTGTCAGAAAGTTAAACAGATTTGTAAATTACTTCTATTAAAAAAAAATTCCAATCCTTTCAGTACTTATCAGCTGCTGGATACTACAGAGAAAGTTCTTTTCTTTTAAAACTTTGCTTCAGTCTGACCACGGTGCTCTCTGCTGACACCTCTGTCCATGTCAGGAACTGTCTAAAGCAGGATAGGTTTGCTATGGGGATTTGCTCCTACTCCTAAAATGGACAGAGGTGTCAGCAGAGAGCACTGTGGTCAGGCAGAAAGGAAATTCAAAAAGAAAAGAAGTTCCTCTGTAGTATACAGCAGCTGATAAGTACTAGAAGGATTGGGATTTTTTTTTTTTTTTTTTTTTTTTTTTTTTTTTTTATAGAAGTCATTTACAAATCTGTTTAACTTTCTGGCACCAGTTTATTTAAAAGAAAATGTTTTCCAGTGAAGTACCCCTTTAAAAGGAGAAGTATCCAAAGGATAGGGGATACGTTTTAGATTGCAAGGGTCTGATGGCTGGGACCCCTCCCCATGATCTCCTGAATGGGACTCTCCCAGAGAACGAGGAGTGTCGGCTAACACGCTCTCTCCATGTGTCTCTATGGGAGAGCCAGATATACAGCGTTCGGCTTGTGCACAATACTTCTCCTTTAAGAAACTGTTAGGGCCCTTGCACACCGTGAGAATTATTCAGAGCAGAACTCCGCTTGGAGCAACCTCTTTCAAATCAACTGGTGCCAGAAAGTTACACAGATTTGTAAATTATGTCTATATAAAAATCATAATCCTTACAGTACTTATCCGCTGCTGTATGCTACAGAGAAAGTTGTGTAGTTCTTTCCAGTCTGACCACAGTGCTCTCTGTTGACATCTCTGTCCATGTCAGGAACTGTCCAGAGCAGGAGAGGTTTGCTGCCACTCTTGACAGTTCCTGACACGGACAAAGGTGTCAACAGAGAACACTGTGGTCAGACTGGAAAGAACTACACAACTTCCTCCGGAGCATACAGCAGCTGATAAGTACTGGAAGGATTAAGATTTTTTATTTTATTTATTTTTTTATTTTATAGAAGTAATTTACAAATCTGTTTTCCACTGGAGTACCCCTTTAAGTGCTGTCCCATAGGCTGCAAAGCAAAGCTATCGTAAAAAGAATACAACATGTGAACACAGCTGAAAAATACTACAGTCTACTAACTATGGCCACTCAAAGAAAGCTGGGTAACAACAAGGCACTACTTTTAGGGTCAGTTCACACATCATTTTTGCTGCAGATTTTTCTGCTTAGACAAATAAGTAGTAAAATCTTCAGCAAAAAAATAAGGACATGTGAACTGACCCTTAGGATATTTGTGCTGGTCACCCTTTTCTTTAGACCAGTAGTCTCCACAAACTAGGGCGCTCCAGCTGTTGCAAAACTACAACTCCCACCATGCCCTGAAAGCTGCTATGATTGTAGACTTGCAACAGCTGCAGAGCCACAATTTGGAGAATACTGCTTTAGGGCTCATTCACATGAGTGGATTTATTTACAGGTTTCCCGCCGAGTATTTGAAAGGGGGCGGGCTCTCTATGGCTGTCCGCAACAGATTTTCAGCTGCAGAATTTCAGATGTGGAAAATTCACCACAAGCCCCATTAAAGTCAATAAGGTCTGCGGCGGATTCTCCATAGCCGAAAATCTGCTGCAGACATCCGTGGAGAGCCCGCCCCCTTTCAAACACACAGCGGGAAACGTGCAAATAAATCTGCTCGTGTGAACAAGCCCTTAACGACGGTTAACACGGGCGGATTTAGTGCCGATTTTCTGCAGCACAAAGACAGCAGCAGATTTTACTAGCAATGACTTTAATGGGTCCCCAACAAATCCACAAATCTGCCCCTATTGCGGATTTTCTGGTGGCCCATTTAAGTCAATGGTAGCAAAACCTGTAGCAGATTTTTTGGCAGCAAGTACGCTGTGGATATGCCCGTGTGAACAGACTCTTAGGGTAAAAACATGTGAAGCAAATATGCTGCAGATTTTGTGCAGTAGAAAGTGTGCTAAAGGCAGAAGTGGAAGGGGAAATCTCAATGAGGCTGGGTTCACACTACGATTTGAACTACGGTTCCCATATACGGCTGGGAGGAGGGGTGGGCGGGGCTTAATCACGGCGACCGCACTCAGCTGTATTCAGGAACCGTAGTTAATGTATGTCTATGAGCCGACCAGAGTGAACCGCCGCCTCCGGTCAGCTGCTTTTTCGGCCGTATGCGGTTTCCCGACCGCAGGCAAAAACTTGGTCGACCGGGATTAAGCCCCGCCCACCCCTCCTCCCAGCCGTATACGGGAACCGTAGTTCAAATCGTAGTGTGAACCCAGCCTTAGTGTGTAAGGCCATGTTCACATGGAGTAAAATGTACCCCCAGAAGACACAGTGGGATATTCTGCACCAGGACCGCTCGGAAATGTGCAGTCTCATAGATGCCAATTCATTTCTGAGTGAAATCCGAAACAAGAATACCCAAGTCTATTCCTTTTGCGGACACCGGAATCAGGATTTCTGCCTCAGATGTTCCACCATGTGAACAGTGCAGCAGAATCGCATTGAAATCAATAGTACTCCGATGCAGTACAATGTCCATGCAGAATATTTTGGCGCCATTCTGCATGGGCACTCCGTTATTTATACATACCCTTAGGGTAGGAACACCTGTTGTAGATACGCTGCAGATTTTCATGAAGCAGAAAATGTGCCAAAGGCAGAAAAGGAACCAACTGGAAGGGGAGATATCAAAGAAGGTGTTCTACTCCCCACCCCCCTTTTTTCAACTGGATCCACTTCTGTCTTTGGCACATTTTTTGCTGCAGAAAATCTGCACCATATCTGCAACGTATGTTCCTACTTTTAGACTGTCACATATCTTTACGAGGTTTATGACAACCAATGGCCACCATTGTTTTAACCAGTCCTACATGACAAATCCTTAAGATATACAATAATATGGGGAAAGCTGAGTGACATATTTATAGAAGATGCAATGGTGGTGGTAACGCAGTATTCATAGAATATAGGAGAAATATATATTTAGGGTTTGGTGACACATGCCATATTTTGCTGCATATTTGCTACTTTGTTTTTTCCTGTCTATTGAAGTCAATGGGAAGCAAAAACCAGCTGCAGAAAATATGTAGCAAAAAATACAGTATGTGTGGCCTCTTTTATAAGGAGGAAAAAAAATCCTATATCTCACATACATATAATAATAATTACAATAATTATAAAAATAATTACAGAGAAAGTCGAAAATCTGATCAATCCTGAGAAAAGACGACCCCATTCAGCTCTATAAGGAGGTAGAGACACTTACCAGCTGGAGAATGTCTTCATCTTTTGGCATCACACTCAGTTCTAAGGTGGAATCACTGCAAAAACAACAAGAAGTTCTGTAAATCGGATCTTTACTGACTGGTGTTTGTTCATTTCCCTCTCTTATTACTGAATATATATCTCAGGTGTCTATTCCGCCCAAAGACAAGATTCTCAAAATTCTGCTGACAACCAATCACTGATCTGAAAAATAAGATATTTTATTTCCTCTTCAGAAACATCCTTGGTATGTGATAGTGAACAAGACACTAAAACAAAACATTGACAAAAAAGCTTCCCTGTTATGATGTGAACAGCAATCTTTACACACTGTTCACACTACGGAGTGTAAACGGAATCTCCGCTCACAGAATTCCGCGAGCGGAGATTCAGCCTGGCAGCAGATGATGGCAGTAGGACCGCGTGGCACAGCGCCGTCACCATTGACTGCTATGCAGTACTCGCGGACCTTCCGCGCAAAGAATGAACATGTTCTTTCTTTGCGCGGAACAATTTCAGCGGCGGAATTGTCCACCACTGAAATTCCGCTGTGTGAACCGGTCTCGCGGAAGACTCATTCACACTAATGTTAAGTTCACACCGTGGAATTCCGTAGGGTGGTGACTGCCCCTAGAAGTGTTTCCCAACCGGCGTGTCTTCAGCTGTTGCAAAACAAAGACTCCCAGCATGCCTGTAATCTCATCAATACATATTTAAATATATTAAAATGCAAAGTTCAAGGGAAGAACTTGAACTTTGTGTGATTCCTGCATTCACTTAAACATATCAGTGCTTCCCAACTGGGATGCCTCCAGCTGTTGCAAAACTACAACTCCCAGGATGCCTGGACAACCATTCGCTGTCCTGGCATGCTGGGAGTTGTAGTTTCACAACAACTGGAGGCACCCTGGTTTGGAAACACTGACATTATGTATATGTGTATATATATATATATATATATATATATATATATATATATATATATACACACACATATATACACACACATACACACGTGACTTAACCGCCGCCCGGCCAGCAGCCCCGCCCGGCTTATGAATATTCATGTTCTCCCTCATCATCATCTCCCTCTTCTCCTCGCTGATTTCAGGACTCCACTGCACATGTGCTGGTTTCCCTTCTACACCGGGAGCCGCTTCAGCGCATTGAAGTCCTGAAATCAGCAGGGAGAACATGAATATTCATAAGCCGGATGGTGCTGGGGGCCGGACGGTGGTTACGTCACAGTGCCACATGAAAGCAGTAACCCTGCCTGTGCCAGTTAGCAGCTAATTTGCATATCAAGAAGAAAGATGATAATGGGTGAACGGCACGGCATTTCCGGCATGGTATGCATCAAACTGATCAGCATCCGCCACACTACCAGCCAGTACCACTGGTTAGTGCGGGGGGAGCAAGCTGACAATTTACAAATCTGTTCAAAGGAAAACTACTTCTATTAAAAAAAAAAATCTTAATCCTTCCAATAATTATCAGCTGCTGAAGTGGAGTTGTTCTTATCTGTCTGGCAAGAATGCTCTCTGCTGACATCTCTGCTTGTCTTGGGAACTGCACAGAACAGAACAGGTTAGCTATGGAGATTTGCTTCTACTCTGGACAGTTCCCGAGACAGGTGTCATCAGAGAGCACTTAGACAGAAAAGAACAACTCAACTTCAGCAGCTCATAAGTACTGAAAGGATTAAGATTTTTTTTAATAGAAGTAATTTACAAATCTATTAAAATTTCTGGAGCCAGTTGATTTAAAAAAAAAATATATATATATATATATACACACACACATTTGTTTTCCCTGGATAACTCCTTTTAACAGTGGAATGGCACAATGCAAAGTTCTTTGAAAAAAGTTTCAGAATTCATAGGGTCACCCAAGTTTTTCCTAAACCCGACATGTCAGGAGACCATCTACAGCAGTGGTCTCAAACTGTGGCCCTCCAGATGTTGCAAAACTTCAACTCCCAGCATGCCCGGACAGCCCTTGTCATCTGGGCATGCTGGGAGTTGAAGTTTTGCAACATCTGGAGGGCCACAGTTTGAGACCACTGATCTACAGGAATATGTACAGCATACAACCTTTGAGCACAACCATAGTGGCAGACACTAAAGTTACATACCTGTTCTGAATTAAAGCAATGACTTGAGAATAAGTCTTCCCGATAACACTTTCCCCGTTCACCTTGATGATTCTATCCCCTAGGATCACGAAAGGAGAGAATTATACACAGCTCTGCAGATTATATACGACAACACTTCAATTTTGCTACAAATGTGTAACATGCAGATTTTGATGCCAATTTCCAAAAAAAAAAAAAAAGTCAGTGATGCACTTTAGAATATTTATTGTAGACAAAAGTAAGTAAAAGCATAAATCCAGCAGTGATTTTACCATATAATATATATACGGTTGTAGTTTTGCAACAACTGGAGGCACACTGTCAGGGAAACATTATCTGTTTTCTAACTCAGTGTTTCCCAACCCGTGTGCCTTCAGCTGTTGCAAAACTATATGCACTGACAGACCATGCATGCTGGGAGTTTTAGTTTTGCAACAGCTGGAGGCACACGGGTTGGGAAACACTGAGTTATGTAATAAAACTTTGTTTTGCAACCAGTGTGCCTCCAGCTGCTGCATAACTATAACCCCCAGCATGCACGGACAGCCAAAGGGCATGCTGAAAGCTATAGTGGTGTGCCTCCAGCTGTTGCATAACTACAAGTCCCAGCATGCCATTCTGTCACTGCATGCTGAGAATTGTAGTTTTGCAACAGCTGGGGGTTTGCCCGGCTATGCGCTGAAAAGTACCTGCCAGTGCATGACCAGTATTTGTCGGCGCTTTCGCATACCAACGCTCAACCCGTGGCGTAACCCTATAGGTACGTGTACCACGGGTTGAGAACCCAGGCCTCTGGTTATTGGTCTGACTTTTTTTTTAGAAAAGGTGTACGTTAGACAACTTTTCACGCTAAAGGAGAGCTGCACCTTATTCATCATTACGCTGCGCATCATTGATTAATAAGGCGCACGCTAGTAAAAGTATAGACAAAAAAAAGGTTTAAATTTTATCTAAAATAGACATTTCTTGATAAATCTTCCCCTAGGTCTTTAAGGGGTTAGAGATTTTAGTACCCTATTTATGCGTTTTGTACTATGTACAACAACGTGTGGATTCACTCATAATTTATAGTTATAAATCACCTGTACACAAGCCGGCCTCGTACGCTGGACCGCCTTCCTTAACTTGTTTCACAAAGATGGTGTCCATTGGCTCCAACCGGTTTCTTTGTCTTCCTGTAGACAAAAAAAAAAATGTGGCTTTTATTGTAAGAGACCCATAGAATGTCTGTTCCTCTTGATATGGGGGGGGGGGGGGGGTCCACAATAATTTTACCTAAGAAACTTAACCACACCTAGACAATTAGTTACTCTCAGAAAATAGTATATAGCACTACGTTTTTTGTTTGTTTTACATATTCATTTTATACACTTAGAAAAGTAAAACAATAAAAACAAAAAAACCATGTATAATTTATTTTTCTGTACACAATAGCGTAGTTAACTATGTTTTGTATACGGTAAAATTAAACATACTGTAACAGTAGGGACACATACCACTTAGATAAGTAGTTAAAGGGTCGCTTTGTATAGTCTATTTTTTTATGAATTACAAAGACCAATATTCTTTCCCTCTAATCTATTTTTCATTTCGGAAATATTCCATTTTCTGTATATAAATATGGAAGGGGCTATTTTACTTCTGCTGCTCTAAACAGCATTTAGAGACTTGCATTACTGTAGTCACGTGGACATATAAAAACAGTATTCTGGAGATGACTTAAAGGGTTACTTCGGTGGAAATTATTATTTCTTTTTTTATTATTAACTGGTACCAGAAAGTTTAACAGATTTGTAAATTACTTGTAATTAAAAAATCGTAATCCTTCCAGTACTTATCAGATGCTATATACTACAGAGGAAGTTATTTTCTTTTTGGATTTCTTTTCTGTCTGACCACAGTGCTCTCTGCTGACACCTCTGTCCATGTTAGGAACCATCCAAAGCAGGAGAAATTCCCCATAGCAAACCTATGCAGCTCTGGACAGTTCCTGACATGGACAGAGGTGTCAGCAGAGAGCACTGTGGACAGACGAAAGAAATTCAAAAAGAAAATAATTTCCTCTGTATTATACAGCAGCTGATAAGTACTGGAAGGTTTAAGATTTTTAAATAGAAGTAATTTACAAATCTGTAATAATAATAATAAATATTTGCGAATCGGCGTACAGAATTATTATTTTTTATATATAAGGGTGGTATTAGACACTTACTGAGCAAGTAGTGGCCCGTTGTTTCCTGAGTGTCAGGGTTGATAGGGAGAGATTCAATGTTGACATGAAATTCCACTAAAAGTAGTAGATATAAGTTATAAGCAAATTTTAGTGTAATTTCATGTCAACATTGAATATATATATATATATTTATATGAATATACCACCCTTCTATATAAAAAAAAAAAATTCTGTGCGCCGATTCGCAAATATTTATTATTATAACTCATTGCAGCGACTGAGTGGCTGCCAGAATTAAATCCCTCCAGCGCTAGTGATACATATATTTATTTTTCAATTTACAAATCTGTTTAACTTTCTGGCACCAGTTCATTAAAAAAAAAAAAAAAAAAAAATGTTTTCCACCAAAGTACCCCTTTAAATGGGCACTGTCAGATACAAAAACTTTTGAGATGTTGTAAAGCATGTATAACCAATAGGTTTTGCAATTACTTTCATTAGAAAATTTTCAGTATTTCATACTGATAAAGCCAGTCAAATAACTGCCCCCCCCCCCCGCTTGGACACATACTAGTCCTGCTGTGTCCATGAGTCATCACCTATGTCATGGACACACTTCTTTGATTGACAGCTGTGAGTGCAGGGCTCAGAGCTGGAGGAAAAATCCTCCCACTGTCATCTTGTGTCCCGCTACTGTCAGTGAGGACAAGCTGGGAGTTGTAGTTTTGCTAATGCTAGGGGAGATGTGAACAGACAGCAAACTGAGGGAGGGGGCGGAGACCTGCACAATGAGGCCACGCCCCCTCCCTTTGAGAGAAATTCAGACTAGAGAGCTAAATTAAAAGTGTAATAAAAAAATAAATAAAGATACTAGACGCATAAAAATTAGATGTACATGGTCAGGATTAGGTACTGAGTGATATATTTAAAAAAAATGTTTTCGTTGGATCTGACGAGTACGCTTTAATCTTTAAAATATATTGTTGGCATACCCTGAGTAGGGAGAAAGAGGAAGAGAGTTGTGACCGTCACCTATTGTGAATGGTGGATACTGTGTTATCTATAGAGAGGCATTATCTTTTATTGTAGTTCTGCCTGTGATAAGATAAATTATCTTCAAAAAAATTAAATCTCTTACATTTTACAAAAATATCCACACTATGTCAGGGTCGGTGCATAGTGCTGGCAAGCACCGAGCAAATACTTAAAAAGTACAGAGAAATAATTTCAGGTTAATCACTGTATTGAGAGTCAATTGACCCCTACGTAAGGGTTAAGTCTTCAATAAAAGGTTTAGTCTTCCTTATCCGTTCCCATGTTCTCATCTGGATGGCACGCTTACTGTAATTTTAAACGCCGCATTGCCTCGTATGCTCCGATAGGCAAACGCTGGTTACTCCGGATCAGATTTCAATGGATTCCTCAGTCATTTAGATTGATACAGTGTCCAAAAGACAAGGAGTTAAGGGAGGTTACAGGGAACGTATAAGCCTGTAAAGTACAGGGATGTAGTTAGAGTCTAAGGAAGTCTCCTTTGAAGGTGCACCTGCCCTGCGCTTATTACTTATCACTAATAGGATGCCATTATTTACACCAATTCAGGAGGTCGCACTAAAGGAACCTATTTACTGATGATCTGTACAGACTCCACTTTCATCTGCAGTAGTGGTCTCCAATTTGTGGCCTCCAGATGTTGCAAACCTACCACCCTCTGCATGATGGGATTTGTAGTATTGCAACAGCAAAGGTTGGAATATACTGATTTATAGCATCATTGCCAAATTAAAGGGGTACTCCACTGGCAAACTTTTTTTTAAATTTATTATTATTATTTTTTTTTTTTATCAAACGGTGCTAGAAAGTTAAACAGATTTGTAAAATGCTTCTAATAAAAAAAAAAAACTCTTAATACTTCCAGTACTTATCAGCTGCTGTATGATACACAGTAAGTTCTTTTCTTTTTGAATTTCCTTTATGTCTGATCACAGTGCTCTCTGCCGACACCTCTGTCCATTTGAGGAACTGTCCAGAGCAGGATAGGTTTGCTATGGGGATTTTCTCCTACTCTGGACAGTTACTGACATGGACAGAGGTGTCAGCAGAGAGCACTGTGATCAGGCAGAAAGGAAATTCAAAAAGAAAAGAACTTCCTCTGGAGCATACAGCAGCTGATAAGTACTGGAAGCATTAAGATTTTTTTTATAGACGCATTTTACAAATCTATTTAACTTTCTGGCATCAGTTGATTTAAAAAATAATAAGATCGTTTTCCAGTGGAGTACCCCTTTAACAAGAAGTTTCATTCTCTTTAATGGGTTCCACAACTGACTGAACCTAATCCATATATAATAAACTACTCTACCCTATTAGATTATAATCAAATGTAACACATGTAATAAAACACAAAGTGGGGGGCATGCATCCCCTCCAAAACTTCCATTTACCCTCCTACCCGTAATCCACTGACAACATACCATATTTAATTCCTTAAAGGGGTTCTCCACCATAAGGTGATTTTAGTACATACCTGGCAGACAGTAATGGACATGCTTAGGAAGGATCTGTGCTTGTCTTGGGGCTAAATGGCTATGCTGTGAGATTACCACAACACTGTGGCTAGCTTTTTGTGAACTTGAATTTCCTGTTTGACTTTTCTTTTTTTGACTACAAATCCCACAATTCCATTTTCCTCCCTCCCACACATCAGCCACCCCATCCATTGAATCAAAAGACCAGTGGTCTTCAATCAGGGTGCCTACAGCTGTTGCATTAGTTGCAGATTGATCTCTCTCCCACCAAGCGACCCCTCCATCCATTGAAGCAGACAGGCTCCCTGTCATCAGCTGACTAGTGAGTCAGGTGTCGGCCGCATTGCAAGCTGGGAAAAATCTGAGACAACAGTTATTTTGTATGCTGTTAAAAATAAATATTGGGGCGATAATCACAGAAGAATTGTGAGAAAACCGTCACACACAGGTACAGACACTATATTATAAACTATACTAACTTTACAGCCTCTGTAGCATAGTCAAAAAAAAAATTCCTGGAATACCCCTTTAATTCCCCATCTTAGTTCATTAACAAATAATAATAATAATAATAATAATAATAATAATAAATATATATTAAAAAAAAAAACATTCCGGGGAAAAAAGGGGGTAGGAGACTTAACAGTGTGCATGATCTGTGTGACTTCCCTCACTAAACCCTCCATGAAATGTTCCCATGCTGCATTGTACAATGTGACATTACAACCTGACTCTAAACTATCACAATTATCTGAAAGGCAACAAGTCCCCGGCCACACCACATTCCTGAGATGCCGGACTATTCTTAACCGCAGCATTACTGACATAGGTAACATGACGGACCCCCCGCGTCCCCCACTGCACCCGCCGCAATACCAGCAATGTCATTTACGTGTAGATAAGATCTTATTACAGAACGAGCTCCTGGCAACAAATATGTCGTCTTAGCAGTGGCTGCAAATGTATAGGTAATCCTTGTGCCGCCATATTCACGGGAAGGAGAATACATTTATGCGGCCGAGAGCACATTGTGTTTTTGTCAACAAAATAAAAACAAAATACTCATCACCTGGTGGTTTCTTGGTTTCCCAAAACAACACACAACAGTCAATAGGGAAATGTGGAATGCCAGACCAAAAAGGCGAAAAATGTACCGTATATACTCGAGTATAGGCCGAGTTTTTCAGCACGATTTTTCGTGCTGAAAACACCCCCCTCGGCTTATACTCGAGTGAACTCCCCCACCCGCAGTGGTCTTCAACCTGCGGACCTCCAGAGGTTTCAAAACTACAACTCACAGCAAGCCCGGGCAGCCATCGGCTGTCCGGGCTTGCTGGGAGTTGTAGTTTTGAAACCTCCGGAGGTCCGCAGGTTGAAGACCACTGCGGCCTTCAACATCATCCAGCCCCCTCTCACCCCCTTTAGTTCTGAGTACTCACCTCCGCTCGGCGCTGGTCCGGTCCTGCAGGACTGTCCGGTGAGGAGGTGGTCCGGTGGGATAGTAGTTCCGGGCTGCTATCTTCACCGGGGAGGCCTCTTCTAAGCGCTTCGGGCCCGGCCTCAGAATAGTCACGTTGCCGTGACAACGACGCAGAGGTGCGTTCATTGCGAACGTAATTCTGCGTCATTGCCAAGGCAACGGCTCTATTCCGGGCCGGAAGCGCGGAGAAGAGGCGCCCCCGGTGAAGATAGCAGCCCGGACCACCTCCCCACCGGACCACCTCCTCACCGGACCACCTCCTCACCGGACAGTCCTGCAGGACCGGACCAGCGCCGAGCGGAGGTGAGTACTCAGAACTAAAGGGGGTGAGAGGGGGGCTGGATGATGTTGAAGGCCGCAGTGGTCTTCAACCTGCGGACCTCCGGAGGTTTCAAAACTACAACTCCCAGCAAGCCCGGACAGCCGATGGCTGCCCGGGCTTGCTGGGAGTTGTAGTTTTGAAACCTCTGGAGGTCCGCAGGTTGAAGACCACTGAGGGCGAATGATGAGAAGAGGATGATGAAGGGGGGGTGTGGGGATGATGAAGGGGGGGGGGGATGATAAGGGGATGATGAAGGGGGGATGGGTGGAATGATAAGGGGATGATGAAGGGGGGATGTGTGGGATGATAAGGGGATGATGAAGGGGGGATGTGTGGGATGATAAGGGGATGATGAAGGGGGGATGTGTGGGATGATAAGGGGATGATGAAGGGGGGATGTGTGGGATGATAAGGGGATGATGAAGGGGGGATGTGTGGGATGATAAGGGGATGATGAAGGGGGGATGTGTGGGATGATAAGGGGATGATGAAGGGGGGATGTGTGGGATGATAAGGGGATGATGAAGGGGGGATGTGTGGGATGATAAGGGGATGATGAAGGGGGGATGTGTGGGATGATGACAAGGGGATGATGATGAGGATGTTAATGACAGGTCTGGATGATGACAGGGGGGGATGAGGTATTTCCCACCCTAGGCTTATACTCGAGTCAATAACTTTTCCTGGGATTTTGGGTTAAAATTAGGGGTCTCGGCTTATACTCGGGTCGGCTTATACTCGAGTATATACGGTAAATTAATAAAAATGTATATTTATTTATTTATCTTTAAACATATTTAGGCTCAGGGGAAGTTTGACAAAATTGCAGTATGCTGAGAGTAGTGTTTTTTCAAGAAATCTTGAAAATATTCTTCTCATTGACTTCCATGGGTGGAAAGAGTCACTAAAAAAAGGCTATGGGGGAGATTTATCAAAACCTGTGCAGAGGAAAGCTGCCCATAGCAACCAATCAGATCGCTGCTTTCATTTTTAACAAGGACTCTGCAAAATGAAAGAAGCAATCTGATTGGTTGCTATGGGCAACTGGGCAACTTTTCCTCTGGTGTTTACCTATATCCCAGTTGTCTCCAACCTGCGGACCTCCAGATGTTTTAAAACTACAACTCCCAGCATGCCCG